>NC_140989.1:142237024-142541664 GCF_052327205.1 Somniosus microcephalus | reverse complement strand
TCTCTCTCTTCCCCCAGTCGCACTCTCTCTTCCCCCCAGTCGCTCTCTCTCCTCCCCCCAGTCGCTCTCTCTCTTCCTCCCCAGTCGCTCTCTCTCTTCCCCCCAGTCGCTCTCTCTCTTCCCCCCCAGTCGCTCTCTCTCTTCCCCCCCAGTCGCGCTCTCTCTTCCCCCCCAGTCGCTCTCTCTCTTCCCCCCCAGTCGCTCTCTCTCTCCTCCCCGCAGTCGCTCGCTCTCTTCCCCCCAGTCGCTCTCTCTCTTCCCCCCCCGTCGCTGTCTCTCTTCCCCCCGTCGCTCTCTCTCTTCCCCCCCAGTCGCTCTCTCTCTTCCCCCCAGTCACTCTCTCTCTTCCCCCCCCAGTCGCTCTCTCTCTTCCCCCCGTCGCTCTCTCTCTTCCCCCCAGTCGCTCTCTCTCTTCCCCCCCAGTCGCTCTCTCTCTCTTCTCCCCCAGTCGCTCTCTCTCTTCCCCCCAGTCGCTCTCTCTCTTCCCCCCCAGTCGCTCTCTCTCTTCCCCCCCAGTCGCTCTCTCTCTTCCCCCCAGTCGCTCTCTCTCTTCCCCCCAGTCGCTCTCTCTCTTCCCCCCCAGTCGCTCTCTCTCTTCCCCCCCGTCGCTCTCTCTCTTCCCCCCCAGTCGCTCTCTCTCTTCCCCCCAGTCGCTCTCTCTCTTCCCCCCAGTCGCTCTCTCTCTTCCCCCCAGTCGCTCTCTCTCTTCCCCCCAGTCGCTCTCTCTCTTCCCCCCAGTCGCTCTCTCTCTTCCCCCCCAGTCGCTCTCTCTCCTCCCCCCAGTCGCTCTCTCTCTTCCCCCCCAGTCGCTCTCTCTCTTCCCCCAGTCGCTCTCTCTCTTCCCCCCCAGTCGCTCTCTCTCTTCCCCCCCAGTCGCTCTCTCTCTTCCCCCCCAGTCGCTCTCTCTTCCCCCCAGTCGCTCTCTCTCTTCCCCCCCAGTCGCTCTCTCTCTTCCCCCCATTCGCTCTCTCTCTTCCCCCCGTCGCTGTCTCTCTTCCCCCAGTCGCTCTCTCTTCCCCCCCAGTCGCTCTCTCTCTTCCCCCCCAGTCACTCTCTCTCTTCCCCCCCCAGTCGCTCCTCTCTCTTCCCCCCCAGTCGCTCTCTCTCTTCCCCCCGTCGCTCTCTCTCTTCCCCCCCAGTCGCTCTCTCTCTTCCCCCCCAGTCGCTCTCTCTCTCTCCCCCCCAGTCGCTCTCTCTCTTCCCCCCCAGTCGCTCTCTCTCCTCCCCCCAGTCGCTCTCTCTCTTCCCCCCAGTCGCTCTCTCTCTTCCCCCCAGTCGCTCTCTCTCTCTTCCCCCCCAGTCGCTCTCTCTCTTCCCCCCCAGTCGCTCTCTCTCTTCCCCCCAGTCCGCTCTCTCTCTTCCCCCAGTCGCTCTCTCTCTTCCCCCCCAGTCGCTCTCTCTCTTCCCCCCAGTCGCTCTCTCTCTTCCCCCAGTCGCTCTCTCTCTTCACCCCAGTCGCTCTCTCTCTTCCCCCCCAGTCGCTCTCTCTCTTCCCCCAGTCGCTCTCTCTCTTCCCGCCCAGTCAGCTCTCTCTCTTCCCCCCAGTCGCTCTCTCTCTTCCCCCCAGTCGCTCTCTCTCTTCCCCCCCAGTCGCTCTCTCTCTTCCCCCCAGTCGCTCTCTCTCTTCCCCCCCCAGTCGCTCTCTCTCTTCCCCCCAGTCGCTCTCTCTCTTCCCCCCCAGTCGCTCTCTCTCTTCCCCCCCAGTCGCTCTCTCTCTTCCCCCCAGTCGCACTCTCTCTTCCCCCCCAGTCGCTCTCTCTCCTCCCCCCAGTCGCTCTCTCTCTTCCCCCCCAGTCGCTCTCTCTCTTCCCCCCCAGTCGCTCTCTCTCTTCCCCCCCAGTCGCGCTCTCTCTTCCCCCCCAGTCGCTCTCTCTCTTCCCCCCCAGTCGCTGTCTCTCTTCCCCCTAGTCGCTGTCTCTCTTCCCCCCAGTCGCTCTCTCTCTTCCCCCCAGTCGCTCTCTCTCTTCCCCCCCAGTCGCTCTCTCTCTTCCCCCCAGTCGCTCTCTCTCTTCCCCCCCAGTCGCTCTCTCTCTTCCCCCCAGTTGCTCTCTCTCTTCCCCCCCAGTCGCTCTCTCTCTTCCCCCCCAGTCGCTCTCTCTCTTCCCCCAGTCGCTCTCTCTCTTCCCCCCAGTCGCTCTCTCTCTTCCCCCCCAGTCGCTCTCTCTCTTCCCCCCAGTCGCTCTCTCTCTTCCCCCCCAGTCGCTCTCTCTCCTCCCCCCAGTCGCTCTCTCTCCTCCCCCCAGTCGCTCTCTCTCTTCCCCCCCAGTCGCTCTCTCTCTTCCCCCCAGTCGCTCTCTCTCTTCCCCCCCAGTCGCTCTCTCTCTTCCCCCCCCAGTCACGCTCTCTCTTCCCCCCAGTCGCTCTCTCTCTTCCCCCCCAGTCGCTCTCTCTCCTCCCCCCAGTCGCTCTCTCTCTTCCCCCAGTCGCTCTCTCTCTTCCCCCCCGTTGCTGTCTCTCTTCCCCCCGTCGCTCTCTCTCTTCCCCCCCAGTCGCTCTCTCTCTTCCCCCCAGTCACTCTCTCTCTTCCCCCCCCAGTCGCTCTCTCTCTTCCCCCCCGTCGCTCTCTCTCTTTCCCCCCCAGTCGCTCTCTCTCTTCCCCCCCAGTCGCTCTCTCTCTTCCCCCCCAGTCGCTCTCTCTCTTCCCCCCCAGTCGCTCTCTCTCTTCCCCCCCAGTCGCTCTCTCTCTTCCCCCCAGTCGCACTCTCTCTTCCCCCCCAGTCGCTCTCTCTCCTCCCCCAGTCGCTCTCTCTCTTCCCCCCCAGTCGCTCTCTCTCTTCCCCCCAGTCGCGCTCTCTCTTCCCCCCCAGTCGCTCTCTCTCTCCCCCCCCAGTCGCTCTCTCTCTTCCCCCCAGTCGCTGTCTCTCTTCCCCCCAGTCGCTCTCTCTCTTCCCCCCAGTCGCTCTCTCTCTTCCCCCCCAGTCGCTCTCTCTCTTCCCCCCCAGTCGCTCTCTCTCTTCCCCCCCAGTCGCTCTCTCTCTTCCCCCCCAGTCGCTCTCTCTTCCCCACCCCAGTCGCTCTCTCTCTTCCCCCACCCAGTCGCTCTCTCTCTCCTCCAACAACAACATGCCCTCGAAAAATCCTCGGCACCGCCGGGCACTTCAGCTAGTGTTTTAATAAATAATAATTCCGTTCATAGGATGGTGTATCTCTTGTACTATGGCTATTTCCTTTACAGGTTTAACGTCTCATATGAAAGACGGCACCTCCGACAGTGCAGCACTCCCTCAGTTCTGCACTGGGAGTGTCAGCCTAGATTTTCGTGCTCAAGTCAGACAGCTGTGAATTGTAAGACAGCTCTCAGCAATCCCAGTCAAAATGTGTCTGTTGCTACATATACATCATTGGGGAAGAAAGGTTTTATATTGTTGCTCAAAGACTTGGAGCTCCATTTTGACTCAGCAAAGCGAGATGGCGGCCCGTCTGGGGACGGTAGCGGGAAGGCTCGGTCAATTTTAATGGTTAATCCTTATTAGCATAGCACTCACTGACTAAAACGGCTGCGAAGTGGGTGGGAGTTGACTGCGTGGCCATTAAATACCGCCTTTGATCAGGGGAACTAGGTAATTGATCTTGGTGGGGTATCCTGGTTGGGAGAAGGTGGGGGAAGCCTGGGGCAGGAGAGGCCAAAAGTTTCCTTATGGGGCCCAGAGGACAACGGCTCGCTCCTCTTTGCCCACAAGGATATGAAAAAGAAAATTACAAACTTACCTTTGCTGGGCCTCTTCTGGCCCTGGCTGTTGTTCCTGGCTGGTTTGGCCTGGTAGGGAAACTACCACTGCTCCCTCGCTCAGGCCTCAGATTAAAACAGCAGATGAGGGCCCGATTATGTCATCGGAGCCTGATCTGAAAATTTAAAGAAGACCCCGCCCTTTTGGGACAGGTGTCCTTGCTGCCTGCAATTTAAAATTGTAGTCGACCAGTTTGGGGGAAGAGGGGGGAGTGGGGGAGGGGGGAAGGAGCAGATAAGTCTCCCATTCCATGTTAATGGCCCTCCATTGCCTAGCTTATGCCAGGTGGGGGTGGGGGAAGTGGTGGAGGGAGTTAAAGCTGACCCATTGATTTCTGGTCTATTATTTGCCATCTTAACCTGTCACTGGCGAGGAAGACAAACATCTTTATTTAAGCTAAATACTTGGAAGTGTGACCTTCTTAATTACAATTGATATTCTTTTACTGTGGCGAACTATGAAGTTAATTTGCCTTTAATTTCAAATTCAAATAACAATTTAAAAATAATTATATACCTATGAATAATAAGTCTATGAGACACAGCAAGATGTGTAGCTGTATCCTTGAGATAATTTTATTTAAAAACTCAAATGTCAGTCCTATTTGAAGTCTTATAATAAATGCGATTAGATGTGACATATCATACAAATGCTGTATTACAAACAAAATGAGCGTTTTAAACTAGAATTATCATGCTGCTTTTGCACGGCTCCACTGGTGAGGCAGAGCATCCCCTGGGGTGAGCACATCAGCTATGCAGGCTAACAAACCAAGTTTGCAAAATACTGCACTTCGCGCAAAGGGAGGCTGAACTGATGGCCAGTGCCAGCTTCATTGTATCTGCAGCAATCACATCCTGCGACAAAATTCACATGCTTTAGTAGCGCCCCACCTTCAACACTCAACTCATTAATAGAAAATACAAGAGACAGCACTGTGGAAAGGAGGAATCATCCAGACAGGGCACAGACTACAGGCTGTAGCTGATACCATCCATGTGGACATCAGAGTCCCTCATCTTAACCCCACAGTTTACATGAACAGACAAGGCTTCCATTCGATTAATATTCAGGTGGCGCCAGACCACTGAAACACCATACTGTAATTAACTAGGAAGCACCCATGGTTACATACGTAGAACATACAGCACAGAAACAGGCCATTCGACCCAACTAGTCTGTGCTGGTGTTTATACTCCACATGAGTCTCCTCCCATTCCATCGACTGCATCACATCCTGTCAGCATAACTTTCAATTCCTTTTTCTCTTATGTACTCTTCTAGTTTCCTTTTGAAAGCATCTAAGCTATTTCTGAAGCTATGGGGAGGATTTTGCCAATGGGGGTGCGTTGGATGCGGGACTGCAGCATGTCGGGTTTTAGTCCCGCCTCCATCGACTTGTGGCAAACCCACACTATTTTCCCTTGATTGCTCTTGTTAAGCCCGCCCAGCGGGCTCAGCAGGCCAATTAAGGGGAAGCCGGTTACGGAGAACGTCAGCGTATGACGTTTCATCTGCCAAACACTGACATTCTCTGTTGTTTGGTGAGTTCTTATACTCAAGGCTCACCAAACCTCTTTTGTCAGCAGAAAGCAGATGGCTGTTGCATCGGAGAATGCAGCAGCCATTCTGTCATCTCTGCCATTGAGATGCTGGAGCCTCCGCATCCCCAACAATTGAAACCTGCAAGGTAAGGAAACTTTTTCTATCATTTTTCACTCACCTCACATACTTACCTCTCCACACTTGCACCCATCACTCACCTCCACAGCGCACTTTTGGACCCCTCTGACCCTCGCAGACCCACTGCTTGCCTCGGTGACCCTGGCGGGGTTTGCTGACATCGGGAAGCCCGCACCTCTGCTGGAAAAATGCAGATAATCCTCTTAACTGCCTGTTAACTACCTGTTAACAGGCAGTTAAGTGGCTGTAATCCCCTTCCCGCCTCCAGGAGACGGGACCCAGTGCAGGTCAGATACCTGCCTCCTGGGAAGATGGCATGGAGATGGGTACCTGCCCCCCAGATTCTGCCATTTTCCCAGCAGTCCCAAACCAGTCTCAAACCAGTGTCCTGATCTTAAACAAAGGCAATTACAATGGCATGAGGGCAGAACTGGCTAAAGTGGATTGGAAAAAAATTGAAAGGTAAGACAGTTGAAATGCAGTGGTGGATATTTAAGGAGATATTTTATAACTCTCAACAAAAATATATTCCAGTGAGAAATAAGAATTTTAAGAGAAGGGAGCACTATCTGTGGCTAACTAAGGAAGTAAAGGATGGTATCAAATTGAAAACGAAGGCATACAATGTTGCCAAGATTGATGGGAGGCCAGAGGATTGGGAAATATTTAAAAACCAGCAAAGGATGACTAAAAAAATAATAAAGAGAGAGAAGATGAATTATGAGAGTAAACTGGCAAGAAATATTAAAACAGAAAGTAAGAGCTTCTACAGGTACAAAAAGGAAGAGAGTAGCCAAAGTAAATGTTGGTCCCTTAGAGGATCAGAATGGGGAATTAATAATGGGGAACAGGGAAATGGCAGAGACTCTGAACAAATATTTTGTATCTGTCTTCACAGTAGAAGACACTAACAACATCCCAATAATGGACAATCAAGGGGCCACAGGGAGGGGGGAACTAAAGACAATCACTATCACTAAGGAAAAAGTACTTGGTAAAATAATGGGACTAAAAGACGACAAGTCCCCTGGACCAGATGGCCTGCATCCCAGGGTCTTAAAAGAAGTGGCTACAGAGATAATGGATGCATTGATTGTAATATACCAAAATTCCCTGGACTCTGGAGAGATCCCAGCGGATTGGAAAACTGCATATGTAACACTCCTATTAAGAAAGGAGGGAGACAGAAAGCAGGAAACTACAGAGCAGTTAGCCTAACATCTGTCATTAGGAAAATGCTGGAGTTCTTCATTAAGGAAGCAGTAGCAGGGCATTTGGAAAATCATAATGCAGTCAAGCAGAGTTTTATGAAAGGGAAATCATGTTTAACAAATTTGCTGAAGTTCTTTGAGGATGTAACGAGCAGGGTGGAAAAGGGTGAGCCAGTGGATGTGGGTGTTCTCATGCAAGAAACACAGAAAGCTAGCAGGCAGGTACAGCAAGCAATAAGGAAGGCAAATGGCATGTTGGTCTTTATTGCAAGGGGGTTGGAGTATAAGAGTGAAGAAGTCTTGCTACAATTGTACAGGGCCTTGGTGAGACCACGCCTGGAGTACTGTGCACAGTTTTGGGCTCCTCATCTAAGGAAGGATATACTTGACTTTTATGAAAGGGAAATCCTGTTTAACAAATTTGCTGGAGTTCTTTGAGGATGTAACAAGTAGGGTGGATAAGGGTGAGCCAGTGGATGTGGTGTATTTGGATTTCCAGAAGGCATTCAATAAGGTGCCACATAAAAGGTTACTGCATAAGATAAGAGCTCATGGAGTTGGGGGTAATGTATTAGCATGGATAGAGAATTGGCTAACTAACAGAAAGTAGAAAGTTGGGATAAATGGGACATTTTCCAGTAGGCAAACGGTAACTAGTGGGGTGCCACAGGAATCAATGCTCGGGCCTCAAATATTTACAATCTACATTAATGACTTGGATAATGGAACCGAGTGTAATGTAGCCTAGTTTGTGGATGATACAAAGATGGGTGGGAAAGCAAGTTGTGCAGAGGACTCAAAGAATCTGCAAAGGGATATAGTCAGGCTACTTGAATAGGCAAACATTTGGCAGATGGAGTATAATATGGGAAAGTGCGAGGGTATCCACTTTGGCAGGAAAAATAAAAAGTAAATTATTATTTAAATGGAGAGAAATTACAAAATGCTACAGTTCAGAAGGACCTGGGGGTCCTTGTGCATGAAACACAAAATGTTAGCATGCAGGTACAGCAAAGAATCAAAAAGGCAAATGGAATGTTGGCCTTTATTTCAAGGGGGTTGGAGTATAAAAGCAGGGAAGTCCTGCTACAACTGTACAGGGTATTGGTGAGACCACACCTGGAGTGCTGCGTACAGTTTTGGTCTCCTTATTTAAGGAAGGATATACTTGCATTGGAGGCAGTTCAGAGACGATTCACATGGTTGATTCCAGAGATGAGGGGGTTGACTTATGAAGAAAGGTTGAGCAGGTTGGGCCTATACTCATTGGAATTTAGAAGAATGAGAGGTGATCTTATTGAAACGTTTAAAATAGTGAGGGGACTCAACAAGGTAGATGCAAAGAGGATGTTTCCCCTCGTGGGGAAATCTAGAACTCGGGGGCATAGTTTCAGAATAAAGGGTCGCCCTTTTAGAACTGTGATGAGTATGAATTTCTTTTCTCAGAGGGTCGTAAATCTGTGGAATTCTCTGCCCCAGAGAGCTGTGGAGGCTGGGTCATTAAATACATTTAAAGTGGAGGTAGACAGATTTTTGCAAGATAAGGGAGTGAAGGGTTATGGGAAGTGAGCAGGGAAGTGGCTTTGAGCCCAAGATCAGCCATGATCTTACTGAATGGTGGAGCATAGAAACATAGAAACATAGAAGATAGGAGCAGGAGTAGGCCATTCGGCCCTTCGAGCCTGCTCCACCATTCAATGAGATCATGGCTGATCATTCAAATTCAGTACCCTGTCCCTGCCTTCTCCCCATATCCCTTGATCCCTTTAGCCTTAAGAAATATATCCAACTCTTTCTTGAATATATTTAATGAACTGGCCTCCACCGCCCTCTGTGGCAGAGAATTCCACAGGTTCACCACTCTCTGGGTGAAGAAACTCCTCCTCATTTCAGTCCTAAATGTCCTACCCCTTATCCTTAGACTATGACCCCTGGTTCTGGACTCCCCGACCATCGGGAACATCCTTCCTGCATCTAGTCTGTCTAGGCCTGACAGAATTTTATAGGTTTCGATGAGATCCCCTCTCAATCTTCTAAACTCCAGTGAGTATAAGCCCAATCGACACAATCTCTCCTCATACGTCATTCCTGCCATCCCAGGTATCAGCCTGGTGAATCTTCGCTGCACTCCTTCCATGGCAAGAACGTCCTTCCTCAGATAAGGCGACCAAAACTGCACACAATACTCAAGGTGCGGTCTCACCAAGGCTCTGTACAACTGTAGCAAGACATCCTTGTTCCTGTACTCGAACCCTCTTGCTACGAAGGCCAACATACCATTTGCCTTCTTAACCGCCTGCTGCACCTGCATGCTTACCTTCAGCGACTGGTGCACAAGAACACCCAGGTCTCTTTGCACTTCCCATTCTCCCAATCTATTGCCATTCAAATAATAATCTGCCTTCCTGTTTTTGCCACCAAAGTGGATGACCTCACATTTATCCACATTATAGTGCATTTGCCATGTTTCTGCCCAATCACCCAACCTGTCCAAATCGTACTGGAGTTTCATGACATCCTCCTCGCAGCATACCCTCCCACCCAGCTTAGTGTCGTCTGCAAATTTGGAGATATTACATCCAATTCCCTCGTCCAGATCATTAATATATATTCGAACAGCTGGGGTCCTAGGACCGATCCTTGCGGTACCCCACTAGTCACTGCCTGCCACTTGGAAAACGACCCGTTTATTCCAACTCTTTGCTTTCTGTCCACCAACCAGTTCTCTATCCAAGTCAATACCTTGCCCCCAATCCCATGTGCCTTAATTTTGCACGCTAATCTCTTATGGGGGACCTTATCGAAAGCCTTCTGGAAGCCCAAATACACCACATCCACTGGTTCTCCCTTATCTATTTTACCAGTTACATCCTCAAAAAATTCCAGTAGATTAGTCAAGCATGTTTTACCTTTTGTAAATCCATGTTGACTTTGTCCGATCCTGTCACTGCTTTCCAACTGCTCTGCTATTACATCTTTTATAATGGCTTGAGGGGCCAAGTGGCCTATTCCTGCTCCTATTTCTTATGTTCTTCTTATGTTCTGCCTCCAAACCCACCAGGCAGGCAAAATCGCTCGCACAGTGACTGCATTATGCAATCGTCCACAGTGCCTGCATTGTATGAAGACTTGGGGCTGTTGTCAGCAGCCATGGCTGATAACCCCGCTGAAAAACCCCCGAATAGCAGTGGAATGTAAACTTGATGAGGCGTTATGCATCGACCAGAATTGTTGGAGAGCACAGAATTACAATGTTAAAGCAAAGATACCACTGTTTGAACCGTTCAGGCAGCGTGCCACTCTATAGCAAAAAATGTCCAAAATAACCATGTTCTACTGCATAACTTCACAACACAAAGGCTGCGATTTTATTAATGGAGTCGGGTTGAGTGCGGATCCGCTGCTCGGAGGCTTTCCAACCCGCTCCTGGCTGCTGCCTCCCAGAACTTACTATTTTGCCTTGATTGGCCTTGCTACAGCCGACGTGTGGGTCCCTCCAGGGAATTGCTTGGAGGCTGTCAGTTTCTCGCGTCTGATGACGCGTTGTTTGGATGAAAATTTAAAGGGCCCATGTCCCCCTTGGGAAAAATGTCAATGGGATGGATTGGTGCTGTATTATATAGAAAGGCAAGTTGACAGCATCTGTTCTGAACAAAATTTAACAAATGAAATTGCTGGTCATATTATTCCAGGAAGATATTTATGATTTTTTTATATATCAATTTATTATCTGACTATGAAATGAAAAAGATGCCAGATTTGTTCCAATCATTGGCTTAGTAATATTAATGCTTTTTTCCCTTAAAGGTGCTGGGAGCTGCAGGAATGGCAGCCCCAATAACTAAGGCTGCACCCAGGTTCAAGGAGGGCTCTCGCCATGCTCTTGTTGAGGGAATTAGAGGACATCAGGAGCTCCTCTTCCCTGGAAACAGAAGGAGGAGGCCTCCTCAGCAAACCAAGGCAGCTTGGCTGCAAATTGCTGAGGAGGTGAGCTCGAGGTCTGTGTGCAAACACACATGGGTTCAGTGTCGAAAAAGGTTTCATGATCTGCTGAGATCACCTAAAGTGTGGCTTCTGTGTTCTGGGAAATGGAAGTTCAAGAGTGAGGGCTCAGGGTGATTTCCATGTAGAATATTGGTGGAGATACTGAGCGCAAACCCTTGTTTATTGGGCAGATGATGCCTGGGGTTTTGAGAATGTCGGACTTATATTCATCTCCATGTGCCAGCCATCTGTGGTTGAAGAGGAAGCTTACACTAATCTGGCATAGATGAGTGCATCCCTTGCCTGACAGCCAGCAATGTGGTCACCTGCTGCTGGATTGGCCACATCCAGCCCCGCAAGGCGTCGCTCCCCGTCCTCCTCCGCATCCTCTTCCTCGTCCCCTTCATCTTCCTCCAAGGAGGCTGTGTGCTGAGCCACTTGTTCACCCGGCAGCACTAAGCCGCGCTGCTCTTCCTCCGAATCTGATGACCAGGACGAGAGGATGTAAATGGTTCCCATCCCATTGTTATAGATTTCAGTTGAGGCAAGAAGCTTGCAAGCGCACACTCAAAGTGGCCTGAAATTATTCCAATCAGTTCAAACAGCAGATGTGTGTCAGCTTGACCAGTCACAAGGTCAGTAGATTTGCAAAATCTTATCCCAAACCTCCAACAACAAATTTGTTGCATTTGAATGCCAGCCATGTTACAGGAGTGCTTTTAAAGTTCCGCACCAATAATGACTACAGACCATGTCCACCACCAACTCGTCTCCTTGCAGCAGGACTGTTTCTGACAAGACGGGAAACAGGAGCCAGAGGCACGAAAACCTCTGTCAAAATAGGATTATCAAGACAGTTAACAGGCTCTTAACTGCCTTAACTACCTGTCCCACCGGTTGGAGTCGGGTCAGTTTGGGAGCAGCTAAACAGACACTCACAAAAATCACGTGGTGGCAGAATGGAGGCGGATTGGGTGTCTGAAGCCATTTTTTCCGATTTTACCAGTTGACACGCCTCCAAACCTGCCACCTCAGGGCTGGTAAAATTGAGCCCAAAGTGAAGTAATCATATAACAGGATGAATAGGAGGTCTGTGGTACAGCAGTAGAACAGGACAAGGAGAAGGAAATGGAGGAAGCAGAGATGCACCCAGAGATTTAGGAATTTGTTGATAACTCCTTCTATTAATTCCCAAATCCAACCACCTCAAACATATTGCTGACAAATTAAACACCACATTATGTTCATTTTTACCTACTGTATCTTACACCATCCTATCATCCGATAGCCAACGCAGAAGGAGACAGTGACAGCTTGTAACAATGCAGTGTATTAAGCATGTTTCCCATTCCCTCATGTTGCCCTCACTGTGTTGAGCATCATTTATAGCTCACCATGTAGCACAATACCCTTCCTTCTCCTGCAATTGTCCCTTTAAACACAGCCTAATGTAAAGGGAAGCAGTAAAATGCTCATCTATATATATATAAACGGATACATCTGTCTGTCTGTCTGTTCTGTCCGTCCGTCCGTCCTTCGGTGTGCGTCTGTCCGGCTATGCACTTGAAAGTTATAGAGCGTACCTACACGTGCGTTACATCAAAAGAAAGCTTACCATTCCAAAACGGTTGTAAGCATATTTACGTTTCGGCCGGACAAAAATTGCGCCCGCGGTATCCAAAAAACGTTCAAAATTCCGCTCATTAGCATCTCATTATCCGCTCATTAGCAATAGAGTGACGTCGAGGCCGACCAATCGTACGCCGGGTTCCTGGCGCGTGTGGGCGGGCCCTCCTACAGTCGAGTGACGGGACGATTGACCAATCCTACGCTTTGGTGACCTGACGGTGCGTGTGTGGGCGGGCCTTATCGTTCTGAACCGAGGTGAGTAGCCGCCATCTTGCTTCCATTCTTTTTCCCGCTTTCTGTGTCTTTCTTTTCAAATATACATTTCCAGCAACAAAAAAAAGTTGCTTTTAAAACACAAATTGTTTTTTAAAAAAGTTAATTAATTTGTACATCTTTTCTCTAACCTCTATAATTTTCCTACCTTTCACCGTTTTTGTAGGCCTCGAAGCCTCGGCCTCTCCTCCGCACCCACGCCCGAGCTCGGCACCTCCCGGCCCCAGTCAACAAGCGGCCCCCGATCGCCGCCATCTTTGTGTAGGCTGGAGGGGCGGGCCTCAGCCGAGCGTTGCTACCCGCCGCCATCTTAATAAAGGCGGGTGGGGGCAGGAGTCAGCGCGCGCGACTTGAGTCCAGCCCGGCCTCACGCAGTAGGTTGCGCAGCAGCGTCTCTCTCTCTGCTCTTGAAGCCGGCTCGGGCGGGGGGCGGGGCTCGGGAGATCGGGGGGGCCTCGGGAGATCGGGGGGGCGGGACTCGGGTGATTGGGGGGGGCGGGGCTCGGAAGGTCGGGGGGCGGGGCTCGGAAGATCGGGGGGCCTCGGGAGATCGGGGGGGCGGGGGCTCGGTAGATCGGGGGGGCGGGGCTCGGGAGATTGGGGGGAGCCTCGGGAGATCGGGGAGGGGGGCGGGGCTTGGGAGATCGGGGGGGGCAGGGCTCGGGAGATCGGGGGGGGTGCGGGGCTCGAATGATCGGGGGGGTCGGGCTTGGAAGATCGGGGGGCCTCGGGAGATCGGGGGGGGCGTGGCTCAGGAGATCGGGGGGGGGTGGGGCTCGGGAGATCGGGGGGGCGGGGCTCGGGAGATGGGGGGGGCGGGGCTCGGAAGATCGGGGGGGGCCTCGGGAGATCGTGGGGGGCGTGGCTCGGGAGATCGGGGAGGAGCCTCGGGAGATCGGGGGGGCGGGGCTCGGGAGATCGGGGGGGCGGGGCTCGGAAGATCTGTGGGGGGGGGGCCAGCCTCGGGAGATCGGGGGGGGGGCGAGCCTCGGGAGATCGGGGGGGGGGTGGGGGCTCGGGAGATCGGGGGCGGGGGGGCGGGGCTTGGGCTGACAGGGTGCTCTTCTCCCCCCTCCCCCTCCTTCCCCCCCTCCCCCTCCTTCCCCCCTCCCCCTCCTTCCCCCCTCCCCTTCCCCCCTCCCCTTCCCCCCCTCCCGCTTCTTCCCCCCCTCCCCCCATCTTCCCCCCCTCCCCCTCCCCTTCTTCCCCACCCCTTCTTCCCCCCTCCCCTTCTTCCCCCCTCCGCCCTTCTTCCCCCCTCCCCCCTTCTTCCCCCTCCCCTTCTTCCCCCCTCCCCTTCTTCCCCCTCTCTCCCCCCCTCCTTCCATCCCTCCCCCACCCCTCCCCCCCTCCCCCCTTCTACCCTTCCCCCCTCCCCCTTCTTCCCTCACTTCTTCCCCCCTCCCCCTTCCTCCCCCTCCCCCTTCCTCCCCCCTCCCCCTTTCCTCCCCGCCTCCTCCTTCCCCCCCTTCCCCCCGTCGCTCTCTCTCTTCCCCCAGTCGCTCTCTCTTCCCCCCAGTCGCTCTCTCTTTCCCCCAGTCGCTCTCTCTCTCTCCCCCCAGTCGCTCTCTCTCTTCCCCCCCGTCGCTTTCTCTCTTCCCCCCAGTCGCTCTCTCTCTCTCTCTTCCCCCCAGTCGCTCTCTCTCTCTCTCTTCCCCCCAGTCGCTCTCTCTCTCTCTCTTCCCCCGAGTCGCTCTCTCTCTCTCTTCCCCCCAGTCGCTCTCTCTCTCTCTTCCCCCCAGTCGCTCTCTCTCTCTCTTCCCCCCAGTCGCTCTCTCTCTCTCTTCCCCCCAGTCGCTCTCTCTCTTCCCCCAGTCGCTCTCTCTCTTCCCCCCGTCGCTCTCTCTCTTCCTCCCCAGACACTCTCTCTCTTCCCCCTCAGTCGCTCTCTTCCCCCCCAGTCGCTCTCTCTCTTCCCCCCCAGTCGCTCGCTCTCTTCCCCCCCAGTCGCTTTCACTCTTCCCCCCAGTCGCTCTCTCTCTTCCCCCCAGTCGCTCTCTCTCTTCCCCCCCAGTCGCTCTCTCTCTTCCCCCCAGTCGCTCTCTCTCTCTCTTCCCCCCAGTCACTCTCTCTCTTCCCCCAGTCGCTCCCTCTCTTCCCCCAGTCGCTCTCTCTCTTCCCCCCCAGTCGCTCTCTCTCTTCCCCCCAGTCGCTCTCTCTCTTCCCCCCCAGTCGCTCTCTCTCTTCCCCCCCAGTCGCTCTCTCTCTTCCCCCCCAGTCGCTCTCTCTCTTCCCCCCCAGTCGCTTTCTCTCTTCCCCCCCAGTCGCTTTCTCTCTTCCCCCCAGTCGCTCTCTCTTCCCCCCCAGTCGCTCTCTCTCTTCCCCCCCAGTCGCTCTCTCTCTTCCCCCCAGTCGCTCTCTCTCTTCCCCCCCAGTCGCTCTCTCTCTTCCCCCCCAGTCGCTCTCTCTCTTCCCCCCCAGTCGCTCTCTCTCTTCCCCCCCAGTCGCTCTCTCTCTTCCCCCTCAGTCACTCTCTCTCTTCTCCCCCCAGTCGCTCTCTCTCTTCCCCCCAGTCGCTCTCTCTCTTCCCCCTCAGTCGCTCTCTCTCTTCCCCCCCAGTCGCTCTCTCTCTTCCCCCCAGTCACTCTCTCTCTTCCCCCCCAGTCGCTCTCTCTCTTCCCCCCCAGTTGCTCTCTCTCTTCCCCCCCAGTCGCTCCCTCTCTTCCCCCTCAGTCACTCTCTCTCGTCTCCCCCCAGTCGCTCTCTCTTCTCCCCCCAGTCGCTCTCTCTCTTCCCCCCAGTCGCTCTCTCTCTTCCCCCCCAGTCGCTCTCTCTCTTCCCCCCAGTCACTCTCTCTCTTCCCCCCCAGTCGCTCTCTCTCTTCCCCCCCAGTTGCTCTCTCTCTTCCCCCCCCAGTCGCTCTCTCTCTTCCCCCTGTTGCTCTCTCTCTTCCCCCCAGTCGCTCTCTCTTTCCCCCAGTCGCTCTCTCTCTTCCCCCCCAGTCGCTCTCTCTCTTCCCCCCCAGTCGCTCTCTCTCTTCCCCCCCCAGTCGCTCTCTCTCTTCCCCCCCAGTCGCTCTCTCTCTTCCCCCTCAGTCGTTCTCTCTCTTCCCCCCAGTTGCTCTCTCTCTTCCCCCCAGTTGCTCTCTCTCTTCCCCCCAGTCGCTCTCTCTCTTCCCCCCCAGTCGCTCTCTCTCTTCCCCCCAGTCGCTCTCTCTCTTCCCCCCCAGTCTCTCTCTCTCTTCCCCCCAGTCGCTCTCTCTCTTCCCCCCCCCCCCCCAGGTCGCTCTCTCTCTCTCTCTTCCAACAACAACATGCCCTCGAAAAAGCCTCGGCACTGCCGGGCACTCCAGCTAGTCTATATATATAAAAGGATCGATCTGTCTGTCTGTCTATCTGTCTGTCTGTCTGTCTGTCCTTCGGTGTGCGTCTGTCCGGCTATGCACTCGAAAGTTATAGAGCGTACCTACGCGTGCGTTACCTCCAAAGAAAGCTTACGGTTCCAGGACGGTCGTAAGTATATTTACTTTTCGGTCGGACGAAAATTGTTCGTGCCTTATGCAAAAAACCTTCAAAATTAAACTCATTATCTGCTACTTAGCATTGATTGACTGACGTCAAGGTTCGACCAATCCTGTGCCGTCACGATTGACCAATCCTACAGTTCAGTCGCCTGATGGTTGGCCAATCGCTGCGTCTGTGGGCGGGACTAATCGTTTTCATCTCAGGGATCTGGCAGCCATTGCCTCAAGCTGAAAACCCCATTTACTTCCAGCTCAAAATCTGCTAATCCAGCTTCGAAAAAGTTAGTGCCTCTTTTAAAAATAACATAAGATTTACCAAAAACTTTTTATACGTACTTTCACTTTCATCTTTCAAGGTATTAAAAGGTAGAAATGTTGCCCGGCAGCAGATTGAGAGAGGGACACAGAGACAGGGCCCAAAAGCCAGGGACTCGATTTAAAATGTTGCCCGGCAGCAGATTCACAGAGGGACACAGAGAGGCCCCAAAGCCTGGGACCCGGCCCAAAACAGCCCTGGCAAAGACGGGCTCCCCCAGCTAGTGTAATATGTGTTTGCTCATTTCCTGCATCTGTTATCACCACCATTGAAGAAAGTTTGTTGGTGTTTGGGTTAGATTCCATATCATGGCAAACAGATAGCCTTCATATTGTCTACGTTCTTAAAGGAGAAATTGGTGCAGAACCAGTGCCAGAAAACAGCTACATGTGGTGCTCCCCAACCTCTGGCCTCTCACCCTGTACGAGGAGGAATTCCTGGAACTCGTGAGCAGACATGCAGGAGAAGCAATGGGAGACAGGGAAGTAGGAGTGGCGACAACAGCTACAGACTGGCCATACAATTCATCTTCTTGTATCTCTTCATCTCCTTCAGGACACACATAATCTATCACAACAATGAATGATCAATTCTTCATGTCACACCTTGTACTGAATGTCCAGTGTGCTGCTCATGTACCCATGCTTACCCCTCTTTCTGTGCCCTCCTGGGTGTGTCATAGCAGCAAGCAGAGGAAGAGCAGCGGGAGCAGCAGAGGAGGAGCCCGGTATAAAAACCGGCGACCAGCAGAGGCCCGAGACCAGTCGGAGCAGCGGGAGCAGCAGAGGAGGAGCCCGGTATAAAAACCGGTGACCAGCAGAGGCCCGAGACCAGTCGGAGCAGCGGGAGCAGCAGAGGAGGAGCCCGGTATAAAAACCGGCGACCAGCAGAGGCCCGAGACCAGTCGGAGCAGCGGGAGCAGCAGAGGAGGAGCCCGGTATAAAAACCGGCGACCAGCAGAGGCCCGAGACCAGTCGGAGCAGCGGGAGCAGCAGAGGAGGAGCCCGGTATAAAAACCGGCGACCAGCAGAGGCCCGAGACCAGTCGGAGCAGCGGGAGCAGCAGAGGAGGAGCCCGGTATAAAAACCGGCGACCAGCAGAGGCCCGAGACCAGTCGGAGCAGCGGGAGCAGCAGAGGAGGAGCCCGGTATAAAAACCGGCGACCAGCAGAGGCCCGAGACCAGTCGGAGCAGCGGGAGCAGCAGAGGAGGAGCCCGGTATAAAAACCGGCGACCAGCAGAGGCTTACCAACTCAGCAGCGGGGAGAGAGGTAAAAAGTAATCAGTGTGTGACGTCACCAGGGAGCAGGTAAGTGATTGGTTGGTGAGTATTTCTCTTTTTTAAACTTTAACTCTGTAGTTTAGAGTTACTAGGGTCTTTTCTGGTGTAGCAGGGACTGTTGGTAGACTATACAAGCGCCTTAGAGATAATTTTAATTGGTGATAGTAAATTAATTTAAATTAAGTAAAGGGAAGGTCATGCCAGGTGAGCCCAGCCCCGTGATATGCTCCTCTTGCTCTATGTGGGAATTCAGGGACCCCGGTGCCCCTGATGACCACGTGTGCCAGAGATGCATCCATCTGCAGCTACTAGCAGACCGCATTGAGGCGCTGGAGCTGCGGGTGGATGGGTTGTTGAGCATTCACGATGCTGAGAGGGTCGTGGATAGCACGTTTAGTGAGTTGGTCACACCGCAGGGAAGGGATGCACAGGAAGACAGGAAATGGGTGACCACCAGGCGGAGCAATAGAAGCAGGCAGGTAGTGCAGGAGACCCCTGTGACCATTCCCCTCTCAAACAAGTATACCGCTTTGGATACTGTTGAGGGGGATGACTCACCAGGGGAAGGCAGCAGCAGCCAACTTCCTGGCACTGGGGGTGCTCCTGCTGCCCAGGAAGGGGGGAAAAAGAGTGGGAGAGCAATAGTGGTAGGGGATTCTATAGTAAGGGGAACAGATAGGCGTTTCTGTGGCCGCAGACGTGAATCCAGGATGGTTTGTTGCCTCCCTGGTGCCAGGGTCAAGGATATCACTGAGCGGCTGCAGGGCATTCTGGAGGGGGAGGGTGAACAGCCAGAGGTCGTGGTCCACATTGGTACCAACGACATAGGTAAAAAGAGGGATGAGGTCCTGCAGCAAGAATTTAGGGAGCTAGGTGAAGGATTAAAGAGCAGGACCTCAAAGGTTGTAATCTCTGGATTACTCCCGGTGCCACGTGCTAGTGAGTATAGAAATAGGAAGATAGAACAGATGAATGCGTGGCTAAAGGGATGGTGCAGGAGGGAGGGCTTTAGTTTCCTGGATCACTGGGTCTGCTTCTGGGAAAGGTGGGACTTGTACAAGTCGGACGGTTTACACCTGAACCAGAGGGGAACCAATATCCTTGCGGGGAGGTTTGCTAGCACTGCTGGGGGGGGTTTAAACTAACTTGGCAGGGGGATGGGGTACAGAGTGGAGCTATAGTAGGGGGTGATTTACAGCCAAATACAGAGGAAAAAACAAGTCAGCTGGGAAGGCAGAGCAAATATGTGAAGGCAAAAGGGAATATGGCATGGCTGGAAGGCATTTATTTTAATGCAAGGAGTCTTGCAAATAAGGTGGATGAACTGAAGTTGTTGTTGAACACATGGGAGTACGATATTGTTGCCATCACGGAGACATGGTTGAGGGAGGGTCAGGACTGGCAGCTCAATATTCCGGGGTATAGAATCTTCAGGCGAGACAGAGGGGGGTGTAAAAGGGGAGGGGGTGTTGCGATATTAATTAAGGAGTCAATTACTGCTGTAAGGAGGGATGATATATTAGCGGGTTCCTCAAATGAGGCCATATGGGTAGAGCTTAAAAACAAAAAGGGGGCAAGCACTTTGCTGGGAGTGTACTATAGGCCCCCAAACAGTCAGGGGGAGATAGAGGAACAGATATGTAGGCAAATCTCAGAGAAGTGTGAAAATAATAGGGTAATAATAGTGGGGGATTTTAACTTCCCCAATATAAATTGGGATAGTCAGAGTGTGAAAGGCTTAGAGGGTGCAGAATTCTTAAAGTGCATCCAGGAGAGCTTTTTGAGCCAACATGTAGAAAGTCCTACAAGAGAGGGGGCGGTACTGGACCTAATTCTGGGGAATGTAGCCGGGCAAGTGGTGGAAGTATCAGTAGGAGAGCATTTTGGCGACAGTGACCATAATTCGGTGAAATTTAAGGTGGTCATGGAAAAAGACAAAGACGGCCCGGAAATAAGGGTTCTAAATTGGGGGAAGGCCGATTTTAATATGATAAGGCAGGATCTGGCCAAAGTGGACTGGGAGCAGCTACTTATAGGAAAATCCACATCAAAACAGTGGGAGACTTTCAGAAGGGAAATAGAGAGAGTACAGCGCCAACATGTTCCTGTAAAGGTCAAGGGTGGGACCAACAAGCAAAGGGAACCTTGGATGACAAGGGAGATACAAAAATGCATTAGAAATAAAAGGGGGGCTTTTGGCAGTTACAAAAGACTAAAGACGGAAGAAGCCCTAGAGGAGTATAAAAAGTGCAGGGGCATACTTAAAAAAGAAATTAGGAGGGCGAGGAGGGGCCATGAAATAACACTGGCGAGCAAAATAAAGGAAAATCCTAAGATGTTTTATAAGTATATTAAGGGCAAGAGGATAACCAGGGAAAGGGTAGGGCCCATTAGGGACCAAAGTGGCAATCTGTGTGTAGAACCAGATGATGTAGGCGGGGTTTTAAATGAATTTTTTGCATCTGTGTTCACTATGGAGAAAGACGATGCAGACATAGAAATCGGGCAAGGGGATTGTGACATACTTGAACATACTAGCATCGAGAGGGAGGAGGTGCTAGCGGTTTTAGCAGGCCAAAAAGTCGATAAATCCCCAGGCCCGGACGAGATGTATCCCAGGTTGCTGTGGGAGGCAAAGGAGGAGATTGCAGGGGCTCTGACACAAATTTTCAGAACCTCTCTGGCCACAGGGGATGTACCAGAGGACTGGAGAACAGCTAATGTAGTACCATTATACAAGAAGGGTAGCAGGGATAAACCAGGGAATTACAGGCCAGTGAGCCTAACATCTGTGGTAGGGAAATTATTGGAAAAAATTCTGAGGGACAAAATTAGTCTCCACTTGGAGAGGCAAGGATTAATCGGGGATAGTCAGCATGGCTTTGTCAAGGGTAAATCATGTCTGACAAATCTGATTGAATTTTTCGAGGGGGTGACTAGGGAGGTGGATGAGGGAAATGCTGTGGATGTGGTTTACATGGACTTCAGTAAAGCTTTTGACAAAGTCCCGCATAGGAGACTGGTCAAGAAGGTAAGAGCCCATGGGATCCAGGGTGCCTTGGCGCGTTGGATCCTAAACTGGCTGAGTGGCAGGAGGCAGAGGGTGATGGTCGAAGGTTGCTTTTGTGACTGGAAGCCTGTGTCCAGTGGGGTACCTCAGGGATCGGTGCTGGGTCCCTTGTTGTTTGTGATCTACATAAATGATTTGGATGAGAATGTAAAAGGGATGATCAGTAAGTTTGCAGATGACACGAAAATTGGTGGGGTGGTAAATTGCAAGGGGGAAAGCCTCAGGCTACAGGACGATATAGACGGGTTGGTCAGATGGGCGGAAAAGTGGCAAATGGAATTTAACCCTGAAAAGTGTGAGGTTATGCATTTTGGACGGACAAATAAGGCAAGGGAATACACAATGAGTGGTAGGACCCTAGGAAGTACAGAGGGTCAGAGGGACCTCGGTGTACATGTACATAGATCTCTGAAGGCAGCGGAACAAGTAGATAAGGTGGTTAAAAAGGCATATGGGATACTTGCCTTCATTAGCCGAGGCATAGAATATAAGAGCAGGGAGGTTATGATGGAGCTGTACAAAACGCTGGTGAGGCCACAGCTGGAGTACTGTGTGCAGTTCTGGTCGCCTCACTATAGGAAGGATGTGATTGCTTTGGAGAGGGTGCAGAGAAGATTCACCAGGATGTTACCTGGGATGGAGCGCCTCAGCTATGAAGAAAGACTAAACAGGCTGGGGTTGTTTTCCTTGGAGCAAAGAAGGCTGAGGGGGGACCTGATTGAGGTGTACAAAATGATGAGGGGCATAGATAGGGTAGACAAAGAGGAACTTTTCCCCTTAGTAGGGGGGTCAATAACAAGGGGGCATAGATTCAGGGTAAGGGGCAGGAGATTTAGAGGGGATTTGAGGAGGAACTTTTTCACCCAGAGGGTGGTTGGAATGTGGAACTCAATGCCTAAAAGGGTGGTAGAGGCAGGAACCCTCACAACATTCAAGAAGCATTTGGATGAGCACTTGAAATGCCATTGCATACAAGGCTATGGACCAAATGCTGGAAAATGGGATTAGACTGGACAGGGATGGATGGGCGGCGCAGACACGATGGGCCGAAGGGCCTCTTTCTGTGCTGTAAAACTCTATGACTCTATGACTAAGAGGAACCTGGCTTTTATCCTCAATCAGACCCTTCTTCCCAAACACCAGCTGAGAGACACCCACCTTGGGAGGGGAACTGAAAGTCAACCTGAGGGGAGTGCACAAAGTGATGCACAGAGCACAAATGGTCTGGAGGAACTGGGGGTGGAAGATGCAAACCCAGATCTCAGGGATCCTACATGTAAAAGAATGATGCAAATCGCGATATCAGTGAGTGCAATGCTCACTTGATGCCTGGTCTGCGACTTTCGACTTCGCCGCTCCACTTACCAGCATGCCTTAAGTGCGATGAGCTGAGCAAGAGTTGACAAGAAGGAAGGAGGCTCCAGCGGCGGTATTTAAAGGGATCATCAGCAACTACTTGCACCTGACATGTTTCTGCAGTTTGACTGGCTCTGTGCAACTTTCTGCAACTCCAGCAGCTTTATTAACTTCTTTCAAGGTTCAATGGTAACAGGGAGGTTGTTGTAAGTGGAGAACGCCTTTATTATTATTTAAAGGTTTCTGCTCACAACACTTGCTCACAGTCATGGGGGCTCTACTGGCAGTCCTCCTCGCACTCAAGTATCTTCGGGAGAGGGAGCAGAGGCAGCAAAGAAGATGAGAAGATGCGTGCAGAGTGAAGAGGAGGAAGGCCAGGAGCGCTGTCAACAGAAGGCCTTAACCACCTAGGGTCTTCGGAGAGCACTTCTCTTATATCCACTTAAGCGAGGAGCAGTGTATTAGTAGGCTCCGCTTCACCAAGAAGCAGGTCACAGAACTCTGCCACCTCCTGCAACCAGATCTGCAGCCTGAGAGCAGGATGACCATGGATCTCCCAGTGGCATTCAAGGTCACCGTGGCCCTCAATTTCTTTGCCAGCGGATCCTTACAGTCTGCAGCAGGAGACATAGCTAACATATCACAGTTCACCATCCATCGCAGCATCCGGGAAGTCACTGAGGCTCTCTACACCAAGACCATGAGCTTAGTGCCGGGTTTGAGGTTCTGGTCTTCAAACACTCTCTTCCTCAGGTGACTGAAAGCTGCACTGGCGCACTGAAGGCGGTGTTGGACTTCGTCATCGACGTCTGCCCTTGTTGACAGTAGGCTCCCAAGGTATGGAAATTGGTTCACGTTGTCCAAGGCCTTGTCGTGGATTTTGATAATCAGGGGCAGTACTTTGTGGCGGGGGCAGGTTGGTAGAGGAGCTTTGTCTTACGGATGTTTAGTGTAAGGCCCATGCTCTCGTATGCTTCTGAGAAGGTGTTGCCGATGGTTTGGAGTTCGACCTCCGAGTGAGCGCAGACGCAAGCGTCGTCTGCATACTGTAATTCGACGACAGAGGATGGGGCGACCTTGGATCTGGACTGGAGGCGACGGAGGTTGTTCTGTAAATTAGCTCCACTCCAGCGGGGAGCTTACTAAGGGTGAGATGGAGCATTGCAGCAAGGAAGATTGAGAAGAGCAATGGTACGATGACACAGCTTTGCTTGACCCCGGTTCGTATGTGAATTGGGTCTGTGGTGGAACCATTAGTCAGGATCACAGCTTGCATGTTGTCGTGAGGCAGGCGGAGGATGGTGACAAACTTTTTGAGGGCAGCCGAATTTGAGGAGGACACTCTTTAATCCCTCATGGTTGACAGTGTCGAAGGCCTATGTGAGATCAAAGAAGGCTATGTACAGCGGTTGGTGCTGTTCCCTGCATTTCTCTTGTAATTGACGTGCGATGAAGATCATGTCCATTGTGCCCCTTAGTGGGCGGAATCCACATTGCGACTCTGGGAGGAGCTCTTCGGCCACTGGGAGAAGGCGATTGAGGAGGATTCTTATGGTGATTTTCCCTGTGGCAGACAGCAGGGAAACTCCTCTGTAGGTCTACTGAGCAGCAGTGATACCTGCCCTGCTGTATGCCTCAGAGACATGGACCATGTACAGCAGGCACCTCAAAGCACGGGAGAGGTACCACCAATGCTGCCTCTGCAAGATCCTGCAAATACATTGGCAGGATAGGCGCACCAACATCAGTGTTCTTGCTCAGGCCAACATCCCCAGCATCGAAGCTTTGACCACGCTCGATCAGCTCCGATGGACGGGTCACATTGTCCACATGCCCGATACGAGACTCCCAAAACTAGCACTCTACTTGGAGCTCCGGAGCGGCAATAGAGCCCCAGGTGGGCAGAGGAAACGCTTCAAGGACACCCTCAAAGCCTCCTTGAAAAAGTGTAACATCCCCACTGACACCTGGGAATCCCTAGCCCAAGACCACACAAAGTTGAGGAGAAGCATCCAGGAAGGCGCCGAACACGTTGAGTCTCTTCGCTGGGAGCAAGCGGAAGCCAAGCGCAGGCAGCGCAAGGAGCGCACGTCAATCAAGCACCCCACCCACCCGCCCCTTCAACCACTATCTGCTCCACCTGTGATAGAGACTGTAGGTCCCGCATTGGACTCATCAGTCACCTGAGAACTTATTTTTTATGTGGAAGCAAGTCATCCTTGGTTCCGAGGGACTGCCTAAGACTGAGACTACACCAAGAGAAGGGATTACTTTTTCTTCCCTCTGAGCAGAGAAGCAGGACGAGTGCGCATGTGGCTTTGCCAGGATGGCGGGCTTCCTCATGATGTATGGCGCCACCGACTGCACCCATGTGCCTTTGCGGAATGTCCGTAACGCAAAGGCTGCCACTCACTTAATGTGCAGTTGGTGTGTGACCACGCCCAGCACTTCCCCTCCCCAACCCCCTTTCCTTGCCACGGCACCTGCTTAAAACCTGTTACATCCCTAACTTTTTCCAGTTCTGATGAAGGGTCATCAACCTGAAACATTGGGCTGGATTTTCATTCAGGAGTCGGGAAGGAGGCGGGACTATAACTTTCGGGGTTGTAGTCCTGCCTCCATTGAGATGCAGCCAATCCACGTGATTTTAACTTGATTGACCTTGTTGAGCCCGCCCAGCGGGCTCAGCAGGCCAATTAAGGGCCACCCGGCAACAGGTGACGTCACAGACTGAAATTTCATCTGTCAAGAGGTTTTGACAGATGAAATATCAGCATTTGACAGCTCTTTGAAGCTGTCAAACACTGACAGTCTTACTTCTAACCTGAGTCCTTCTCCACAGACTCAGTTAGAAATCTCTCCTGCACAGAAAGCTGAAGGCTGTCACTTTTGACAGTTCGCAGCCATTCTGCTTTCTGTGCTGGTGAGATGAGGGACTCCTGAGGCCTAAAGGAAGGCTGAAAAGGTAAGAAAAGATCATTTAAACTTCTTTAAACACTTTAGACACACCAAACACACTTACCTTTGCACTCATGCGCACATCACTCATCTGAACACCGACATCTCGACCCCTCCAAGTCCTTCAACCCGACGGCCCGCCTCGCAAACTTGGCGTGGTTTAGAGCCATCAGGAATCCCACACTTCAGCATTAAAAATAGGGATTAGGCTAAAAACTGACTGTTAACTACCTGTTAACAGGCAGTTAATTGGCACTAATCCCTTCCCGCCTCGGGTAGGCGGGTCCCAGTGCGGGTCGGGTACCTGCCTCCTTTGAAACTGGCATGGAGGCGGGTTGGGTATGGAATGGGGTCAGGACACCTGATTTCGGGATTTTAACCCCCACACGCCTCCAATCATGACTCCACGGCCCAATGAAAATCCTGTCCATTGACTCTGTTTCTCTCTCCACGGATGCTGCCTGGCCTGCTGAGTGTTTCCAGCATTTTCTGTTGTTAATGCATACCTAAAGGTTAATTGACTATTTTATCCATTGCCACTTTTCAGTTGTTGTTTTCGTATCTTCACACCCTTCCATTGGAGAACAGTGTGAAGTAGTGGAAGGGTTCGCAGGCTAATTAACAGTCAGACAGGGCATGGCGTGAACACTCCTTCCATGGCCATAACCATCTTTTTACCAGCCAATGGGGTTTTTAGTCCTATAGGGCAGGAGGAGTTTATGTGCTGCCACACCCCGTACGATGAGCCACTCGTTGGAAGTCAACCCAGAATTCAGAGCCGGAGCCCTGCTCTCCACTCAGCGGGATTGTCTTGGACACTGCATTAACTGACTCAGAGGTAGGAATGCCACCACTAAGTCAAAGGTTCGCTCCCCCAGTCAGTTAAAGCGGTGTTTAGCATTAAGTGGATATTGCTGAGCGGTGGTACTAGCCAGAAGTGGTAATATACTGCTGTGGGTACAAAATGAATGGCATCATGACCACACAAAAAACAATCCAGAATATACATTTCAATACAGGATATATACACCTACACCCATGATATGCACACCTACAATCAAAGGTATATACACTTAGAATGCAGAATATACACACTTAGGTGGATTTAGCAATTGAAGTGCATTCATTGCAGTAAAAGTAACTACATTAGTATAAACTACAGTAACTTCAGTTTTTCATTCCGAATACATTAAATTTTCATCTTCACCGGATGGTTGGTAATCTCTCGGTCCGGTCGCCAGAACCCTCTTGATTTCCATTCCATTCAATTCAATGGAATGAAAATCAGATGGGTTCTATGATGGGAGGACAATCCGCTCTGCCAGATTACCACCATACGGTGTAGACTATGATTTACTCCAATGCGAGTGAGATATCAGTTTGGCTTTCATGGACTTCTATATTTTGAAGCTAGTGAAATGATAGTAAGGATAAACTGGCAGGCATTTAAAACAGCTGTGAGTTTGAATTTATAAAGCTTGAAGTGTCCTGAAGCTAGAAAGTTATCTTCAGGTCACATACAACCGTATAACAAAGTTAATCTATTATTTTATGGCTCATCCTGCCAATGCATAATCCTCTGATGGGGAATATGGAGCCAAAGCGGCTAAATGGAGTTGAGGTACAGATCAGCCATGATCTAAATGAATGGTGGAACAAGTTCGAGAGGTTGAATAGCCTACTCCTGTTCCTGTGCAACTATATTCCTACATTAACCGACCACTATCTGCAGCTAGCTACAAGAATGATGGAAAGTGTATATGGCACTTAATCTCCATGCTATTTTAGGCATTTTATGTGAAAAGTCAGGGCATCTTTGGGGTAGAAACCATTTCCCCTGGTTCTCCACCCAAAGTCAGAGCCCTCCCCCACCCCCACCCAATCAAGTTTGCAATTGGTTGCCACAACACCAATTCCAACCCTGAGTTAAAATTGGGGCTATAGTGTCTGTCACTTACTTGATATAGATCATGCATGACAGACTGCCCTAGGGTGTCTTCCAAATATTGTCCACGGGTCATCTTTCAACAAATGGTACAATTGTGTGATAGTCTGTCCTGTGAAGTGAAGCAATGAAAACAGGGAGGAGTCTGTAAACTCAGGCCATAGGTTAATGACAGATGTGGAAAAGCTCCCAAAAATACAAAAATGACAGTTGCCACAATTAATCAATAATTTTCCCCCTTCAAGTATTTATCCGATTCCCTTTTAAAAGTTATTATTGAATCTGCTTCCACCGCCCTTTCAGGCAGTGGATTCCAGATCTCTCCAACTCGCTGCATAAAAATGTTTTTCCTCATGTCGCCTCTGGTTCTTTTACCAATTACCTTAAATCTGTGTCCTCTGGTTGTCGACCCTTCTGCCACTGGAAACAGTTTCTCCGTATTTACTCTATCAAAACCCTTCAAGAGAACAACCCCAGCTTTTCTAGTCTCTCTACATAACTGAAGCCTTTCATCCCTGCGACCATTCTAGTAAATCTCTTCTGCACCCTCTCTAAGGCATTGACATCCTTCCTAAAGTGGGTCATGTCTGTTTGCAACACCAAATTTCTGATTGGTCCCCTTGGCAGACAAGATCAGATTTCTGCTTGGTCCCCTTAGAGGACAAGACACACCCAACAGTTTGTCTGGATGTGTAATTTGACAGCCAGGCTCCAGAGCTCACAATGCTAACACTATTGCTTTCAGAGAACAGACAGGGCTCACCCTCTCGGGTTAGAAGCACTCACAGTGCTCACACTGTCAAGTTCAGGTAGGAAGGCATAAGGCCATGGAGGGATTTTAACCTAAGGATGAGAATTTAAAAATGAAGATGTTGGTGGACAATGTTACCCCTTTTTTGGGGGGAGTGCGTGGTCCCTTTAACGGGCTCGGCAGCCCATTCAAAATTTCATGCATGCGCAAAATCTCCCATTCAAAAGCCGGTAAGGGGCCTGTGCGGAACCTCCAGACAATTGCGTGGCCGTGCAGCTTAGCAGGAACATAGTCGGTGGACCATGAGCCAATGTAGGTCAACGAGCAAAGGGGTGATGGGTGAATGATACCTGCTGCGTGTTAGGATACATGTAGCAGAGTTTTGGATGAGCTCAAGTTCTTTGAGAGTGGAAGATGCGAGACTGGCCAGGAAAACATTGGAATAGCCGAGTCCTGCAAATAACACACAAATGCAATGTTATGCATGTTGTAGGACCAACACAGAATCAATGTTCCCTCTAATTTTGTTTGGCATTGCGTGGTCCCTTTAAGGGTTTTTATATTGAAAAGAGGGCAAGTCGGCTGCGCGAGTTCCCTGGAGCGCTGCGCGGCCGCTTACAAGGAACATTGCACAGAATACGCATTCATTTTTTAAAATTCATTTATTTATTGCCTATCCCCACTTGCCCTTGAGAGGGTGGTCGTGAGCTGCCTTCTTGAACTGCTGCGGTCTGGGGGGTGCGGGGTGGAGGAGAGAGAGAACATGGTGACAGTGTAAAGGGGGTCCCATCTGGATCACGTTCTTACTCTCATCCACAGCCTCCTTTAGACCTAGATCACGTTCTTCCCCCCTCCCCACTGTTCGCACTATTCTCTCAACCCCCCAACAAGCTCCTGACCTTCTCTCCTCAAGTTCTTGACCTTCTCTCCACCCACCCCGAGTTCCTGACCTTCTCCCCCCACCCTGAGTTCCTGACCTTCTCACCCCCCACCCGAGTTCCTGACCTTCTCCCCCTCTCCCCCAAATTCATGACCTTCTCCCCCCGAGTTCCTGACATTCTCTCCCCCCTCCCCAGGTTCCTGACCTTCTCTCCACTCTGAGTTCCTGACCTTTCCCCCTCTCCGAGATCCTCTCCCCCCTTCGATCCCCTTTCCCCTCCCCCCTTCAATCCACTCTCTTCTCTCTCTGCTTCAATCCCCTCTCCCCTCCCTCCCTTCGATCCCCTCTCCTCTCTCCTCCCTGCGGCCCCCTCTCCCCTCTATCACTTCAATCCCCTCTCCTCTCTCACACTCTTCAATCCCCCTCCTCTCTCCCCACCCCACCCCGCCCCCCTCCCCACTGCACTGTTTTGTACTGAGCATGCACGACCAGATCGAGTGCGCATGCACAGTACCAAATTGACGCGCATGCACAGAGGGAATCATAAAACGCCATGCAAATAATCATTCCGCCTAAAGTGTGGTGCCCAGAATAACTTCCTTGCTTTTGTACTCTATGCCTATATTTATAAAGCCAAGGATCCCGTATCCATTTTTAACAGCCTTCTAAACTTGTCCTGTCACCTTCAAAGACTTGTGTGCGTGCACCCCCAGGTCTATCTGTTCCTGCACCGCCTTTAAAATTGTACCATTGTGGCGACACGCCACCACTGGACATAATCCGCTCACGGCGGCACAGACAGTCTAAGCAGAAGCCCCCAGCCGGGGGCCCTTTCCTCCAGCAGCTTGTTTCCCGCAGGGACAGGCTGCCGGGAGCACTTCCTGTCTGGGAAGTATTTAAGTGGATGCGCGGGCTTTTCTAGTTCCTGTTTGTCATGTGGTTGGAATAAAGCAATTGTGTTTTCAATAGCTCTGGTCTCGACTCCCACGTTTGCCGCGGTATCTCAACACTGGTGACCCCGACGCTCAGGACGAATCCTAAGCTAGCATGGCGGATACAAACGCAGTCACGGTTAAATTACCAGACTTTTGGGAGAACCTCGCCGAAGCCTGGTTCGTTCAAGCTGAGTCCAGATTCCGGCTGAAAGGCATTACAGTCGACGCCACGAAGTATGACTACCTCGTCGCCTCGCTCACCTACGCTACAGTCCCCAAGGTTTGGGCAGCGCTGCAGAATCCACCAACAGAGGGCAAGTACGAACATCTGAAGGCTGCGCTACTTAAAAAATTTCAAACGTCCTCTTACCAGCGCCACTGCCAACTCCTGGACCTCCCCAGCCTTGGTGACGCTTCACCATCAGACCTGCTTTCCCACATGCTGTCCCTCTCAGACGACAAAAACCCCGGCGCACTTTTTCGCACGCTTTTCATTCGGCAGCTCCCCGCCAGCATCCGCCCGCTCATTGTGGAGTCTGACTCCACGGACCTGAATGATATAGCCGAAAAGGCCGACCGGCTGCTCTCTGCACAGGCCGCTCGCGACGTCGCGCCCGACCTCACAGCAATGACCACGCGGTCTTCCCGGGCCGCTAGGCCCGACCGCCCTACCACTCCGGGTCACTGCTACTACCACACCCGTTTTGGCGCTAGGGCTCAACGCTGCACGCCACCGTGTACCTTCAAACCCCCCCCCCGCACCGGCCCCCGTGATGGCCGCGGGGCAGAAGGAGCCCCTACTGTACGTCACTGACAACAGAACCAACCGCCGATTTCTGTGCGACACAGGGGCCCAGCACAGCATTACCCCCGCCTCCGCCCTCGAGATCCAACGCGGCACACGGGGTATCACACTGGCTGCAGCCAACGGCTCTGAAATCCGCACATATGGCACCCGCATGGTCACGCTCGACCTCGCGGGCCGCCGCTACCGCTGGGAGTTCCTCACGGCCAAGGTCCTCTGCCCACTCATCGGCGCCGACTTCCTATGCGCCCACGGTCTCCTTGTCGACATCCCGAGGCACCGCCTCGTCGACATCAACACTATGGCCCCCATCCCCGGCGCCTTTACCCCAGCCCGTTCGGCCGGCCTGACGACCTACTGCCGCGCCAGAGCCACGGACGACTACTCGGCACTCCTAGCTGAGTTTCCCGCCCTCACTAACCCGACCTTTTCGGCCAAAGCCGCCAAGCACGGTGTGGAACACTATATCCCCACCACCGGCCCCCCAGTTTCTGCCCACGCCCGTAGGCTCAACCCGGCCAAGCTGGAAATCGCGCGGGCCGAGTTCACCACCATGGAACAACTCGGCATCATCCGCCGCTCCAGCAGCCCTTGGGCCTCGCCCCTGCACATCGCCCCCAAGCCCGGCGGAGGCTGGCGCCCTTGCGGGGACTACCGCCGCTTCAGCGACGCCACCACCCCCGATCGATACCCGGTGCCACACATCCAGGACTTCTCGGCCCGACTGGCCGGACGAACCGTCTTTTCCAAAGTCGACCTGGTGCGCGGTTACCACCAAGTCCCCGTACACCCCGCGGACATCCCCAAAATGGCCGTCATCACCCCATTCGGCCTGTTCGAGTTCCTGAGGATGCCCTTCGGCCTCAAGAATGCAGCACAGGCTTTCCAGCACCTTATGGACTCAGCCCTCCGGGACCTGAACTTCCTATTCGTCTATCTAGACGACATTCTCATGGCCAGCTCCTCCAAACAGGAACACCTCGAACACCTTCGCATCCTGTTCGGGCGCCTAGCCCAACACGGGCTCATCCTCAGCCCGGCGAAGTGCCAATTCGGCCTAACCGAGATCGATTTTCTCCGTCACCACATCACCCCTGCTGGGGCCGTCCCCCTGCCCAACAAGGTGCAGGCCGTCCAGCAATTCCCCCGCCCCACAACCATCAAGGGCCTCCAGGAGTTCCTCGGGATGGTGAACTTCTACAACAGGTTCATCCCCAGAGCCGCAGCCCTCATGAAGCCCCTATACGACTCCCTCCGAGGAAAATCCGGCAAGATGGACGTAGCCTGGACTACTGACACGGCAGCCGCCTTCGACGCCACCAAAAACGCGCTCGCCGACGCCACTCTGCTCGCGCACCGGGGGGCCGATGCCCGGGTCGCGCTCACCACCGACGCCTCCGACCACGCGGTCGGGGCCGTGTTCGAGCAGTGGGTCAATGGCGCGTGGCAGCCTCTTGCCTTCTACAGCCGCCAACTGCGCCCCCCGGAGGTCAAATACTCCACTTTCGACCGCGAGCTTCTCGCACTCCACCTGTCGGTCCGCCATTTCAGGTTCCTCCTGGAAAGCCGCCCCTTCACCGCGTATGTGGACCACAAGCCACTCACATACACGATGGCCAAGCACACCGAACCCTGGTCCGCTAGGCAGCAACGCCAGCTCGCGGCCGTCTCCGAGTTTACTACGGACATTCAGCACGTCTCCGGTAGAGACAACGTGGTCGCCGACTGCCTTTCCCGTCCCGCCGTCTGTGCGAATCACCTCGCGGTCGACTACGCACAACTAGCAGCGGCCCAGCTCATAGACCCAGACCTCCTCTCGGCGGCTACCAGCCTGCCAGGGCTACGCCTAGCCAAGGTCGCGCACGGGCCCGAAGCCACGGCAGTCACGTGCGACGTCTCACTCGGCCAACCCAGGCCGGTCGTCCCTGAGACCTGGCGCCGCCGCGTTTTCGACGCGCTCCACGGGCTCTCTCACCCGGGTTCCCGCGCATCCGTCAAAATCCTCTCCAAGCGTTTCGTCTGGCGCGGCCTCAGCAGAGATGTTCGGGCTTGGGCCACCTCCTGCCTCGCCTGCCAACGGGCTAAGGTACAGCTGCACACCAAAGCACCCCTGGGAGACTTCGAGGTACCCAGCCGCCGCTTCGACCACGTACACATCGACATCGTCGGTCCCCTGCCGCCATCGCAAGGCCAAACTTATCTCCTCACGATGGTCAACCGCTACACACGCTGGCCTGAGGCAGTGCCGCTGACCTCCACCACCACAGCCGACATCGCCAGGGCGTTCGTTAACACCTGGGTTGCGAGGTTCGGCGTACCGGCTGACATAACCTCCGACAGAGGCACCCAGTTCACCTCCGAACTCTGGACGGCCACAGCACGCAACCTCGGGGTGACGCTCCACCGCACCACGGCATACCACCCGCAGGCCAACGGACTTTGTGAACGCTTCCACAGGTCACTCAAGGCCTCACTCCGCGCCGGCCTGCAGGACAGTACCTGGACTGACCGCCTACCGTGGGTGCTACTCGGCCTACGCACCGCGGTCAAGGAAGACCTCCAGTCCTCGGCAGCGGAGTTAGTCTACGGACAACCGCTGCGCGTCCCAGGCGAATTCCTTCCGGAGCCTACCAAGCCTTGGTCGGCCGAACAGCAGCGGCTCGACTCTTTCTCTTCCGCTCAGCAGTTCGCCCCACTTCCGGTCAACCGACACGGCGAACTCGCACCTCACGTCCCGCCAAATTTACAGCAGGCGCGCTTCATCTTCATGCGACACGACGTGCACCGCGGGCCCCTGCGACCCCCGTACGACGGTCCGTACGAGGTACTACAAACCGGGGACAAGGTCTTCAAGCTGCGACTCGGTGACAGGGTCGAGACAGTCTCCATCGACCGGCTCCAGCCAGCACACACAGAACCAGGGGAACAGGTCCCCGTGGCCCAGCCTCCAACTAGAGGCCGTCCCCCCGGCAAGCCAGCACAGCCAGCGGCGAACCGCCCGACCCAACCAACCAGACCGGCGACCACTCAGAGCCGCTGCGGCAGAACCATTAGACCACCGTCACGACTCGTCCACTCCTCCTAAGCGGATTCTGGGGGGAGCTCTGTGGCGACACACCACCACTGGACATAATCCGCTCACGGCGGCACAGACAGTCTAAGCAGAAGCCCCCAGCCGGGGGCCCTTTCCTCCAGCAGCTTGTTTCCCGCAGGGACAGGCTGCCGGGAGCACTTCCTGTCTGGGAAGTATTTAAGTGGATGCGCGGGCTTTTCTAGTTCCTGTTTGTCATGTGGTTGGAATAAAGCAATTGTGTTTTCAATAGCTCTGGTCTCGACTCCCATGTTTGCCGCGGTATCTCAACACCATTTAGTTTATATTGCCGTTCCTTATTCTTCCTACCAAAATAAATCACTAAACACTTCTCTGCATTAAATTTCATCTTCCATGTGTCTGCCCATTTCACCAGCCTGTCTATGTCCTCCTGGAGTCAGTTGCTATCCTCCGCACTATTTACTACATTTCCGAGTTTCGTGTCAGCAGCAAACTTTGAAATTATGCCCTTTATACTCAAGTCCATGTCATTAATATATATGTCAAAAGCCTTGTTCCATTCAAGTCTACAGCCTCCCTATAATTATCATTTATCAGGAAATTAGTTTAGCTCCACCTGGTCTTGGCCGACAGAGTTGGAAAGGCCAGTAATCCACCTTTTCATAAACTTAATGAGCACTGCACCATTGCAAAATGAAACCCAAATCTAGGCTACCAGCCAGAATATTGATTTTCTTTGTTGTAAGTGGTTATTGACTTTTAAGTGTTTTTTTTAATTTTGCTGTACTTATTGACCCTGGAGTAGACTATAATTAAATCAGGGCAAGTTGTATTTATATAGCGTCTTTAACATAGTAAAACGTTCCAAGGCGCTTCACAGGAGTGTCAGAAAACAAAGTTTGACACCAAGCCACATAGGAGAAATTAGGCAGATGACCACAAGCTTGGTCAAAGAGGTAGGTTTTAAGGAGCGTCTTCAAGGAGGAGAGAGAGGTGGAGAGGTTTAGGGAGGGAATTCCAGAGCTTAGGTCCTAGGCAGATGAAGACGCGCCCTCAAATGGTTGAACGATTATAATCAGGGATGCTCCAGAGGCCAGAATTAGAGGAGCGCAGATAACTCAGGGAGTTATGGGGCTGTAGGAGATTACAGAGATAGGGAGAGGCAAGGCCATGGAGGGACATGAAAACAAGGATGAGAATTTTAAAATCGAGGTGTTGCTTAACCGGGAGCCAATGTAGGACAGCGAGCACAGGGGTGATGGGTGAATGGGACTTGGTGCGAGTTAGAACATGGGCAACAGAGTTTTGGATGACCTCAAGTTTATGTAGGGTAGAAGGTGGGAGGCCAGCCAGGAGTGCATTGGAATAGTCAAGTCTAGAGATAATAAAGGCATAGATGAGGGTTTCAGTAGCAGATGAGCTGAGGCAGGAGCGGAGATGGGAGATGTTATGGAGGTGGAAATGGGCAGTCTTAGTTATGCTGCGGATATGTGGTCGGAAGCTCATTTCAGTGTCAAATATGACACCAAGGTTGCGAACAGTCTGGTTCAACCTCAGACAGATGCTAGGGAGAGGGATGGAGTCGGTGACTAGGAAACAGGGTTTGTAGCGAGAACCGAAGACAATGGCTTCAGTCTTCCCAATATTTAGTTGAAGGAAATTTTTGCTCATCAAGTACTGGAGCAGTCTGACAATTTAGAGACTGTGGAGTGGTCGAGAAACGAGGTAGTGAGGTAGAGCTGGGTATCATCAGCATACATGTGGAAATTGACGCTGTGTTTTCGGATGATGTCGCTGAGGGGCAGCATGTAGATGAGAAATAGGAGGGGGCCAAGGATAGATCCTTGGGGACACCAGAGGTAATGATGCAGGAGCGGGAATAGAAGCCAGTGCAGGTGATGTTACGGCTCCACTTTCCAAGTGTAGCAAACTTGTTCCATAAACTACGTTTGTGTGAAAACTCTGCACATTGCCACTGGCTGAGTTGAAAATTGAGGTCAGACATAGTTGAGCAAATATTTTAAATGTAAGAAGTCACACAACACCAGGTTATAGTCCAACAGTTTTATTTGAAATCACAAGCTTTCGGAGTGCTGCTCCTTCGTCAGGTGAAGTGGAGAGATGCATAAAGACACAGCTTATATAGTCAGAGAATAATGCCAGATGATTACAGGTCATCTTTCTAACTGCCATTTGTCACACCTCGGCAGAGAGATAATCACAGCAATCAAAGGTGTGAATGGTGTCCAAACAGGTCAGTCAGGAAAACATTACATCAAACTACAATGAGGTGGGTCACAAGACAAACACGGGACACAACCAACAGAGTACCCTTCGTCGTCCAGTACTTCCCCGGAGCAGAGAAACTGCGCCATGTTCTTCGCAGCCTTCAACATGTCATCGATGACGACGAACACCTTGCTAAGGCCATCCCCACGCCTCCACTACTCGCCTTCAAACAGCTGCCTAACCTCAAACAGACCATCGTTCGCAGCAAATTACCCAGCTTTCAGGAGAACAGCGACCACGACACCACACAACCCTGCCACGGCAACCTCTGCAAGACATGCCAGATCATCAACACAGATACCATCATCACACGTGAGGATACCACCCACCAGGTACATGGTACATACTCATGTGACTCGGCCAACGTTCTCTACCTCATACGTTGCAGGAAAGGATGCCCCGGAGCATGGTACATCGGCGAGACCATGCAGACACTGCGACAACGGATGAATGGACACCGCGCAACAATCACCAGGCAGGAGTGTTCCCTCCCAGTCGGGGAACACTTCAGCAGTCAAGGACATTCAGCCTCCGATCTTCAGGTAAGCATTCTCCAAGGCGGCCTTCGAGACACACGACAACGCAAAATCGTAGAGCAGAAACTGATAGCTAAGTTCCGCACTCATGAGGACGGCCTCAACCAGGATCTTGGGTTCATGTCACGCTACATGTAACCCCACCTGACGTAGGGTCATTCAGACTCGAGTCGTCGTTGGCTTGTTCTCTCTACACAGATGCGGCCGGACCTGCTGTGATTTCCAGCAAAAAAAATGTTTTTTTGTCTGTTTTTTGTTTTTCATACAGACCCCAGCATCTGCAACATTTGACCCCTTGTGACCCTACCTCATTGTTCTTTGATGTAATGTTTTCCTGACTGACCTGTTTGGACATCATTCACACCTTTGATTGCTGTGATTATCTCTCTGCCGAGGTGTGATAAATGGCAGTTAGAAAGATTACCTGTAATCATCTGGCATTATTCTCTGACTATATAAGCTGTGTCTTTATGCATCTCTCCACTTCACCTGACGAATTAGCAGCGCTCCGAAAGCTTGTGATTTCAAATAAAACTGTTGGACTATAACCTGGTGTTGTGTGACTTCTTACATTTGTCCACCCCAGTCCAACACCGGCATCTCCACACCACAAATATTTTAAAGTTGAATTGTATTTGATCTTGTTCATCTTTTTTATTTGTCCCCTATGTTCAGATACACCTCCTCCTGCCCCTCGGCCTCCTGTGTAAGGGGGCGCATCCAATTTATTAAATTTAAAAATTGACCAATCTGTTATTTGCCTATCCTCCCCAGTGGCCCCCCCTTGCACCTTCTTGGAGAGCAAATATGCCTCATCTCTTTCAATGCAGCGGCCCCTTCTGAGCCAGAGAAATTAAATTCCTGGTGTAGGAAGTCCCCATTGCCATTTCCACTCCCTTGGCGTTATTAGCCTTGTGTGGGGCAGGCAGAGTTTCGACCCTTTTCAAGGACATCCAGGAATCCCTGGAGTCAGTGGGTATCTGGCACAGGAGCAGAGCTAAGGTTGAAGGATGGAGGGGTCAAAGTCCAGCTTTAGTCCACAGAGGCAAAAATAATAGTTGGTGGATCTGGGGCCACCAGACTCAAAACCACAACATGATCGCGATCCCAGGAGCCATTCATCTACCCTATTTCCTGGAACAGATCTTGGATGTTAGAATGTCACAGGGTGTCAGTCATGGCAGCTTCCAGGATATTAAAGTGGAGGATCTCCGCTTAACGTCCTATACTATCAGCACATGAGTAACATCCTTTCAATTTTTTAAAGGAACAATATGGCTTGATGGGGCCTGAATGCACCCTCAGGAATCTATCAGTATCAAAGAGGCTATACTGCTTCAATCTCTGCTGTTGCAGCTCAGTGCCAAATTGCACATAGCAGGGTGCATATTTTAGCAGACCCTTGTTGACATTTTGGATGCATTGGTGCACTGAGGAATAGCTTATTCCTGTCAAATCCTCCATAAAAGCTTGAAAGGATCCTAAAGTGTAGAAATTCAGGTCACTTTAGGAATCACAGACAGAAATGTGCTTGTGGTGTATTAACCCTCCAATTGGATGCTCAGTACCCTTCTTCCTGGGTAACTTACAGGTGCTGCATACATTGCTCTCCAGTCATATCCACGCAGTTATTCCTGAGGCAAGAGACAGATTGCTATGGTTCAAGGTCTGTGAGGGTTCTATGCCGTCTCTGCTGCCTTTCAGCTCTCTGTCTTGTACACATATGCATTAATTGCAAGCAAACAGTGGCAATGTGCTGGAGTATCAAACCCAAGCAATGTGAGGCTACCTCCCACTAGCTACCCTACCCTCTTTCTCTCTGGAGTAAGGCTGGGAACTAACCCCTGTGTTAAACAGCTGAACCCAACTATGTCCACACTAAATGTACACCCACACACAGTTCCAGCATGAATTCCTGGATAATGATTAGGAATAGCAACCATTCCTGATTCCCCTCTTTTTTCCAGGAACACTGAGGCTAATGGTAACTAAAATTGGCTTACTCAGTGCAGATGAAGGATTGCACTTTGAACCTTTCTGGCTTGGTTCCTTGAGTGCCACTCCACACAATCGATGGTTATCGCTGTGTGCTTGGCCAACTGTTTCAGTTAATCACACCTCCTTCTATTGCCCGTTCATCCTTCCATGAAGAAACCATACCTTCTCCAATTACCTTGTAGTCCTTCCATGCATCCTCAGTCTTACACTTCTCAGTGAGTTTCGTGGTAATTTAAAATTCAGCATTTTTTTATTCTATTACTTTTCTCATTAGAAACTCTACTTCCTGGTTTGTGAAATGCTCATTTTCTGATTCTGTATTTTCATTTTTGCCTGCCCCTCACAATTTTAACTTTCCCACATATTTATAATGTCAAGAATGGCAGCTGCAGTCAATTATAAGTGCATTTGCATAGGCCTTCTACAAACAAAGACCTAACGCATGCGTTATTCTTCCACACATCTGCGCAGCTTTATTGCATACAGAAAAGACAGTGATGTCTCCTATAGTTTAAGTGGGGCTGACCACTAGTGCAGTTAAGTCCTTAGTCTTGCACTTTTAACCAAACTTAGTTTGAAACTTAATGCATACTTTGATTCATCTTGGATCTTTAAATGGTGAACTGATGGAGCTACAACATAAAAAGTTTACTTGCTTACTGAGGTCTTGTTGCTTGGAAACCTTAAATGCTATTAGTGATAGGAGACATTTGTATTCAGCAAAGTGTTCAGATTTGACATTTCAAGAGACATCTGAACGAAACAGTTTAAGTGCCTGTGAAGCTGCAAAAAAAAATTATTAACTACAATAGCATAATTTCTTGATATTTTGCAAGATTCTTGATAACTGAGGACGTTTAGATGTACTGGAACAAGTTAGTTTTGTAATTGCATTGCATTGCAAAGTAGTTCCATAATCTGTTGCCAGCAGCTCTTTTGAAAAAAATTCCCTGGCAACAGACTAAGATAAAATGATACAACTAAGCTTTATCTACACTGCAACAGTACAGGAATCTTAACTTCCAAATTTCATTTCAGAAACATCTCACAAATTAAGTTGAAAATGCATTCCAATTGCAACCAGAGTTTGTGAAATGTGATTTCTTGAGACACAGCATATATATATAACAGCACAACATGGCTTCCGGTAAGAACAGTACTGCATATGGCTTTATTATTATATATATCAGTAGTCCACCAGGTGGCTCTATTACACTTCTCCCTCCTTACTGAAGAAGTTATTCATAGCAAATAATCATTGTACATGACTTGCATGATATACATAATTCTTGGTATACATTTCTCAAATGGAACCCATTTTTGATTCCAAGTTGTACTATAGAATTCTGTAACACAAACAAAAGATGTGAACTTATTTTCCATATTTACAGATTAAACTTAACCACTGGTTTTCTGTTTCAAAGAGGATACCTTCTTCCTTGAACAAAACTTTCAGATCTTGTTGTAGGACTTTGACTCATTCTAGGCTGAGCCTGCGGAGAAATGTTCTCCAGGGGCTGACCTTGATCTACATTTGGATTCTCTACACTTTCAGACTGTTTGTCTGTCTGACTTAAGCTCAGACTTAAATTCTGACTTTGTCTTGGACTTGTTTCTGGTACGTCTGATGTAGAACTTGCTATTGGTTCTCTACTTGTAACAAGACTATCTGACTCATCAGAATAAATTTAATCATCCCAACTTTCAACTCCTTCCACATCTGTAGGTATGATCAATGTGAACAAACCTAACCTTTCCATGATCAAACATCGTGACCAAATATGTACGAGGGCCATATATCTTTACTACTCTTCCTGGTAACCACTTTAAGCATTTATGGTGATGGTTCTTCACTCTAACCTTCTGGTTCAACTTCATACTTCATTCTCTAACTCTATCTTTATCATGACTCTCTTTCTGCCTTGATTGTTTCTCTTCTATGGACTGTGCCAAGTTTGGCTTTAACAAGAACCTGGTTTGTAGCTGTCATTTGAGAAACAATTCTGCTGGTTTTCTACCAGTAGTGGTATGAGGAGTATTCTGATAGATAATCAGAAAATTTGCCAGTTTGTGTTCCAACGACAACTGGCATTTCTTTGGATTTGGATCCAACATTTGCTTGATGAGGGCACATTTGACAATTTGTACTGTGCGCTCTGCTGCACCATTTGAAGCAGAGTGGTACGATGGAACTTTGGTATGTTTCACACTGTTTCTGCTCATGAACTGTGTGAACACTTCTGAACAAAATTGCGGCCCTTTATCAGACGCAATTTCTTCTGGGAGGCTGGTTGAAGAAAACAATCTTTGCAAATTGTCCAGTGTTTTGCTTGTTGTTATTATTCGCATCGGAAACACATCTACCCACTTTGAGTGACTATCTATCACTATGAACAATTGCTGTCCTTCTAGCTCAGCAAAATCTACATGTAACCTTTGCCACACTCTGGGAGGCTATTTCCATGGCTGTAATAGTACTGATGGTGGTTTCTTGCTCACCGATTGACATGTTGTACACTGACTGACTATGTACTCTATCTCCTTATCTAAACCTGGCCACCATAAGTAACTGCATGCAAAACTCTTGGTCAAGCACATTCCCAGGTGCTGGTCATGAAGATCTCCCAACAATTTAGACCTGAACCTATTTGGGATAACCACTCTTGCTCCCCAAATGATACAATCTTTATCCACTAACAATTCATTCCTACGAACGAAGTATGAATGGATATCTTCCTCTGATACCTGGTTTAGCCATCCATTTGCTATATAATCATACACCTTTGAAATAATTGGGTTACATTTGGTTGGCCTACCAATCTCTTCAGTTGTGACTGGCAGCTCATCAATGTATGAGAAATGGAACACTTCTTCCTTATTGGGTGTAACTTGTGATGGGGATGGGAACCTGGACATAGCATCAGCAGTACTGTGATCAGCTGATCGTCTGTACTCAATGTCATACGTATACACTGACAAAATCAAAGCCCATCTCTGCATTCGGGCTGCAGCTAAGTTTGGAACTGGGGACATTTGATGGAGGATTGCTGTCAGGGGCCTATGGTCAGTAACTATGGTAAAACTTATGACCAAACAAGTATTTGTGAAACTTCTTGACCCCAAAAATCAATGACAAATCTTCCCTTTCGATCTGCGCATAATTCCGCTCACTGGCACTGAGAGTGCGTGAAGCAAAAACAATTGGTCTCTCCTTCCCACTATCTAGTACATGAGAGATCACTGCCCCAATTCCGTACGGAGAGGCGTCACACGCTAGCTTGATCTCCTTAGATACACCATAATGAACTAACATGGTACTCTCTACTAACTGGCTTTTATACTCTTTGAATGCTGTGTCGCATTCTTTTGACCATTTCCAAGGGAACTGTTTTCTCAACAGCTCATTCAGTGGATGTACCAATGTAGCCAAGTTTGGGAGGAACTATCTGTAATAATTCAAAAGACCCAAAAATGATCAAAGTTCAGAGGTATTCTTGGGAGTGGGTGCATTTCTGATTACATCCAGCTTTCCCTTGGTTGGATGTAAACCATCTTTGTCTACTCTGTGCCCTAAGTACTCCACTGAGTTTTGAAACAACTCACACTTGTGAGCTATTACTCGTACTCCGTGCTTCTCTAGTCGTTTGAGCACTTCATTCAACACCTCATCATGGATTTGTCTGTTTGGTGCTGAAATGAGTATTTCATTCAAATAACACACTACCCCTTCAATTCCTTGCAAAATTTGATTCATCACCCCCTAGAATATGTTGTGGGCAGAAGACACTCCAAATGGTAGCCTATTGAGCTGATATAGGCCTTGGTGAGTATTTATAGTCAAGCGTGACTTGGACTCTTCATTTAAGTTGTAGGTAGGTGTTTGTTAAATCTAACTTCGAAAAGATCTGGCCACCTGTCAGTGTTGTGAACAAATCTTCCACATTTGGCAACATATTGGGTAGCTTACACTCTAGAACCTGGTTTACGGTTACCTTATAATCACCACACAACCTTACCTTACCATCTGACTTAGGTACAACAACAATGGTTGTAGCCCAATAATTCAGATCTACCTTAGAGATAATGTTCTCACTTTCTAGTCTTTTGAGTTCTTGCTCAACTTTCTCCTTGAGTGTGTATGGTACGGGACGTGGCTTGCAGTAAACTGGTCTAGCGTTCTTTTGCACTCTGACACTCGCCTTGAAGTCTTGGATCGGACTACCCGTTTCACTGAACACCTTCGGATACTGCTTGATGACATCTTCTTTCAATGCAAATTTCGCTTCCACACGAAAAACCTCATTCAAATCCAGCTTCAGTGATCCCAACCAATTTCTACCTATCAAGGCAGTCTTGTCTCCTGCCACTACTGTGAGAGGCAAGCTCTCACACTGATCCTTGTATTTCACTGGTATGGTGACACTTCCTACTGCAGGGATTTACTCTCCTGAGTAGCCTCGCAGCTCTACCTTCGATTTCTCTAGTCAATAATCACGCAACTTGTCACGATATAGTGATTCCGGTACTACACTCACAGATGCACCAGTGTCAATTTCCATGGGTATCCTGGTTCCTGCGACATCTACTTAGCTGACGATACCTCGCGAATCGCTGTTAGATACCTTCGTGCTCCTGATGACGTGAATCTCCAGAACCTCCTTGTCCTGTTGCTTCTCTTCAATGGCATGTAGTGTCTGCCGATTTCTACTTCTAGTATTGCCAGTCGGTTTACTCTTCTGTCGGCAAGCCTTCGCAAGATGTCCAGTTTTCTTGTAGCCAAGCTATTCCAGTTCAGCTACAACACTGGCATCTACCCAACAATGTGGAAAACTGCTCAGGTATGTCCAGTCCACAAGAAGCAGGACAAATTCAATCCAACTAATTACCGCCCCATCAGTCTACTCTCAATCATCAGCAAAGTGATGGAAGGAGTCATCAACAGTGCTATCAAGTGGCACTTACTCACTAATAACCTGCTCACTGATGCCAAGTTTGGGTTCCACCAAGACCACTCAGCTCCCGACCTCATTACAGCCTTGGTCCAAACATGGACAAAGGAGCTGAAATCCAGAGGTGAGGTGAGAGTGACTGCCCTTGACATCAAGGCAGCATTTGACCGGGTGTGGCATCAAGGAGCCCTAGTAAAACTGAAGTCAATGGGAATCAGGGGGAAAACTCTCCACTGGCTGGAGTCATACCTAGCACAAAGGAAGATGGTGTGGTGGTTGAAGGTCAATCATCACAGCCCCAGGACATCGCTGCAGGAGTTCCTCAGGGCAGTGTCCTAGGCCCAACCATCTTCAGCTGCTTCATCAATGACCTTCCCTCCAAAATAAGGTCAGAAATGGGGATGTTCGCTGATGACTGCACAGTATTCAGCACCATTCACAACTCCTCAGATAATGAAGCAGTCCATGCCTGCATGCAACAAAACCTGGACGACGTTCGGGCTCGGGCTGATTAGTTGCAGGTAACATTCGCGCCAGGCAATGACTATCTCCAACAAGCGTGAGTCCAACCACCGCCCCTTGACATTCAATGGCATTACCATCGCCGACTCCCCCACCATCAACATCCTGGGGATCACCATTGACCATTGCTATTTGTGCTTCCTGTCCATCAAGCCCATCTGCACGTCTCCCCTGGAACACGCCAGTTAATCCTGGCGGGCTCACAAGCGGATGGCTTACTAACAGCTGCAGCTCCACCATAAAAAATGAGTTTTCAACAATGATCATTTGCAGGTGGCAGAACTTTCTTTTCTCAGGTCTGGGAGAATTTTTGCAGGCCTACTCATTTTGGAAGTTTTGAAGCTGAGATCCATCTCCACTGTGGCCCCCTGGGAAATCCCTCTCCCCACCTTGACTGAGCGCTTCCTCAACTGAGGTATATACCTGCAGCATGGGAACCATTTATTTCCTTTCCTCCTGGACCTCAGATTCGGACGACGACCAACCGCAGCAGCAGCAGAACCCGGAACAACAGCAGCACCAACAGCAGGAGCAACAACAGGAGCGCCAACCTGCTGCTCACCCACCTGAAGCTGTACAGGCCAGAAGGCGCCAGCGCAGGGAAGGATGTTGCCGCAGGAGATACCCGCAAAACAGGATTTACAGACAGAGGATGAGCTACCTCAACATGACTGAGCAGCAATGCCAAAGGAGGCTCAGACTTTCGCAAGAAGTAGTGGATGACATCTGCGCAATGCTGCAGCAAGCCCTGGAGCCCAGAGGAGCGGGTGGACACCAGTGGCCGTCAACGTCACCACCGCCCTCAACTTTTTTGCTTCAGGCTCATTCCAGGGATCAAGAGCAGACATCAGCGGCATCTCCCAGGTGGCCACACACACTTGCATCACACAGGTAACCGATGCCCTCTTTGTCAACGCGCACAATTACATCAACTTCTCCAAGGATCAAGCAAGTGTAACCGCGCGTGCAGTTGGATTTGCTTATCTGTTAGGCTTTCCAAGGGTGCAGGGCATCGTAGGCTGCACACATGTGGCCCTTAAGGCACCCCATCACAATCCAGGTATTTTTGTCAATCGCAAGGGCTTCCATTCCCTCAACGTGCAGCTGGTGTGTAACCACAATAGGAAATTTTGCATGTTTGCACCAAGTACCCTGACAGTTGCCATGACTCCTTCATCCTGTGGCAGTCTAGTGTGCCTCCGCTCTTCAGTCCGCCACACCAACTTTGTGGATGGTTACTTGGAGATAAGGGCTATCCCCTGAAGGTGTGTATAATGAAACCATTGAGGAGACCATCCAACGAAGCTGAGGAGCGCTACAACTCCAGCCACATTTCGACCAGATCCATTATCGAACAAACCATCGGCTTGCTGAAGATGCGATTCAGATGCCTGGATAGATCAGGTGGAGCCCTGCAGTACTCAGCAGCCAGGGTCTCCAAAATCGTTGTGGTCTGCTGTGCACTTCACAACATGGCACAGCATTGTGGCTTGCAGCTGCCTGAGGTACAAGTGGCTCATCGCATACCCTCCTCAGATGAGGAGGAGGAGGAGGAGGATGAGGAGGAGAGCGACAATGAACAGCTTGCAGGGGCGCATCAACCAGCGGCAGCAGCACACGAGAACATTGCTGCCCGGGATGCAAGGGATGCACTGATCTTGGCCAGATTTGCTTCGGCTGCCCAATCAAACACATTTGGCTCGCATCTTCTTACCACACCATCGACAATGGACAAGAACCTGCGGATTCATATCAGTCTGGCCACCATACCGACAATTCCAAGTCTCCCATAGTCCTCAATGTGGATGTCCCATTTGCAAAATGACACAGCCCACAACTTCAACAGTTTGCCATCACGTAATTTTATAACATTAATTCACAGATGGCATTTCACAATTAAACACAACAGAACACCCAAGTGACTACCCTTGTGACTACTTGTGCATTAACTTCCTATTTCGCGTGCTCCTACGTGGTGCTTCTCCTGTGGCTTCAGCAGATGTGGAGGCCCCTTGCTCACTTTCATGCTGCTCCTGCCTCGACACCTTTGGCGGGCGTCCTCAGGGTTGCGAGCCTGTGAGGGCTCGCCAACAGTCTGCTGCTCCTCCGGCTATGCAGGGGATGAGATGCCCATCTCAGTTGGGTGAGGACTCTGGTGGGGCTCTGACCAAGGGCTCCGCAGTGGCATGGAAGTGTGAACGCTTGGAGAAGAGCCCCCACTTCCTTGTTGTCTGCCACCAACATCCCTCTCATGGGTCAGGCCCACTTCAGAGCTAGCAAGTGGCTTGACAGCACCTTGCTGCACTGCAGGGGGGCCAGGAGGACCCGTTTCTGCACTGGAAGTCCTACTCCCGAGGACTTCCATGAAGCAACAGAAAATGCTGGAAATACTCAGCAGGCCAGGCAGCATCCGTGGAAAGAGAAACAGAGTTAACGTTTCAGGTCTGGGACCCTTCATCAGAACTGGGTCCCAGACCTGAAACGTTAACTCTGCTTCTCTCTCCACGGATGCTGCCTGGCCTGTTGAGTATTTCCAGCATTTTCTGTTGTTATTTCAGATTTCCAGCATCCGCAGTATTTTGCTATTGACTTCCATGAAACTCTGGTTTCTCTGCTCAATAGTTGTCCATCGCTCCTCCAGAGATGTCAGTCTATTCTGAACAATGACCATGTTTTCAACACTCTGGTGACTTAGCTCCTCCATGGCCGTAGCCATCCTCTCCTCTACCATAGCCATCCTTTCCACGGAGGTTGACATCCTTTCCGTGGTGATGCGTTCATGCGCCAATGCCTCCACATAGGCTCTGCTCATGTTAGCGATGGACTCCTCCATCTGCTCCACACTCGCAGCGACCCTGGAGACAAAACCTGCCAGAGACTCCTGCACCTGTTCCTGGAGTTCCAGCACCGCTCTCCTTCTGGATGGACCCGGAGGCACAGGGTCGGCATGGAGCTGAGCTGAGCTGGGAGTGCCCTGCGCCCTCCGACGAGGACTCTCCACTGCTGTCCCTGTCTCCACCATGCCAGCGACCCGGGTTCGAATCCGGCCTCGGGCGACTGTCTGTGTGGAGTTTGCACATTCTCCCCGTGTTTGCGTGGGTTTTCTCCGGGTGCTCCGGTTTCCTCCCACAGTCCAAAGATGTGTGGGTTAGGTTGATTGGCTATGATAAATTGACCCTTAGTGTTAGGGGGATTAAATACGTGGGGTTACAGGGATAGGGTGGGATATGTGTTGGTGTAGGGGTTACAGGGATCGGGTGGGATATGTGTCGGTGCAGGCTCGATGGGCCGAATTGGCCTCTATCTGCACTGTGGGGTTTCTGTGATTCTGTGATTCTGTGATCTGCTGATGCTCACTTGTGAGCTGTGATACACCAGGTGACAACACTACTCTATCTCCCGAAGGTCCCTCCGAGGTGTGTGTGTCTGCGCTGGTGCTGGGTGTGCTTAATTCTGGTGATGCTGCGCCCTCAGAGGTTGCAGCTTCCTGAGGGGTCTTGTGGCTCAGGCTGTACCTCCTGGACAGTGGGGAGGGTTCTGTCGATGGTCCTGTGGGGGAGTAAAGGAAGGAGTTAGACATGTGAGATAAACGTTGCATGCGCATGGAATTGTGCAGATGATCATAAGTCAATCTGTAAGAGCATCAGAATCAATATCAGTCACTCATGCAATATCAGTGAGAAAGCTGAAAAACTATTCTGTCACCAGCTTGCTCTGATGCACCCATCTGCCCGTCCCCCACTTGCGCATCCTCCTCGACTCCCACGATCTCAAGGGCCGCCTCCTCTGCAGTGGTGAGCTGGGCTATTGAGGGTGGCCCTCCTCTTGTCTTTGCCCTTTCCCTCTTGTTGTGGGCTCTCTTTTCCTGCAATGAGGGACACAAGTGGAATTTGAGTGAGAATGAAGGAGTGAGTGTAGAGAATCCATAGCATAGATGCTTAGATGGACACAAAGATGGAGTGAGGTCCCAAGACCAAGGGCCCTCCATATGTGTTGTAAGTTGTTGTCATAATATAACAGTGATAGGGAGTGTGAGGGCTGCATAGTTGAATAGTTAAGTGAATGTGAACATACAGAGAGAGGGAATGGTTAAGGGTGCAGGGATGTAAGGTCAAGTGGGATGTGGAGGAGGAGGTTGACAATGCAGAGTGCTGGTGATGAGAGGCGATGGGGAGCAGATTGAGGGTCATGGTGATGGAATACTCACTTTTTCTGTGTGGAGAAGGTCATGAAACCTCTTTCTGCACTGCAGCCAGGTTCTGCTGCACATTGAGTTGGCACTGACCTCCTGTGCCACTTGCAGCCACACAGCTTTGGTCTGCTGGGGAGGCTTTTTCCTCCCAGATGAAGGAAACAGCACTTCCTTTTGAGCTCTTGCTCCCTCCACCAGGGCTTGGAGGGAGAGCTTATCAAAGCGGGGTGCGCACTTGGGTCTCGAGCTTACCATGTTTGCACCACTAATCCCTCAGAAGTCTCAGCAAAAAAGTTATAAGGCACAAAATGATCCAAGGCTGCTTGCAGGCCTTAAATGCAGCTGCATAGATGACATCATCTGAGGCGAGTTTCAGGACCAAAAGACTCATTGTGCCAGGGGTTCCCACACGCTGGAAATCAAGTGCCCAATTAGGGCAAAAATCGCTCAATTGTTCCGCCTCACGTCGGAGGCAGGGGCGGGACCCGCTGACCACCTGACCTGCCCCCAACCCGCCCCCAATGACAAAATCTAGCCCTCAGTGTCTCCGCTTCCACCACTTCCGTCGGCAGCAAATTCCAGATCCTCACCACTCGCTGCGTAAAAAAGATTTTCCTCACATCCCCACTGTATCTCTTGCCCAAAACCTTAAATCTGTGTCCCCTAGTCCTTGTACCATCCACTAGTGGGAACAGCCTTTCCCAGTCTAGCCTATCCAAACCTGTCATAATCTTGTCCACCTCTATCAAATCACCCCTCAACCTCCTTTGCTCGAATGAAAACAAATCCAGCTTCTCCAACCTGTCCTTGTAGCTAAGATCTCCCCATCCCTGGAACCATTCTGGTAAATCTCCTCTGCACCCTCTCAAGGGCCTTCACATGTACTGCATTCCCTTTATCTGTCCAAATCAGTCACAGTGGCACAAAAGGTTTAGTGCCGTGCTCATTTCCACTTCTCTCTGACAGTAGGTCTAGTTCTGACATTGGCAATACCCTTGCTACAGTGGGCAATTTTTAGTCCGAGCAGACTGCCTCGTATGACCTCAAACATCCTGTTATGTTCATTAATAAATAGACATTCTTATTATGAACACAGCTAGCTTTTGCTAGTTATTTTATTGAGCACATGTGGACTTGTACAGCATCTTGTAGAGGCTTCCATCTTGACTGCTGCCTTGTGGGTAGCCTAGTGCCTCATGGGTAATGTAGTCTTAATATCATACAGCTGGGTAGTGTAGTCTTATACATACAGCTATATACAGCTCTCCGGCTTCACCTAGTGTCCACTATAGAATGACATGTTATTGATCACTACACATCCCAGGCCATGGCGAAGGCTAATTCTAATCTTCATCCAGCAGATTATGTAATTATGAGATGCCTGATACAATAACCATGCAGCAAAATTCACCAAAGGATTCCTCTTTGACCAACTCCATGAGGTTTCCCCAGCTCGGCTCACTCCTCAAACTGTATCTTCTCCCTCTGGTGCAGTTACAGCAACTTCAGTTGTGGGAAATGAATGTGATGTGTGCATCAAGTAAATCCTGAGTAAATTTGCCCATTTCCCATTAATTGCTGCTTAGATTAATTAGTTACCAAGCACTTAAAAACTTACAATGCCAGATCATTGTGTTAATGTGTTTTACACCCAATTAGTCCCAGAGCAATTTTAGAACATATGAAAAAGTTAGTGCCCATTCTGCTAATGCTGGCTAATAACATGACTACACGTTAAATTACAAATAATGTGCTAGCACTAGCAGTCGGAGCAAATTGAACTTCAGGGGTATATGGAATAAACTGCCAATTTGTGACTGAGTTCAGTTCAAACATTCAAATGAGAAATTCTTGATTTAACAGGGATTAGAAGATTTTGGCCTCGATTTTATTAATGGAGGCGGGTTGAGTGCGGGTCCGCTGCTCAGAGGCGTTCCGACCCGCTCCTGGCTGCCACCTCCTAGAACTTACCATTTTGGGTTGATTGGCCTCGTTACGGCCGATGTGCAGGTCCCTCCAGACAATTGTTTGCAGGCTGTCAGTATCTCGTGTCTGATGACGCATTGTTTGAATGAAAATTTAAAGGGGCCATGTCCCCTTTGGAAAAGATGTCAATGGGATGGATTGGTGCTGTATTATATAGAAAGGGGAGTTGGCAGTGCCTGTTCTGAACAAAATTTAATGAATGAAATTGCTGGTCATATTATTCCAGAAAGATATTTATGATTTTTTTATATATCAATTTATTATCTGACTATGAAATGAAAAAGATGCCAGATTTGTTCCAATCATTGGCTCAGTAATATTAATGCTTTTTTCTCTTAAAGGTGCTGGCTGCTGCAGGAACGGCAGCCCCAATAACTAAGGCTGCACCCAGGTTCAATGAGGGCTCTCTCCATGCCCTTGTTGAGGGAGTTAGAGGGCATCAGGAGGTCCTCTTCCCTGGAAACGGAAGGAGGAGGCCTCCTCAGCAAACCAAGGCAGCTTGGCTGCAAATTGCTAAGGATGTGAGCTCGAGGTCTGTATGCAGACACACATGGGTTCAGTGTGGAAAAAGGTTTAATGATCTGCTGACATCACCTAAAGTGTGGCAAATGGAAGTTCAAGAGTGAGGGCTCAGGGTGATTTCCATGTAGACTGTTGGTGGTGACACTGAGTGAAAACCATCGTTTATTGGACAAATGATGCCTGGGGTTTTGAGAATTCGGACTTATATTCATCTCCACGTGCCAGCCACCTGTGGTTGAAGCATAAGCTTACGCGAATCTGGCATAGATGAGTGCATCCCTTGCCTGACAGCCAGCAATGTGGTCGCCTGCTGCTGGATTGGCCACATCCGACCCCGCAAGGTGTCACTCCCCATCCTCCTCCTCGACCTCCTCCTCATCCTCTTCCTCATCCTCTTCCTTGTCCTCTTCATCTTCCTCCAAGGAGGCTGTGTGCTGAGCCACTTGTTCACCCGGCAGCACTAAGCCGCGCTGCTCTTCCTCCGAATCTGATGACCAGGATGCGAGGATGTAAATGGTTCCCATCCCATTGTTATAGATTTCAGTTGCGGCAAGAAGCTTGCAAGCGCACAGTCAAAGTGGCCTGAAATTATTCCCAATCAGTTCAAACAGCAGATGTGTGTCAGCTTGACCAGTCACAAGGTCAGTAGATTTGCAAAATCTTATCCTAAACCTCCAACAACAAAGTTGTTGCATTTGAATGCCAGCCATGTTACAGGAGTGCTTTTAAAGTTCCGCACCAATAATGACTACAGACCATGTCCTCCACCAACTCGTCTCCTTGCAGCAGGACTGTTTCTGACAAGACGGGAAACAGGAACCAGAGGCACGAAAATGGGAAACCTCTATCAAAATAGGATTATCAAGGCAGTTAACTGGCTTTTAAGTGCCTTAACTACCTGTTCCACCGGTTGGAGTCGGGTCAGTTTGGGAGCAGCTGAACAGACACTCATGAAAATGGCGTGGGGGCAGGATGAAGGTGGGTTAGGTGTCTGATGCCATTTTTTATGATTTTAGCAGCTGACACGCCTCCAAACCCGTCTCCTCAGTGCTGTTAAAATCGAGCCTTTTAAGTTTGACACTAGCATAGAAACATAGAAGATAGGAGCAGGAGTAGGCCATTCGGCCCCTCGAGCCTGCTCCACCATTCAATGAGATCATGGCTGATCATCCAAATTCAGTACCCGGTCCCTGCCTTCTCCCCATATCCCTTGATCCCTTTAGCCTCAAGAAATATATCTAACTCCTTCTTGAATATATTTAATGAATTTGCCTCAACTGCCTTCTGTGGTAGAGAATTCCACAGGTTCACCACTCTCTGGGTGAAGAAATTCCTCCTCATCTCTGTCCTAAATGGCTTACTCCTTATCCTTAGACTGTGACCCCTGGTTCTGGACTCCCCGGCCATAGGGAACATCCTTCCTGCATCCAGTCTGTCCAGTCCTGTTAGAATTTTATAAGTTTCAACGAGATCCCCTCTCATTCTTCTAAACTCCAGCGAGTATAAGCCCAATCGACCCAATCTCTCCTCATATGTCATTCCTGCCATCCCAGGTATCAGTCTGGTGAATCTTCACTGCATTTCCTCCATGGCAAGAACATCCTTCCTCAGATAAGGCGATCAAAACTGCACACAATACTCAAGGTGTGGTCTCACCAAGGCCCTGTACAACTGCAGCAAGACATCCTTGTTCCTGTACTCGAACCCTCTCGCTACGAAGGCCAACATACCATAAGGCAGGAAAGAGATGAAAAATCCTGAAAATCATCTTAAATGATTAGGCAAACTTGATATGTTAAATGTTCTTTGTCATTCTTAGCTTTACATGTTATTTTGCTGTGTATTTTGAATCATATGGTCTAAGGAGAATATGAGTTGTGCTCTGGAGACCCACTGCAACAAATCACAACAGCTCAATCCTGATGTATTTTTAAATGTCTTGTTTACTGTCAAAATCAGTTTAACCATCAAATTTTCCTAAATTAGTCTATTATTTACCATCAAATTCACTGAGAACAGTCTTCTAGAGCTGACAGTTATTGCGGTTGCATTGTCAACTGGAAGTGCTGACTTTAAACACTGCATAAATAAATGCACTTATGTGAATCACAAGAAAATGAAAGCTATAAAGCAAGGGTTTACTGAAATCAGGTCTCCAAGATATCTGCTTGCTGAAAAAGAAAAGATCCAGTGAAGTGATCCAAAGATGTGCGGGTTAGGTTGATTGGCTATGATAAATTGACCCTTAGTGTTAGGGGGATTAAATACATGGGGCTACGGGGATAGGGTGGGATATGTGTTTGTGTAGGGGTTACAGGAATCGGGTGGGATATGTGTCGGTGCAGACTCGATGGGCCGAAATGGCCTCTATCTGCACTGTGGGGTTTCTGTGATTCTGTGATTCTGTGAAGACTGGGTAGCACATTTTCCTTCCACCTCAGGAAACTGGGAGTGATTATAATCCAAACTGGATAACCTCAGGACATCTGGGTGTAACAATTAATCAGTCACTGGAAAAACTTCCATCAGGCAGCATTGTATCCAAGGTGGTAAAGCCCTCTCCTGATCCTGCTCCTGAAAGGCACAGCGACAGGCAGGGTATTTGACACCTTTTAAGTGCCTAAACACAAAAACAACAATTTGTATTTAGATAGCACCCTTTAACGTAGTAAAACATCCCAAGGCGCTTCACAGGAGCGATTATCAAACAAAATATGACACCGAGCCATATAAGGAGATATTAGGGCAGATGACCAAAAGCTTGGTCAAAGGGGTAGGTTTTAAGGAACGTCTTAAAGGAGTAAAGAGAGGTGGAGAGGCGGAGATGTTTAGGGAGGGAATTCCAGAGCTTAGGGCCTTGGCAGCTGAATGTATGGCCGCCAATGGTGGAGTCATTAAAATCAGGGATGCTAAAGAGGGCAGAATTAGAGGAGCGCAGATATCTCGAAGGGTTGTGGGGCTGGAGGAGATTACAGAGATAGGGAGGGGCGAGGCCATGGAGGGATTTGAAAACAAGGATGAGAATGCAGCAGCCATGGAAGTAGAGTTTTGGACATCTAAATAGCAAGAGAGTACAGTTTATGTACTGGGTTATGTCAGAGCTTTGAGGTGTATCGCTGGACTGCCAGAAGGCAATCTTCAGGTCAATGGGCTGTATGACCACCACATCTACCTTGCACAGGTTCTCTGGGACATGCTGAAATGCATTCTGAGTGAATCAGATAATTTATTCATTGTTTAGGACTCCAAATTTTTTTTAATGAATACTTGATTCTGGCAATGGGCTCATTGTAATGCGCCTCTGCCCAGTCCATTGTCAAATTGACTAGTGTTGAAGAGGAACAATGGAATCTGCCAGGAGCCCCATCCATTTGTTTTGCTGTCTCCATGGAACACAGCTAGTAAATGCTTCCTCTCCCTCCAATTTGGGCACCAGCATTGACCTGCTGAAGGCCTCAGTCTGAGCCGAGGCTTTCAGTGGAAGATGCATTAAATCTACGGGACTCTTCTACCCCTTTAATTTGCCTCCCACCTCTTTTGGTGCTACAGCAGCAGCGGTCCTGCCACTTGGCTATTCCCATTGGCTGCTAGCGAGCTCCCACTTGCTGGCAATAATCCCGTCAGGAACCCACCAGGAATGCCAAATTACCCCTGGGCTGGGGCCAAGACATCAAGCCCACAAACTCTGCATGCAAGCAAATTTCTCTTTAATAATATTTTGTGGCAGAGCCACCAGGGGACTCTGATCTAATGTACATAATTACCTTTAACAAATTATTAGCTACAGAATGAATCTGTATCTTTGTTCATATTATTGCATGTACATAGCGCGGTCCCTTTAAGAATAAGACCAAACGTGATGACATCATCACGTTGATCACGTGATCCTCCAGCGGCAGGAAAATGTGATAACGTCATGACGTCAGGCTGGGGAGCCGCCCTAGCCAGTCCTCGTGGAGCCAGCAAAGGGTACAGACCTGTAATTTAGTTCTCCTGTGTTTTCGTGTTAAACTCTGTTCAACAGTATTAAACATCGTTTGTTTGATAGACTGACTCGACCTCAGTCCTTTAGTTAGGAATCTAGCCATTCCTACAGTGGTGACCCCGAATTTTCGTGAACAATTTTCGCGGAAGAAGCAAAGCGAAACGAAACATGGAAGCGAACTCTGTGGCTTTGAAGCTCCCACAGTTTTGGGAAGAACAGGCGGCCTCCTGGGTCGTACAAGCAGAAGCACGATTCGAACTCCGAAACATCGTTGCGGATCAGACCCGTTACCTTTACGTGCTCTCCGCACTCGACAGCTCCACGGCCTCACGGATCATCAGCCTGCTCGAAAACCCCCCGGTTGACAGCAAGTATAATACTCTTAAAGCGCGGTTAATACACGTCTTCGGGCTCACGAAGGCGGAGCGTGCCCGCCGACTGCTCGCTATGCCCGGGCTTGGTGATTCCAAGCCATCTGAGTCAATGAGCCAGATGCTCACGCTCCTTGGCTCAGAACCACAATGTTTCCTCTTTCGGGAGTTATTCCTGAGTCAACTACCCAAGCAGGTTCAGGCTGCCCTCGCCAGATCGGAAGCCACAGATTGCGCAGCACTTGCTGCAGAAGCAGATACGATTTATGCGGTCACGCAGCAATTCTGCGCCACCATGAGGCACCCCTCCCCCGCGAACGCCGCCCCAACGCCTCCATCCCCCGGCTTGTGCTTTTACTACGCCCATTTCGGCGCGAAAGCCAGAGACTGCCGCCCTCCCTGCAGTTTCACACCTAAAAAACAAAACCAACATCAACACCAGCAGCAACTCCAGAAAAGGAGGACCGAGTCTGAGGGACGTTCCGCGGCCATGATGGCGATTGGAAATTCCGGGAAGCCCTCTACATTACAGATTCCCTCTCAGGCCGGCGCTTTTTATGTGACACCAGGGCGCAGTGTAGCATCCTTCCTGCCTCAGCACTCGATATTCAGTCTGGGAGGCACGGCCTCTCCCTCGAGGCAGCTAATGGCGGGGCCATTCGTACCTTTGGCAAACGGCGGATCCAGGTGTGCTTCAGCAGGCAACGGTTTCAGTGGGAATTTATCACAGCCAAGGTTTCGCAAGCCATCCTCGGCGTGGATTTCTTATGCGCCAACGGCCTCTTGGTGGATGTAAGAAATGGTCGATTGGTTAACGCGGCCACCTTCCACTCCATCCCTTGCTTCCGCAGTTCCGCAACGTCGCACACTGTCTCCTGCGCGTTGCCCTCGCCGGACGAGTTCACTCGCCTATTAGGTGAATTCCCAGAGCTGACCAAGCCCACTTTCTCCTCCTCGGCCACTAAGCATGGTGTCGAACACCACATTACTACGACTGGCTCTCCAGTTTACACACAAGCTCGGCGCCTGGAACCCGGCAAGCTCACGGCTGCGAAGGCAGAGTTTGCCACGATGGAACGGCTGGGGATTATTCGCCGGTCAAATAGTCCCTGGTCCTCGCCTCTCCACATCGTCCCGAAGCCCGGCAGCAGATGGTGGCCATGCGGGGACTACTGACGCCTTAATGACACCACTACTCCCGATCGGTACCCGATCCCGCATATTCAAGATTTCTCCACCCATTTGGCGGGAAACTCTCAATCTTCTCCAAGGTCGACCGCGTCCGTGGCTACCACCAAGTTCCCGTACACCCGCAGGACGTCCAGAAAACTGCAGTCATCACTCCCTTTGGACTGTTCGAGTTTCTACGGATGCCATTTGGGCTCAAGAATGCTGCACAGGCTTTTCAGCGACTAATGGACTCGGTCCTGCAGGATCTTAGGTTTTTATTTGTCTACCTCGACAACATCCTGATAGCCAGCTCTACCAAAGAGGAACACGTCTGCCATCTACGCACCCTCTTTCGGCGCCTCAGCCAACATGGCCTCATAATCAACCCGGCCAAGTGTCAGTTCGGCCTACAGCAGATTGACTTCTTGGGCCACCGCATTACTCCGGAGGGCGCAATTCCGCTGCAGTCAAAGGTCGAAGCAATTACGGCATTCCCAAGGCCGCAGTCCACCAAGGCTCTTCAAGAATTCCTGGGCATGGTGAATTTCTACCACTGCTTTGTACCTAAGGCAGCACAACTCATGCAGCCCCTCTATGAGGCCCTCAAAGGCAAGGCTGGAAAGGATACAATAGCCTGGACAGTTGAAATGGACAACGCTTTCGACAACACAAAAACCACTCTAGCCAATGCAACTATGTTGGCGCACCCTCTGCCAGGTGCCACCATCGCCCTTACCACCGACGCTTCCAACTATGCCATAGGCACCGTACAGGAACAGTGGGTCAACGGGACGTGGCAACCACTGGCGTTTTTCAGCCGCCAACTCCGGTGCAATGAACGCAAATACAGCACTTTCGACCGGGAGTTGCTGGCGCTGTTCCTGGCTATCCGCCATTTCTGTTTTTTGTTAGAAGGACGTCCCTTCACTGCATTTGTAGATCACAAACCACTGACCTTCGCCATGGCCAAGACCGCCGAACCGTGGTCGGCTTGACAGCAGCGACAGCTAACTTTCATTTCAGAATTCACGACAGACATCCAACACATAGCTGGCAAGTACAACTTGGTAGCTGATTGCCTTTCTTGCGCGACCGTACGGGCGGTCCAGCTGGGCATCGATTATGCCCTCATGGCTACCGATCTGGCATCTGACCCTGAAACACAGGCGTATCGCACCGACACCTCTAGCCTCCAACCGGCAGATGTGCAATTCCACGCTGCAGGCACCTCGTTACTCTGCGATGTCTCCATGGGAGATCCCCGCCCGATCGTTCCAGTTGCCTGGCGCCGCAAAGTTTTTGACGCCATACATGGGCTTTCGCATCCTGGCGTGAAGGCATCTCAAAAATTAATGTCGGGTAAGTTCATCTGGAGAGGAATGCGTAAGGATATCCGCGACTGGGCTAACACCTGCGTCGTCTGTCAAAAGTCTAAGGTGCAACGTCACGTCAAGGCCCCATTGGCCACGTTCGCAGTACCAGAACGTCGATTCGACCATGTCAACGTGGACCTCGTCGGGCCGCTTCCACTGTCACAGGGGTTCACACACATCCTCACCATGGTCAATCGTACTACTAGATGGCCAGAGGCAGTTCCTTTGGCATCTGCTACGTCCGCTGATGTCGCCAGAGCATTCCTCTCCTCGTGGGTCGCATGTTTCGGCGTTCCGGCGGACATTTCTTCAGACCGCGGTCCACAGTTCTCTTCCGAGCTCTGGAACGCTGTGGCCCAGGATCTCGGCACCAAGCTTCACCACACCACAGCCTATCACCCGCAGGCCAACGGTTTGTGCGAACGTTTCCACAGATCGTTAAAGGCATCGCTGAGGGCCAGCCTCCAAGGCGCCGGATGGGTGGATAAGCTTCCGTGGGTCATGTTGGGTCTTCGCACGGCACCCAAAGAGGACCTGCAATCATCCGCCGCAGAGCTCGTGTACGGCCAGCCACTCCGTGTACCGGGAGATTTCCTGCCGCTTCCAACTGAGTCGTGGTCCGCAGCCGACCAACTCAGCAACCACCGGGAAACAGCCAAGGCTTTTGCGCCTATCCCAACTTTGCATCACGGCCTTCCATCTTCACACGTACCAGCAGAGCTAAAGAATGCTGAATTTGTATTCATTCGTCAGATGCCCATAGGGATCCGCTCAGGGCCCCTTACACAGGCCCTTTTCGTGTACTGGAGACAGGCGACAAGAGTTTCTCTGTAGACATCAGTGGTAAACCCGACCACATATCCATTGACCGTCTCAAACCGGCACACCTAGACATCGACTGGCCAGTAGAGACCGCACAGCCACCACGACGTGGTCGACCTCCCACTGCATCCACGCAAGACCGAAGGCTTCTATCCACCAGCCCGCCCGCTGTTCAACAACGTCCACTCCAAGAATACAGGAGTCACTCTGACAGGTTTGTCAGACCTCCTAGTCGATTGACTTTTACTGTTAAAGACAATTCTGGGGGGGGGGGCGCATGTGGCAGAGCCACCAGGGGACTCTGATCTAATGTACATAATTATCTTTAACAAATTATTAGCTACAGAATGAATCTGTATCGTTGTTCATATTATTGCATGTATATAGCGCGGTCCCTTTAAGAATGAGACCAAAAGCGATGACGTCATCACGTTCATCACGTGATCCTCCAGCGGTGAGAAAACGTGATGACGTCATGACGTCAGGCTGGGGAGCCGCCCTAGCCAGTCCTCGTGGAGCCAGCAAAGAGTACAGACCTGTAATTTAGTTCTCCTGTGTTTTCGTGTTAAACTCTGTTCAATAGTATTAAACGTCATTTGTTTGATAGACTGACTCGACCTCAGTCCTTTAGTTAGGAATCTAGCCGTTCCTACAATTTCCTGCATTACAACAGTGATTACACTTCAAAAGTGCTTCATTTTCTGTAAAGTGCTGTATAGCACTTTGGGACATCCTGGGGCCGTGCTAGATGCTATATAAACGGAAGTTCTACCTTTCTTAAATGCTTTTTCTGCATGCTGTGTTCTGATTTTTTTTGTACTGCATGCTCTGTGTGCTTTGTTCATCAGGAGGATTTTTTTAAATCTAGTGGTTATACTACTTTTGTTCAGCAATTATATTTTTAATATACTTCTTTTTAGCACTCGCAACAAGCATCTCTGTGCACATGTCAGGAGAAATGATTTCAAAGCTGCAGAAAAGATGGAGAACAGAAAAACTATTTAAAAAAATATATCAAGGACATGGAGTACTAAACCCAAACAAAGATCCTTTCATAAGTCTATAGACACTGATGTTGAAGCAGAATTAGCATGGGCACCAGCTGTGGCAGGCTTGTATTCTTCCCTTTGTTGTGGTAAGCCATATGACTGAACGTTTCCCAGCCATGTTTAAAGATTCCAAAATTGCTGTAAGAAAAACCAAAATGGAAGGCTTGATTGTAAGTGCCATTTGCAGATGGAGTTGCAAAAATCAACGCTGGAAAATCACAATACTTCATAATTGAAACTGATGAAAGGAATGATTAGCCCTACAGTCAGTCAGACAGAATTATAGTCAGAATAAAGAAAGAAAATGCAAAGTGGAATGGAAAGACACAAACTTAAAAGAGATGAAAAGGTGGACCTAGCCCAGATTATTTTGGACAGAAACGTTGATATAAAACAGCAGACCAGCCATGAGAAGTATTTAGATATGAGATGGGTCGGGGTACAGGCTAAAAAAGTCTTCCAATCAGGAGTAAAGGGGTTGTATCAAAGGCTAGAGTTCTGTGGATGGAAAGAAGATTAGGTCAAAAGTAAACCAGCTGGTTTTAACCCTACCGGGCCGGTGGAATCAGGACAAGTGGGCAGTTCAAATTGCCCAGGCTAATTACCTGCCATCAAGCTGCCCAGACGCTGCTGACCGCGATTTTTACACAGGCTTCTGGAGAGGCGACTAGACCGCCCACCTATAGCTGGATGGAGCCTTCTTTAAATATGCAGATCGAGGTCCAATGATGCCATCATGCTCTGACTTCAATGTTAACTCAGGCCTGAGCAGGGAAGTTGAGATGTGCCTGGAAGATGAAGAGGCCCAAACAGCTACGTTTTTTTACTTACCTTTGTGAAGCCCGAAAGGAGTGCTCATCCAGGCCCCACAAGGGAATTTTAAGCCATCTCCTGGTCTTCGCTCCCATGAGACCCTCCAAGAACCCCCTTCTCCATTTTTACCTGAGTGCCGGCAGGAGCCATGGGCCGTTCAATTTTTCGGAGACTGGCTGGCACTTCCCACCCGTTCTGGGAAATTTAGGTGGAGAAAACTATTAAAGGATATGGGAAAAGAGTAGGGAATTGGAATTTGAGTCGGTAGCTCCAAGCTAGCACAGGCATGATGGGCTGAATCGCATTCCTCTGTGCTGAAATTTCCATGATTGTACACTGAAAAGATTGACAATGGTGACCCAACCATTGAATGCTCAAGGATCTTTGTGAGTTCTTTTAATGTTTAACAATGGAAAAGAAAATCAGGCAGGGTGTATAATAGACAGTTGATCCAATATTGCCAGTTTTACACCATTCTCCAAAAGTTAAAACTACCCCCTTTGAGTCTGCACCTTTACAAGATTTTAGAGGCGAAAGGAAAGCATCCACCACATACATCTTGTTTTACTTAATGCAGTAAGGTTGCAAGCAGTCGTCACTGAGGTAAAGGAAAGGATAAAGAACCCTCTCAAATATTATTGAGAACTGTTGAGATGAAGCCAACATAATGATTGTGTGCTGTCTAGGTGCAGAACTGCTAACATTCACTGTTTGTCTCTTACACCAACTTCTTGTTATAAAAAATGCTTGCAAAGGTTTTGGTGAAAACATCCATAAGAAAAGGCAGAGTGGTAAAAAGTAATTTGGCCTAGCATGCTCATCCTGCTAATACTGTACCCTATTTCTATTATTATAGCATCCAGCTGCATCCAATCTCTATTGTTGATATCTGCTACAGTACTACTTTAAGAAAAATGCAAAACAAACACAGACTTCCATTGCAATTCAGAAGTATACTAACACCAAGGAACATATACTTCTGATACCCTGTTGGACAAGATTTCTGACTTTGCATTAAGTGTCAAGAAGTTAGATTAAGGTTTAACTTTGAGTGCACAAATTTTTAAAATGCAAAAGACAAGGATCTTCAAATTCGTTGAGACTGGACCTTGTCCACCTGAGTTTCATGCTCCTAGATTATGTCCTTACGAACATCTTTGGTTTGACTTGTTGTTTCAACCAGGGAACCCAGTTCTCTGTACTCTGTACAATGGGTTTCAACCTTTATTTGGCAAGTCAATGCAACTTTATCTGGCCTCAGTCCATTCAAGAACAACTTTTATTGAGTTTAGTTAAAAAACAGTACTCTGGCTTGAATTTTGTTAACAAGTACAAAATACCAGGGTATATTTTCCAGTCCTGACACTGATGTGCAGGATCTTAGCACAGCACGCTTTGTGCGCAACTGAAATTTTGCGGGTGGGCCTCACACAGTTTTCCAAAATTGACTTAATTAAGTCTTCATAGTGATCTCTTGGGCCAGATTAGGCTTGACGGAAGGAGTTTATAATCAGCAGGGATGAGGAAATTATGTGTATCTCCAACTTTTAAAGGGATGCAGATGCTATTTAAGGAGATTATATTTCCTTCCTTCCAGCCAGTAAGTAAATCAGTGATCAAAATTTTTTTAAATTTGGGTGACTGGAGATAATTACAAAATACTTCCCTTTCCAGGTTATGCCTTGCATATGCTTCTGCAAGAAATATGGGAAAGAAAGATTTGGGTCTTCAGGGCACCCATCCCACAGAAGATGCAACAAGTTAATGCTTTGTACAACATCCAAAGGACAGGAAGCAGATGAGAAAAAAGTTTAACAGCCTCAAGCAGTCTACCAAGGTAAGGCTAATTGGTCTTTCACGATACCAATTTGATTGGTAAAGTATGCTCAGTATGAAGACTTTCTTCTCTACCCACTGCACCATGACTAAGGCTGAGTGCTAAGCTTTAGAAAATATTAGAGGGTCAATCTTCCTTCCTCCACTCCTCAGCCTGGGAATAAGCCAGGTGCGCTCCACCTGACCTGACCTGACCTAATCCGGCTGGTTTAGATCATTACTCTAGGCTCGATGCACACAAGGTGCAGGCCTGTCTTCCGGCATTATACCCGAGACATTCACAAGTAGTTGTGCTTAGATTTGTACACATGGATGTGAAGGTGAGGGAAGATCTGATGTATGTGAACCTGGCTCACACCTTTCATTTCATCTTCCATTTTCCTCTAAATAAAACAACAAAAAATAACTTCCTGTAGGAACTGGGGTTCCTAGCCGAAGAATTGAGATCGACTCAGAAAATCAAAAACAATCAAATTTAATGAACAAACGAAGCTGTACAGGAAACTGTAGGATACAATGCAAATAGGTCTGCTCTGCTTGAAAGCCTCTCTGGAAACTGCTAGAAGGTTCCAAGCTCAACTGCTAGCAGGTTCCGAGCTCAACTGCTAGCAGGTTCCGAGCTCAACTGCTAGAAGGTTCCGAGCTCTACTGCTAGAAGGTTCCGAGCTCTGACGTCATGACGTCATCACGTTCTTCCCGCCATTGAGAGATCACGTGACGGACGGCATGACGTCATCACGCGGAGTACAGGAAAGAAGCCCTAGTACAGTTAACAGATACATTAAAGGTGCAGCCCCCAGCTGTACTACATTGCTGTAAAAGGAATTATATACAATTGTCCGTAATCCTCTGGTGGTTCCGCCACATGCGCCCCCCCAGAAGTGCTTTTAACAGAGAAGGTAAGGCAAGAAGGGGGTCTGACGAGTCTGTCCGACCAACTGCGATACCCCGGCAGCTGGAACGGAGCGGTAGAAGATGAACTGGCCGTTGGCTGTGGTTGGGATGATGCTGCAGGCAGAGGAGGAGAAGAGGCCGGCTGTGGTCGACCCGGTGAGGCGGGCACTGGCGACTCGGCGGATGACTGTGGCTGTACTGGACCGGCAGTCGACGGTGGATGACCACGATGAGGCGGCTGAGCGGTGACGACTGGTTCGCTCAGATCCAGATGCGCCGGATTCAACCGGTCGATGGAGATGTGGTCAGGCTTACCGCCAACGTCGACTGTGAAGAACTTGTCACCTGACGAGATGACGCGGAACGGACCTGTGTAAGGCGGTTTGAGCGGGTTTTTGCGAGCATCCTGCCGAATGAGCACGTATTCTGCGCTCTTAAGATCCACCGGGACATGGGAGCGCTGCAGGTCATGATGCGACGTAGGCACTGGGATGAAATTCCTAGCCGCTTCCTGGTGGCTGATGAGCTGCTGAGCTGGGGACCAGGGTTCCGTGTGAGGAGGAAGAAAATCGGCAGGCACTCTGAGTGGTTGGCCGTAAACCAGCTCTGCTGAAGAAGAATGCAGGTCGTCCTTAGGCACCGTGCGAAGACCTAGCAGCACCCAAGGGAGCCTGTCCACCCAACTAGGCCCACGGAGACTAGCACGCAGTGCGGCTTTAAGGGACCTGTGGAATCTTTCACACAGACCGTTCGCCTGTGGATGGTAGGCGGTGGTACGATGAAGCTTTGTGCCCAAACCTTGAGCTACGGCGTTCCAAAGCTCAGAGGTAAATTGAGGCCCCCGGTCGGAGGAGATGTCAGCCGATACCCCGAACCGAGCTACCCACGACGAGATGAAGGCTCTGGAGACGTCTGCCGCTGTGGTGGCAACCAAAGGAATTGCCTCTGGCCACCTGGTGGTGCGGTCTACCACAGTGAGGAGGTGAGTGTACCCGCGAGAGGAAGGGAGAGGACCAACCAGGTCCACATGCACATGGTCGAATCGACGCTCCGGTACCGGAAAAGTGTCGACTGGGGCCTTAACATGGCGTTGTATCTTGGACTTCTGGCAACTCACGCAGGTATTGGTCCAGTCACTGACGTCGAGATGCATGCCCTTCCAGACGAATTTCTTTGCCATGAGTCGTTGTGACGCTCTCATGCCAGGGTGTGACAACCCGTGGATAATTTCAAAAATTCTCCTGCGCCATTCGACTGGAACGATTGGACGTGGGACGCCCATCAAGATGTCACACAGGAGTGTGGTCCCTGCGGCCTGGAAACTGACATCAGCCACTTGTAAGCTGGAAGGTGCAGTCCGGTATGCCTGCACTTCAGGGTCTGCCTTCTGTTCTTTTACCAAACCAACATAGTCGACTCCCAGGTGTACTGCGTGGAGCTGGGCATGGGAGAGACAATCCGCCACCAGGTTGTCTTTGCCCAAGACATGTTGTATGTCGGTTGTAAATTCAGATATGTACGTAAGATGACGTTGTTGCCGTGCCGACCATGGTTCCGCTGTCTTGGCCATCGCAAAAGTAAGGGGCTTGTGGTCTACAAAAACCGCGAATGGGCGTCCTTCCAGTAGGAAGCGAAAATGGTGGATGGCCAGAAACAATGCCAACAACTCCCTATCAAAAGTACTATACTTGCGTTCGTTCTTCCGCAATTGGCGGCTGAAGAAAGCCAGTGGTTTTGTGCCATTGACCCACTGCTCCTGTACTGCCCTGATGGCATAATCAGATGCATCAGTGGTAAGGGCAATGGTTGCGCCCGGAAGGGGATGTGCCAACATGGTCGCAGCAGCCAAAGCGTTCTTAGTGTCGAGGAAAGCCTGGTCCATCTGGGGTGTCCAATCGATCGGGTCTTTGCCCGATTTACCTCTGAGGGCCTCGTACAAAGGTTGCATCAACAATGCCGCCTTGGGGACGAACCGATGATAAAAATTGACCATTCCCAGAAATTCCTGGAGGGCCCCGACGGTCTGAGGAAGAGGGAACGAGGTGACTGCTTCCACCTTCGTGGCCAGCGGGACGGCGCCTTCTGAGGTGATTCTGTGTCCCAGGAAATCAATGCTGTGCAACCCAAACTGGCATTTGGCCGGGTTGATAATAAGGCCATGTTGGCTGAGACAAGAAAAAAGGGTACGCAAGTGCGTAATGTGTTCTTTCGTGCTGTTACTGGCAATAAGGATGTCGTCTAGGTAGACGAAGGTGAACGGCAGGTCGCGCAACACGGAATCCATGAGACGTTGGAAGGCTTGTGCTGCATTCTTCAGCCCAAACGGCATACGAAGGAACTCAAAGAGCCCGAAAGGTGTGATGACGGCAGTTTTGGAGACGTCCTGAGGATGCATGGGCACTTGATGATAGCCTCGGACGAGGTCTACTTTGGAAAAGATGGAATTCCCTGCCAGATGGGCCGAAAAATCCTGAATGTGAGGAATTGGGTACCGATCCGGTGTGGTAGCCTCAGTCAGGCGTCTGTAGTCGCCGCATGGTCGCCATCTGCCGCCCGGCTTAGGGACAATGTGTAATGGCGAGGACCAAGGACGATTCGAACATCGAATAATACCCAGGCGTTCCATTATATGGAACTCCGCCTTGGCAGCCACGAGTTTACCAAGTTCCAGCCTTCGAGCTCTCGCATAAACGGGGGATCCTGTCGTGGTAATGTGGTGTGCCACACCGTGCCTCGTGACTGAAGAAGAAAATGTGGGCCTGGTGAGCTCAGAGAACTCACTGAGAAGACGAGAGAACTCATTTGGAGATGGGACTGCACAGGCAACTGACCAAGACATCGCGGTGCTTCGGTGGCAGGGGACCGAGTGAAAAGTGGAGGCACTGATTAGCCGGCAGTGTCGGACGTCGACGAGAAACCCGTTTGTGCAGAAGAAATCTGCCCCCAGGATGGCCTGTGAGACTTTTGCCGTGATGAACTCCCAAACAAAACGTTGGCCGCCAAAACTCAACTGGACCCTACGCTTTCCGAACGTGCGAATGGCCACACCATTGGCTGCCTTGAGGGGGGGGGACCTTGACCGCCGGATTGAAGGTCTAGCTTCGACGCTGGTAGGATACTGCACTGGGAGCCAGTATCACAGAGAAAACGTCGCCCTGACAGGGAGTCTGTAATGTATAGGAATTTCCCTGCGGACCCGATGGCCATCGCAACTCCGGCGCATCCCTTAGGCCTTATTGATCTTCTCAGAAACCGTTGGTTTGAGGTAGGTTTTTTTTTTGGTGAGAAACTGCAGGGCGGGCGGCAATTTCTGGTCTTTGCGCCAAAACGAGCGTGGTATGCACACCAACCTGCAGGAGGAGGAGTCGGATTCGCTCTTGTAGGGGGTGGGCGACTCGTGGCTGCACAAGATTGTTGTGAGACGGTGAATATTTTATCCGCTTCCGCGGCGAGTTCAGCACAATCCGTGATCGCGGAATTGGCCAAGGCCGTTTGTATTGGCTCTGGTAGTTGACAGAGAAACAGCTCGCGGAACAGAAAACATTGTGATTCCAAGCCCAAAAGCGTGAGCATTTGGCTCATGAGCTCTGAGGGTTTTGAGTCCCCGAGGCCGGGCATGGAGATAAGTCTGCGAGCGCGCTCCGACTTGGACAGACCGAAAATCTGCAGTAAACGTGCTTTTAAAGCTTCGTACTCGCCATCGTTCAGTGGACTCTCGAGGAGGCTGACGACCCGCGAGGCTGTGGCGCTGTCGAGGGCGGAGACCACGTAATAATAACGGGTGGAATCCGCTGCTACTCCCCGGATTGCAAATTGGGCTTCCGCCTGGAAAAACCACGCGGCCGGTTGTTGCTCCCAAAATTGCGGCAGTTTGAGGGTGACGCCGTTCGTGTCCATGATGTAAGTTCAACAAAAATTGTTGGTAGAAATCGGAGTCACCAATATAGGAACTGGGGTTCCCAGCCAAAGAATTGAGATCGACTCAGAAAATCAAAAACAATAAAATTTAATGAACAAATGAAGCTGTACAGGAAACTGTAGGATACAATGCAAATAGGTCTGGTCTGCTTGTAAGCCTCTCTGGAAATTGCTAGAAGGTTCCGAGCTCAACTGCTTGCAGGTTCCGAGTTCAACTGCTAGAAGGTTCCGAGCTCTACTGCTAGAAGGTTCCGAGCTCTGACGTCATGACGTCATCACGTTCTTCCCGCCGTTGAGAGATCACGTGACGGACGGCATGACGTCATCACGCGGAGTACAGGAAAGAAGCCCTAGTACAGTTAACAGATACATTAAAGGTGCAGCCCCCAGCTGTACTACATTGCTGTAAAAGGAATTATATACAATTGTCCGTAATCCTCTGGTGGTTCCGCCACATTTCAATATTTTAATTCTAGCAATTAAAAATGATGCTACCAACAATTTGGGCAATTTTTTTTAAATTTAAGAATATTTAAGGAGTCCAGTTCTCAGGAATCCACTGTTAAAGTACAGTTTCACGAATTATCATTTGAAAAGTACAACTGGCCCACTTTAAATCTGTAACCTGCTGTCAGTCCAGCACTGGTCTGATCCTCATTGCTCATTGCATGTAGACACAATTAGCCCATAGAGTATTCCTACAAGAAAATCAACAAACTGTTCATGTGCTCATTATCAATGATTTAAATGAAGCTCTTGCACATTTGGCTGGCTTAATTTATTATTTGGATTTTCAAAAGGCAAAGATTCACAACCCTCTGAGTGAAGAAATTTCTCCTCATCTCCTAAATGGCTGACCCCTTATTCTCTACCCGAAAGGGCTGTGGATGCTCAGTTGTTGAGCATATTTAATGCTGAGATCCACAGATTTTTGGCCACTAAGGGAATCGAGGGATATGGGGGTAGGGCAGGAAAGTGGAGTTGAAGTAAAAGATCAGCCATGATCTTATTGAATGGCGGAGCAGACTCAAGGGGCTATATGGCCTACTCCTGCTCCCATTTCTTATGTTCTTAAAAGGTAGCTGGAACCTCACTCTCTCTGTGTAAAACATGAGGGGCTACCACTCCCCATTCCACGCTGGTATCACCAGCCAATCAAACAGAAAATATACCCCACTTGCACTAGGACACTCTCAGGATAAAATGTTAGAAAGAACATCTGGAAAAGAGGAATGTGCCCAGGGGCAAGTTTTTGAGCTTGGTTGACCAGTTCCCTAACACTTTGAGGAATTCAACCAATCAAGAAACATAGACATAGAAACATAGAAGATAGGAGCAGGAGTAGGCCATTCGGCCCCTCGAGCCTGCTCCGCCATTCAATGCGATCATGGCTGATCATCCAAATTCAGTACCCGGTCCCTGCTTTCTCCCCATACCCCTTGATCCCTTTAGCCTTAAGAAATATAGCCAACTCCTTCTTGAATATATTTAATGTATTGGCCTCTACTGCCTTCTGTGGTAGAGAATTCCACAGGTTCACCACTCTCTGGGTGAAGAAATTCCTCCTCATTTCTGTCCTAAATGGCCTACCCCTTATCCTTAGACTGTGACCCCTGGTTCTGGACTCCCCGACCATCGGGAACATCCTTCCTGCATCTAGTCTGTCCAGTCCTGTCAGAATTTTATAAGTTTCAATGAGATCCCCTCTCATTCTTCTAAACTCCAGCGAGTACAAGCCCATTCGACCCAATCTCTCCTCATACGTCATTCCTGTAATCCCAGGTATCAGCCTGGTGAATCTTCGCTGAACTCCTTCCATGGCAAGAACATCCTTCCTCAGATAAGGCGACCAAAACTGCACACAATACTCAAGATGTGGTCTCACCAAGGCCCTGTATAACTGCAACAAGACATCCTTGTTCCTGTACTCAAACCCTCTCGCTACGAAGGCCAACATACCATTTGCCTTCTTAACCGCCTGCTGCACTTGCATGCTTACCTTCAGCGACTGGTGCACAAGGACACCCAGGTCTCGTTGCACTTCCCCTTCTCCCAATCTATTGCCATTCAGATAATAATCTGCCTTCCTGTTTTTGCCACCAAAGTGGATAACCTCACATTTATCCACATTATATTGCATCTGCTATGCATTTGCCCAATCACCCAGCCTGTCCAAATCATCCTGGAGTTTCTCGGCATCCTCCTCACAGCACACACGCCCACCCAGCTTTGTGTCGTCTGCAAATTTGGAGATATAACATCTAGTTCCCTTGTCTAGATCATTAATATATATTGTGAATAGCTGGGGTCCAAGGACCGATCCCTGCGGTACCCCACTAGTCACTGCCTGCCACTCGGAAAAAGACCCGTTTATTCCAACTCTTTGCCTTCTGTCTGCCAAAAGAAGCACAGGGAAAGGTATTAATGTATGAATTTATGATGACACCAAAAAATTGCTATGGCCACCAAGGAACTGATTAACTCAAGGAAACAAATTTGCTTCAGTGTTAATTGTTCTGATATTCGGAATGCCCACTCAGTGAAATAAATGGGACAAAAGACAAAAGTTGCTGGAAAGACAATACCATCCATTCTGTGCTGTACATGACATTCAACAAGACTGAGATGTGTGACAGCTTTAAACCCTCAGTGAATGTGCTTAATCTGTGATACTCCCATGATAAATATTAAAATGCGGCTTAGAAACTGCATAGGATTACATAGGATATACGGCACAGAAACAGGCCATTCGGCCCAATCAGTCCATGCCGGCGTTTATGCTCCACATGAGCCTCCTCCCGTCTTTCCTCATCAAATCTATCAGCATAACCCTCTATTCCCTTCTCCCTCTTGTCTAGCCTCCCCTGACTGACATTTACTGGTTCCTTGCAAAAACTTTTAAATCCTTCAATTAGCTTTCAAAGCTATACCCAAATCAAAATTAGAAGGAACAAAATATATTTTCTACATCTGATCTTTTCTGCTGTCCCCAATTCATATTCCATTGATAAAATAAACTGGGGGATATAATTTTTTTTAAAACACTAACGCGTCACTGTCACCTCCATACTCAGACGTGCCTGTCTGACATCAAGTCATGGATGAGTCACAATTTCCTTCAATAGTACATTGGGCAGATCAGCTCCCACCAACTCCACCCCCCTTGCTTAGGCTGAATTAGATGGTGCAAAACCTTGACGTCCATTGAACCCAACATCCTATGCGTCACTAAGTCCGCTTATTTCCACTTCCACAGCCAAAACTTTTATCCATGCTCTTAATACCTTTACACTTGGCTTACTTCAACAGTTACCCATCTTTCATCTCTATAAACTCAAACTTGTCCAAAACTCAACCGCCCATATCTTGCCTCACACAAAATTCTGCTCACCTATCACCTCCAATATCTCATCTGACTGTTGTTTTTTGTGTGTATATCCCTCCCCATTTTTTTACCACACCATTGGTGGCAGAGCCTTTGGCTACCACAGCCCTCTTTGGAACTCCCCCTACCTCTTAAAAACCTTCTCAAAACCTATCTTTTTGTCCAAGCATCCAGTGCAGTAACCCCTCCTATTCTTTTCCTTCATGCTTGGTGTCTGTTCCTTTATATCTATTTATGAAGCACCTTGGGATGTTTGTTGACATTAAAGGCGCTGTGATAAATCCATGTAGTGAGACAAGGAACTCGAAGAGGCGAAGTTATGAGGATTAAGACGAGTACTTTATTGAACGACTGCGAGACAACCAGGCAGGCCTGCTTCCAGGCATTGCACCTTTGCTGACCTTAGCAGGAAGCTAACCCCTGACCTTAACAGGAAGCAACCCCTGACCTTAGCAGCAGCATTGGCTACAGCACCACCTGGTGGATAACCTTAATCATAACATCCCAGATTACTATATCCCTCCCCCCTTAAGATTTCAGTATGAATTTCTTAACAAACAACCATTCCTAAGGGTCACATAAGAAGTCTCCATTCACCATGTTCCATACTTGATGAATCTAACAGGTCAGTATCAATCTCTCTGGTGGCTTGCGAGCCCTTTGTGAACGTCTGACAGAAAAGTCCCTGCTTGTTTGTGGTGAAGCCACCAGCTGCTCCTGAGCAGTGCTCGGAGTAGCTGACTCTGCAATGATGGTTTCCTCTTGATGAATGGGTTCCTGTGGAATTGTCTCTGTCCCTGGTGGTGGCACCACAGATGCACTTGGATAACTGGGGGCAACCCTGTCCTCAGCCATTGCATCTGGAACCTTCATTTCAATTTCCCCTTGTCTGGTAAGTATCTGATCTACATGTCTGCGTACTACCCTACCATCACCCAACATGACCTTGTATGATACGGGACCGGTCATTGAGTCTGTGAAGCCAGGAATCCACTTGGGTCCATAACTGAAATTCCTGGTAAGGACCGCATCTCCTTCTCCAAAACTTCGGCTCTTTGTTCTTTCGTCATGGTTCTCTTTTTGTTTGTTTTGTCTGTTTTCCATTTTTATTTATAGGTCTGGGTGGACAAGGTCAAGAGTGGAACGTAGTCTACGACCTAATAACATCTCAGCAGGAGAGAGTCCTGTGGTGGATTGAGGTGTTATTCTGTAGCTGAACAGAACCCGTGACACTTTGGCTGCTAAACTCCCTTCTGCACTTTTTTTCATCATCTCTTTAAATGTTTGTACGGCTCTCTCCGCAAGTCCATTTGAGGACGGATGATATGGGGCCGAGGTCACCTGCACTATGCCATTTTTTCTCAAGAACTCTTTTGTCTCTGTACTCACAAAACAAGTGGCATTGTCACTTACCACGATCTCCGGTAGCCCTTGATTGCTGAAGCTCCGATGCAGACAGTCTATAGTAGGAGTGGCGGAAGCAGAATTTACAGGATAAACATCCATCCATTTGGAATGTGCATCAATGATTATGAGGAACATCTTCCCCATGAATGGACCCGCATAATCTAAGTGCAATCCTCTCCGTGGTTTATCCGGCCACTCCCAGGGGTGGAGAGGAGCCGCTGCTGGTGCCTTCCGGTGTTCCTGACAAGTGCTGCGTGTCTTGACTAGATTTTCTATCTCCTCATCTAGCTTTGGCCACCACAAGTAACTCCTAGCCAAGGCTTTCATACGCAAGACCCCAGGATGACACTGATGTAGTTGCTCTAGGATAGACTGTCGTGCTGGCTGTGGAATAATCACTCGTGCTCCCCACAACACGCAACCATCCTGCACACTCAGCTCTGTTTTCCTGACACTGTAGGGTGTGAAGTCAGCCCCTTCCGGATGCTGTGGCCATCCCCTCACCACATATCCTCGAATTCTAGACAGTACTGGATCTTTACCTGTCCATGTTCTTACTTGCTCTGTAGTCACAAGTGCTGTGTCAGTGTCCTCCAACATCAACACTCTCTCCTCTGGAGCTGCATGGATAGGTGTGCCTGGCAGTGGAAGACGGCTCAAGGCATCTGCGTTCCCATGGTACTTGCCCGCCTTGTAGACGATGACATACTCATATGCCCTCAACGTCATGGCCCACCTCTGGATCTGGGGTGACACCATCTGTGGAACTGCTTTCATTTCATTGAAAAGAGAGATAAGAGGTTTATGATCGGTGCATATGGTGAACTTCCTGCCATATATGTACTTGTGGAACCTCTGTAACCCAAACATTACTGCTAACCCCTCTTTGTCTAACTGGGAATAGTTTTTTTCCACTGGTGTTAGAGTTCGGGACATAAACCCTATTGGTCTTTCAGTTCCATCTTCCATGCAGTGTGAAAGAACTGCCCCCACCCCGTAAGGTGAAGCATCACAAGAGAGAATGATGTCTTCCTCTGCATTGTAGTGAACCAGCACATCCGACGACAGCATCAGTTTCTTGGACTGTTCAAATGAAACCCCCTGCTCCTCTCCCCACTGCCACTGTGTCTCCTTGTGCAGTAGTTTGTGAAGAGGTGCTAACACAGTTGACAAGTTTGGTAAAAACCTGTTATAATAGTTCAGCAGTCCCAGGTAAGCTTTTAACTCAGCCACATTTGTAGGAGCAGGGGCATCCTGCAGTGCTTGTACCTTCTCCTTGGGTGGGTGGAGCCCGGTGGCGTCCACTCTGTGTCCCAGGAACACTGCCTCATTCCCCAGGAAAGTGCACTTACTCCTCTTGAGCCGGAACCCTGCCCTCTCCAATCTCTGTAGTACCTCTCTCAGAGTGCTCAGATGCTCCTGGTCGGTTCTTCCCATCACCAGAATGTCATCCAGATAGATGGAAACATGTGGAATCCCTTGCAGTGCACCTTCGATTGTCCTCTGGAAGATAGCTGGACTAGATGAGACACCAAACGGTAAGCGGTTATATGTAAACAAGCCCTTGTGTATATTTATGGTGACATACTTCTTTGATTCGTCATCCAGTGTAATCTGCAAGTAGGCATGACTCATATCCAACTTTGTGAATTTCTTTCCTCCAGCCAGGTTTGCAAAGTGATCCTCTGTTTTGGGAATAGGATACTGCTCTAGTTTGGACACCCGATTGACTGTCAATTTATAGTCTCCACAGAGTCTTACTGAATTGTCCCATTTTAAAACAGGTACTATGGGAGCTTCCCATTCCGAACATTTCACTGGTTCCAGTATGTTCTCTCTCAATAGACGGTCAAGCTCAGCCTCTACCTTTGGCTTCATGGCATAAGGCACAGGTCGTTGTTTAAAAAACCTTGGCGGTGCCTCCTTGTCTACATAAATCTTAGCTGGGAGGCCATTAAATGTGCCAAGTTCCTCCTTGAACACATTCTCATGTTCACTCAACACTTCTTGCAAAGTCAACTGTTTGCCCGCATCTATTCGATGTACTGCTCCCCAGTCTAATTTAAGTTCTTTTATCCAGCCCCGACCTAACAGGTTTGGTCCAGTACCCGAAATGATAACTACAGGTAGCTGTTCCACTGTGTCCCTGTGTTGCACAGTTACCTTAGCTGTACCTAATGTCACTACTCGTTCACCTGTATATGTTTTAAGATGCAGGGAGCAAGGCTTTAACTCTGGAACTTTTGCACGGTTCCACAATGTTGAGTACTCTGCCTTGTTCATTATGGTCACGCCACACCCTGTATCCACTTCAAAGTTCACCTTAGAGTCATTTACTGTCAGTTGCAATGTGATAGGAGCCACTTTTGGAATGTTCTCTAACATGCCATACATTATGAACATGTCCTCTTCTTCCTCAGCTTCCCCGCTGATGTGGTGTGCTCCATGTTTTTTCACTTCTCTCCCTTGGTTTTGCTGTTCTCCCCCTTTTGGTTTGGATTCCTCCATAGGTGATTTTGCCCTGCAAGCTCGTTTTATGTGTCCTTGTTTCCCACACTTGTAGCACTTTTCCTCCAGAAACCGGCATTCACTCGCCAGGTGTTCGCCCTTGCATCTATAACATGCCTTCACATGCTCACGTTGTGGTTTCTGACACATGTTCAACTTGTGCATAACAACCTGACCTGCAACTTGCATAGCATTAGCCCTGTCTGAACCCTGTATTTCTTTTACATCTTGGTTCGCTGTCTCTATGGCTTTAGCAAGTTCCAATGCTTTTTCATAAGTAAGCCCAGTCTCGGATAATAATCTGCGCTGCATTCGGTCGTCCATCATTCCGCAAACTAGCCTATCTCTCAGCATTTCCTTCAGGTTGTTCCCATAATTGTAATCTTGTGCCAATTTACGCAACACCGCTACATAGTCCATTACACTCTCTTCCTCTTTCCTGTTCCTTGAATTAAACTTGAACCGCTGTACAATCTCACTAGGCTTAGGGTTGAAATGTTCTTTTAGCACAGCCACTAATTCAACAAATGATTTGTCTCCAGGCTTTTCAGGACTGAGCAGATTCTTCACCAAACTGTAGGTTTGGCTTCCCACTGAACTAAGCAGAATGGCTTTCCTTTTTCCGGCATCATTTATTTCATTTGCTTCGAAAAAATAACCCAACACTTCACAGTATTCCTCCCAAGTTTGTGCTTGAATATCAAAAGCGGAGACCGTTCCTACCGTGGCAGCCATGCTCTCTTCCAACTGGTAGCTAACTGCAGCTCGTGATGTTGTTGTTTAAATGTCCTGGCAGACTTCTCTTATTCAGGGTCCTGTTTTACCTCGTCGCCAAATGTGATAAATCCATGTCGTGAGACAAGGAACTCGAAGAGGCGAAGTTATGAGGCCTAAGACGAGTACTTTATTGAACAACTGCGAGACAACCAGGCAGGCCTGCTTCCAGGCATTGCACCTTTGCTGACCTTAGCAGGAAGCTAACTCCTGACCTAACAGGAAGCAAACCCTGACCTTAGCAGCAGCATTGGCTACAGCACCACCTGGTGGATAACCTTAATCATAACACCCCAGATTACTATAGGTGCTATACAAATGCCAACTGAGGGCTTGAGCACAGCAGAGTGAGCTTGTAACTGAGTGAGCTGGGAACAAAGTGAGGACTTTGGTGAGTGGGAATACAGTGATAAGTAGTGGGTAGGTAGTACAAAAATTGTGGTTTCAAACTGAAATTTAAGCTTAGCCTTTTATTAAAATAAAAAAAAATCTGCAGGTCAGTTGGCAGTTAACAGTCAGTCAAATGTAAGCACGTCACTGGCCAGGTGTTGATTAGATACTGTGTGGCTGGGGGGCGAACTGACCAGTTGAAACTGGTTTGTGTCTGAAAGGTATTTATTTATTCGAGGGTATACCTGCCAAGAGCGCAGCAGAGTGAGCTGGTAAAGTGAGGACGTTACAAAACAGGAATTTGGCCAGAGTGGGAATTAAGTGCAGAACAGGAATGAAATGCTAAGTAAATTAATCAAGGGACAGAAGCAAAAAAAGAGAGACGGGGGAATTCAAGGATTTAATTGAAGGGAGTTGGTTTCTTTTTCTCCCAAAGGTCTTTTTTTAAAACAACCTGCAAGCATCACATTTTTTTGATAACGCTCTTGTGAAGCACCTAGGGACGTTTTATTACATTAAAGGGCACTATGTAAATGCAAGTTGTTGTTTAAAGCTGCGCGAAGATGGAATATTTTGTGTGTTGTAGAAGTTGTGAAATGCTTGCCTTCCAGGTTCAGATTTTGGAGTTTCATCTGCAACAACTGGAAGCTGCTCGATGCTGAAGTGGTCAGCCTTAGTGAGCGACTGACCACGCATCAAAATATTAGGAAGAGAGAAGTTTTTATAGGTGAGACTGCTGCTGAAAGTTGGTGTTAAATGAAGTGGGCCCCTGCTTCGTGCCACTAGCACTCTTGAAGGTATTGCTCTATTCTGCACTTTTCCACCCCATTTAATGCCAAAAGAACTTATTAGCATTAATATTTTGGGATTATTTTAATGCCCACTACCTAAATCCTCTTCTTCTTCCTCTTCTTAGAGTTGTTAGGAGCACTTAATACTAGTTTGTGCTGTTTATTATTGGGTGAGGTAAATTCTGCTTTGGTATTTTAATTGCACTATGTGTTGATTTGAATTGTCATAAGAAACAAAGGGGGAAAATTTGGTTGCTTTGCGCCTCCCTTTAGCGCCCTGGGGCGCAAAACAACTAGCGCTGGGTGCAGCGATGTTTGTGCCGCTCGCGAAATTGGCCAGACATTTTGCAGCAGCGCTAAACACTACCGCCACGATCTCCTGCACCTGCAGATCGTGATGTCAGTCGAGCATGCAATGCCCTGGTAGTGCCCCGGACCGGATATTGAGTGGTGCCCCCTGCCTTATCACCTGCCGTTAGCAACAACAGGTTGAGGGGAACGTTTTGCAGTCGGGAAGGGACTGAGGGAGCGCTATTTAAAGGCGACCGCTTCCTGCCTTTTTTTGTCGGCGACATTTTTGCACCACGCATTCTGAGAGAGAGAGAGACTTCTGGAGAGATTCAACGCTGTGTGAAGGAGTTTTGGGTACTGAGCAGCACTTTGCAGGTTCATTTTGCTTTGACCTTCCTTGCATCGATTTAGAAGAGACTATGGGGGCTGCACTCTGAGCTCTTTCCCTGGGCCACTCCATTGTTCTTTCCAGCAGATTTGATGTACAAGTCTCTCCAAGCCGACATTCAAGGCTGCAATGAGCAGGGTGTGGATGGAGAGCAAGATCAACCCTTCCCTTTAAGAACTGCCAGTGTGTCTGTGTTCCATTGCTGACTTACATCACATGAGCTTCGCCAGCACTCTGAGGTAGCATCTCGCTCCTCGGTGTTAGCGCCTTAAGAGAGGTGTGTAGCGTCTGATTTAGCGCTCCAATCACCTCCAAGGGTGATAGAAGCCAAGTTTGCAGTCGGAGGTGATAATTAGCGCCAGGCGCTAAACTTTGCGCCCAGCCGATAATTGCGTCCCAAACAGGGCGATACCGAATTTCTCCCCCAAAGATTAGTAAAACATTCACAACCACTCGCACTAACTGCCCTGAGGGCAGTGAAAGGAAAAGAAGACTTGCATTTATATAACATCATTCACACCCTCAGGACATCCAAAATTGTTTCACAACCAATTGATTACTTTTTGAAGTGCAATCACTGGTGTAATGTAGGCAAAAACGGCAGCCAATTTGCCCACAGCAAGGTCCCCTGAACAGCAATAATCTAAATGAGCAGATAATCGTGTTTTAGTGATGCTGGTTGAGGGATAAATGTTGGCCAGGAGCTCCCCAGTTCTTCAAATAGTGGGTAGGCCAAGAAGCAAATATGCTGCCGCTAACAATAAAGTAGTGCATGTAAAAGCTAAGTCTATGCAGGGAGATGTGTTGCGTTTGCAAAGATAATCCAGAGACCGTCAGTGAGTTCAGTTCCTGCTGCTTTTAATATGGCTGTCACACACACACTTCCAGGCACAAGCAATCGAATACCTATACACAATACAATGATCACAGCACCATCAAACTCCATGTGCTCAGGCCAAGGCAATCGAGTACCTGTCACCAAGTGTCAGACATAACATTTCCTCCCCCCTCACAGAATTTCAAACATGAAATGTAGTGACAAAGTCCTGTAGGTGGCCAGGGCGAGAACGTGTACGAACAGGCCGAGGTGTGGACTGGTGAGGAGTAGGCTGAGGCACAACATCTGCTTGAGGGTTGGCTGGCTGAGCCACATGTGCATCCCGCCACTCTGGGGGTAAGGCTTGGGGGTTAGGTCCATATAATCCCGCATCAGGGGGTGCTGGCACCTTCCGAAGGCGGCTGGCATGCCACCGAGAGTCGTCAGTGAGGCAGAAAGTGGCTGGTCCAAGTTGGCGGCTGATTTGGAGAGGGGAGGACCAGAATGACGCCATCTTATTATTGCGGTGAGGCCTGCGGACTCTGACCCAATCAGAGACTGAGATGTTGGGCGCCTTGGCCCTCTTCGACTGGTCGAAGTGGAGTTTCATCTTCTCCTGCTGTCTAGCGACTGTGGCGGAGCCTGCCAAGAGGCAGCATGAGCTCACGGCCTAGCATGAGGGATGCGGGTGAGACCCCTGTAGTGGAATGCTGGGAGGCTCTGTAGTGCAGCAGTGTGTGGAGGAGGGCCTTGTCAAACGCACACCCCTGGGATAGGTGTGCTCTGAGGCCATTTTTCAGTGTCTGGTTAAAACGCTCCACCCCCCCATTTGACTCGGGGTGGTAGTACGCAGTGCGTATGTGACGGATGCCCTTGCTCTCAAGGTAAGAGGAGAGTTCCGAAGAGACCATTTGGGGGCCATTGTCTGTGGTGATGGCCTTTGGCTGCCCCCAGCGGGAGAAGAGGGACTCAAGGATATCAATGATGACCCGAGAGGTGACGGAGCCCACGGCAGGGACCTCTGGCCATTTTGAGTGCAGGTCATAGGTCACCACTAGGAACCGTTGATGGTGGGGGACACCATGGATCTCCCCGCAGACGTCCAGCTGCAGGTGCTCCCAGGGCTGAGAGGGCCAGGCAAGGGGTTGCGGGGGTGGGGGAGCTTGGTGGCCAGTCTTGCCACTTACAAGGCAGGCTGCACAGTCCTTGACCAGGGCCTCGATTTCCCTGTCGATACCCGGCCACCACACTAGGTCTCGGCATCGTTGTTTGAGCTTCACTATGCCCAAGTGGCCCTCATGCGCCATGGATAAAACACGCGCACGAAGGGCACTTGGGACCACAGTGCAGAGCCCACGTGCAACACAGGAGTCATTCCAGCAGGAGAGCTCCTCTTTAACTCTGGAGTAGGCAGTCAGTTCCTCAGGCACCTTGCAAGGCCAGCCATCTCTGATGAAGGTGCACAGCTCGGAGAGGGCCGGATCCTGTTCAGAGGCCTCTTTGAGCTCCTGGAGAGAGACTGTGGTTTGGAGAGGCGTGTGCAGCATCTGGACGATATCCTGTTCCACTTGTTCAGACCCGACGAGTGGGGCTGGGGCAGAGACAGTGCGGGAGAGCAGATCTGCAACAACATTGTCACGTCCTGGTGTGAACTGGAGACTGAAATTGTATTGGCGGAGGCGGTCAGACCAGCGGTGTAGACGCAGTGGTCTGTGGCCCGTGCCGGATGTCGACAGCAGGGCAGTGAGAGCCTGGTGATCGGTTCGCAGGGTGAAGGCACGGCCATACGTGTACAGGTGCCACCGCTCACATGCCCAGACGCACGCCAGCGCCTCATGCTCGCCTACTGAGTACTTCTGTTCGGTGGGGCTAAGGGCTCGGGAGGCAAAGGCGATTGGTTTCTCCACTCCATTCTGTATCTGCGATAACACCGCTCCCACAGCTGCAGCGGACGCGTCGCAGGTGATGAGGGTGGGGCTGGCGACGTCAAAGTGAGCCAACACTGGAGGCGATGTGAGCTGCAATTTGAGGAGGCGAACAGCTTCCGTACAGGCTTGTGACCACACCCAGGGCTCATCCTTTCGCAGGAGCTGGCGCAGTGGGGCTGTGGTGGCTGAGTACTGGGGCAAAAACTTCAGGTAGTACCCAGTCATGCCAAGGAAGGAGGCAACCTGTGCTGCAGAGCTGGGTTCTGGGATGCTGCGAATGGCATCCACGTTTGACTGGAGCGGGGATATACCGTCAGCCGACAACCAAAACCCCACAAATTCGATCTCTGCAACAGCAAAGACACACTTTTCGCCATTCAGTGTGAGCTTGTGTTTTGCTAGAGCTGTGAAAACTCTGTGAAGGCGTTCGTCGTGAGTGGAGGTCGAGGGCCCATGCACGACGATGTCATCCAGGTAGATGGCCACCCCAGGAATGCCCGCGAGCACAGAGGCCATCACCTTTTGGAAGCAGCTGGGTGCAGAGCTAAGTCCAAATGGCATCCTGGTGCACCGAAAGACGCCAGCATGTGTCACAAAAGCAGTGAGGTCCCTGCTGCTGGGGTGGAGGGGAACCTGTAGATAGCCCTGTCAAAGGTCCAGTTTCGAGAACAGGATGGAACCATAGAACTGCGCTGTGAGTTCCTCTGACGTGGGCCGTGGATACTTGTCAGGGATTACGGCCTTATTCACTGCTCGAAGATCGACACAGACACGTAGACCACTTGACTTTTTCGTTGCGACCACCAGGTTGGAGACCCATGGGGAGGCATCAACTGGTTCGATGATGCCGGCTTCCAGTAGCTGCTTTAGTTCAGCTGTGACCCCGTCACAGAGAGCAAGCGGGATGCGGCGCAGTGGCTGAATGACAGGGGTAATGGTGGAGTCAACCATGGGCTGGTGGGTGAAGGCAGTCAGGCAGCCCAGACCCTCGAAGAGTGCTGGCCATGTTTGGCGCCATGGAGAGGCGACGTGCAGAATCGCAGACCCGCCGGTGACCAAGAGAGAAAAACCCAGGTCAGTGAAAAGATCCAGTCCCATCAGGTTAGCTCCTTGGCGTGCCACATGAAAACAAAAATCTGGCAAAACTTTTGTTCCATAGCGTACTGTGAGGTTGACTGAGCCCACTAGTCCAATTTTCGAATTACCATACCCGCAAAGGGTAGTGGAGGGCGCAGAGAGTGGCAGGGAGCTGAAAAAGCCTTTGAATGTGTCCACATTCAGCAGTGAGACGCTGGCACCGGTATCCAACAACAGCGAGATGCACACGTCATTCAGGTTAATTGTGCATGATTTGAAAGCCACTACTGGCCCAGAGCTCACGTTGTGAATTATAGTGCTTGAGGACTGAGCGTGTTCATTTGTAGCAACCGGGGCAGAGAAGCAGACATTGGCAAAGTGATTTTGTTTTCCACAATTGCGACAGGCTTGGCCGCGCGTGGGGCAATTCTGCGCTCTGGTAGCATGTGAACAACATCCGCAGTTTCCACACTGTTGCCGTGGTAGTGCGCGTTACTGCCGTCGCGCGAGCATTACCGTGTCAGAGCTGTCGGTGCCAAGGGCGCTGTCACTGGGTGTGTGTGCTAGTTTTGCTGCACATCCGGCTGCAGACTCCACTTGAAAGGCAATGTTGACTGCCTGTGACAACGACAGATCGTCGGACTCGAGTAACAGTCTTTCACGCACTCTCACGTTGTTTGTGTGCCCTATTAGTTGATCACGCACCATCTCATCTTGTAATGCACTGAACTTGCACGAGCTAGCTAACCCCCTCAAATTAGCCACGTATTGATGCACTGACTTGCCGAGGAGTTGGTGACGCTGTCTAAAAATGAATCGCCGCAGGAGGGCTCTTTGTGGGGCAGAGAAGTGTGTGCTTAACAGAGCCACAGCCTCATCATATGTTTGGATTGAGTCTGCTGTGCATAATGTCCCAAGAACACGCTGGCGCTCCGCTCCCAAGCAATGGGATAACAGTGCCTTTTTCCGAGCCGTACTCACAGTTTCTAGTCCAAGAGCAATGAGGTAGGTTTCAAAGGACTGTAACCAGCAAACCCATGGGATCGGGGGCTCACCGGGTAGTGCAAGGAAGGGAGGAGGTGGTGGAAGAGAGATTTCAGCCATCCTTGTCGCCAAATGTTGCGTTTGCAAAGATAATCCAGAGACCGTCAGTGAGTTCAGTTCATGCTGCTTTTAATATGGCTGCCACACACACACTTCCAGGCACAAGCAATCGAATACCTATACACAATACAATGATCACAGCACTATCAAACTCCATGTGCTCAGGCCAAGGCAATCGAGTACCTATCACCAAATGTCAGACTTAACAAGATGCTTCTGGGCCTGTGCCTATCTTGAATGGTGAGCTGTAGAAACAATCCTCAATCAGCACTGCTCATTCCTGTGACAGCCAACGTAAGAGCAGCTCTCAATTTCTATGCCACTGGTTGGTTCCAGGATCCAGAGAGGATAAGCTTGGCCACTGTTGGCCTGCCACTTACCAGTAACTCATCAATATGAACATATGCTGATGTTCCTTAGTATTTGTAGAACAGTACAGGCAACTAGATGTTTTAATTCATATCAATATTAATTTAATTGTAATCTGTATTATTATGCGTGTGTCCAAAGTACCTCTGTGCCTTTTAATGCAGTTTATGTATACAATTGTGATGTGTGAAAAACTGTATTTATGTGCAATTCAAAGGAAATGGCTGTCATGAAGTGAATTTACTGTAGTTATGTATATCATGGTCTTGTGCTAATGATAATCTCTTTTAAATTTCTTGCAGTCCAGCTGCCACCCTTCTCGCAGCATCTATATGGCCCTAAGCAAAGTCACAAATAGCATTGTCTATGATGTTTTATCCCTCCTCATCTTCCTTAGCACCATTCAATATGATTGGCCATGGCATCCTCCTCCAAAGCTTCACCACCATTGTCCAGCTACATAGAACTGCCTTTGCATTGTTCCATTCCTACCTTTACAGTAGAAGACACTAAGAATATCCCAACACTGGACAAACAGGGGGCTAAAGGGGGGGAGGAGCTAAACACTATCAAAATCACTAAGGAAGTGGTACTCGGTAAAATAATGGGACTCAAGGCGGATAAATCACCTGGACCTGATGGCTTACATCCTAGGGTCTTGAGGGAAGTGGCGGTAGGGATTGTGGATGCATTGGTAATAATTTTCCAAAACTCCCTGGACTCGGCAAAGGTCCCGGCAGACTGGAAAACTGCTAACGTAACACCCTTATTTAAAAAGGGCAGTAGACAGAAGGCTGGAAACTATAGACCGGTTAGCCTAACATCTGTGGTAGGTAAAATTTTGGAGTCCATTATTAAGGAGACAGTAACAGGACATTTGGATAATCATAATTTAATAGGACAAAGTCAGCATGGTTTTATGAAGGGGAAGTCATGTTTGACAAATTTGCTGGAGTTCTTTGAGGAAGTAATGTATAGGGTGGATAAAGGGGAACCAGTGGACGTAGTGTATTTAGACTTCCAAAAGGCATTTGACAAGGTGCCACACAAAAGATTATTGCTTAAGATAAAAAATCACAGGATTGGGGGTAATATTCTGGCATGGATAGAGGATTGGCTATCTAACAGAAGGCAGAGAGTTGGGATAAATGGTTCATTCTCAGACTGGAAATCAGTAACTAGTGGTGTTCTGCAGGGGTCAGTGCTGGGTCCCCAACTCTTTACAATCTATATTAACGATTTGGAGGAGGGGACCGAGTGTAACATATCAAAGTTTGCAAATGATACTAAGATGGGAGGGAAAGTAGTGAGTGAGGAGGACATAAAAAACCTGCAAGGGGACATCGACAGGCTAAGTAAGTGGGCAGAGATTTGGCAGATGGAATACAATACTGGAAAGTGTGAGGTTATGCACTTTGGCAGGAAAAATCGTAGAGCAAGTTATTATCTTAATGGCAAGAAACTGGAAAGTACTGAAGTACAAAGGGATCTGGGGGTCCTGGTGCACGAAACTCAAAAGGTTAGTATGCAGGTGCAGCAAGTGATTAAGAAGGCCAATGGAATGTTGGCTTTCATTGCTAGGGGGATAGAATATAAAAATAGGGAGGTATTGCTTCAGTTGTGCAAGGTATTGGTGAGACCGCACCTGGAATACTGCGTACAGTTTTGGTGTCCATACTTAAGAAAGGACATACTTGCTCTCGAGTCAGTACAAAGAAGGTTCACTCGGTTAATCCCGGGGATGAGGGGATGGACATATGAGGAGAGGTTGAGTAGATTGGGACTCTACTCATTGGAGTTCAGAAGAATGAGAGGCGATCTTATTGAAACATATAAGATTGTGAAGGGGTTGGATCGGGTGGATGCGGGGAAGATGTTCCCGATGATGGGTGAAACTAGAACTAGGGGGCATAGTCTTAGAATAAGGGGCTGCTCTTTCAAAACTGAGATGAGGAGGAACTACTTCACTCAGAGGGTGGTAGGTCCATGGAATATGCTGCCCCAAAAAGCTGTAGAAGCTACATCATTACATAAATTTAAAACAGAAATAGACAGTTTCCTAGAAGTAAGGGGAATTAAGGGTTACGGGGAGCGGGCAGGAATTTGGACATGAGTCTAGGTTTGGATCGGTCATGGCCCTGTGGGTAGCGGAGCAGGCCCAGGGGCCGTGTAGCCTGACCCTGCTCCTATTTCATGTGTCTAATTCTGTTAGATTCAGGAGATGGTTCTGTGATAGTGGATTGGCGGTTAGGATCAGATCAGCCATGATCTTATTGAATGGCAGAGCAGGCTCGAGGGGCCGATTGGCCTACTCCTACTCCTATTTCTTATGTTCTTATGTTCTTATGTTATCTGAACATAACTAGCGCTTCTCCAGCAATGGTTCTCTCCCTCCCTTGCAATGTCATCTTGGGGTTCCCCAAGGACCAATCCTCAGTCCCCACCTCTACCCTATCTGTGTGCTGCCTCTCAGCAAAATCTTCCACAAGCATGAAGTCAGCTTTCACCTGTGAACTAATGATACCCAGCTTTACCTCTCCACCATCACTCTTGACCCCTCAATGCTGCCAGACTGCATGTCCAACATTAAGCCTTCGATGAGTTACAATCTCCTTCAACTCAGCATCAAGATAATCAAAAACATCATCTTCAGACCCTGTCACAAAACTCCACTCCTTTTCCGCTGACAAAGGGTGCTCATCCTCTTGACCCTGGGGGGTGCCAACAATTGCACCAGAGGGCGTTTCACCTGTGAAGACAGCACATGCAGCAACGGAAAGTAACTGAATATCAATGTAGAGTCCTGACGGTTTGAACTTCATTACCTGGATGCTGCGATATTTGCCATTGAAGTACTACACTCAACACATTGCATATACATAGGCATGCACATACCTTTGTGGAATTGTGGGCCTCCTACCTCAGAGAGAACTAATCTTAGAAACATGTTATGATCGCTATATACAATTAAGCAGGAGTCTTCAGATAGCAAGATCTTCTACTGGAGGCTGGTGGGGTGAAAGGTGAGGACAAGGGGAACCCTATCGTGGTTCTGGGAGGGAGGGGAAGGGGTGAGAGCAGAAGTGCGGGAAATAGAACGAACACAGTCGAGGGCCATGTCAACCATGGAAGAGGGGAATCCTCGGTTGAGGAAAAAGGGAAACATATCGGAAGCACCAGTATGGAAGGTAGCATCGTCAGAGCATATGTGACGGGGACAGAGAAACTGGGAGAATGGAATAGAGCCCTTACAGGAAGCGGGGTGGGAGGAAGTGTAGTCCAGGTAGCTGTGGGAGTCAATGGGCTTACAGTGGATGTATGTCGATAGCCTATTCCCAGAAATGGAGACAGAGAAGTTGAGGAAAGGAAGGGAAGAGTCAGAGATTGACCATGTGAAGGTGAGGGAAGGGTGGAAATTGGAAGCAAAATGAATTAAATTTTCTAGTTCAGGACAAGAGCAGGATATGGCACTGATACAGTCATCAATGTATCAGAAAAAGAGGTGAGGGAGGGGACCCGAGTAGGACTGGAACAAAGAATGTTCCACATATCTCACAAAAAGGCAGACATAGCTAGGACCCATGCAGGTTGCCATAGCAAAACCTTTAATTTGGAGGAAGTGAGTGGAGTCAAAGGAGAAGTTGTTCAATGTGAGAACAAGTTCAGTCAGGCGGAGGAGGGTGATGGTGGATGGGGACTGGTTGGGCCTCTCTTCAAGGAAGAAGCGGAGGGCCCTCAGGCCATCCTGGTGGGGGAGGGAGGTGTAGAGGGATTGGACGTCCATAGTGAAAAGGAGATGGTTGGGGCCAGGTAACTGGGAACTGTTAAAGTAGTGGAGGGTGTTGGAAGAGTCGCGGATGTAGGTGGGATGAGACTGGACAAGGGGAGAAAAAATAGAGGCACCTTCCTGTGCAAGCGCAAGAGATGCAACACCTGCCCCTATACCTCCTCCCTTCCCACTGTCCAGGGCCCCAAACACTCCTTCCAGGTGAAACAGTGATTTACTTGTACTTCTCGCAATCTAGTATACTGTATTCGCTGCTCACGATGCGGTCTCCTCTACATTGGGGAGACCAAACGCAGATAGGGTGACCGCTTTGTGGAACACCTCCGTTCAGCCCATAAGCATGACCCTGAGCTTCCAGTCGCCTGTCACTTTAATTCTCCGCTCCACTCCCACTCTGATCTCTCCGTCCTCGACCTCTTACACTGTTCCAATGAAGCTCAACGTAAGCTCGAGGAACAGCACCTCATCTTTCGATTAGGCACTTCTCAGCCTTCTGGACTCAACATTGAGTTCAACAATTACAGACCATAACCTCTGCCCCTATTTTTTCACGTGGCAGCTGTTGATTCTGCGATTCCCATTTACACCTCTTCTAGACTCACCTTTTGTTTCTTTACTTGTCCCATTACCATCTCCTTTTGCCTTGCAACATCATCCCTTTTGTCATTTAATCTCTCCTGCCTTCCATCCTATCACAGACCTTCCCGTTTGTTCTTTCCTCCCCTCCCCCCTTTCCCTGCCTCTGTACTTGCTTAAAATCTGTTACATCTCTAACTTTTTCCAGTTCTGACGAAAGGTCAACGACCTGAAACGTTTCTCTCTCCACAGATGCTACCTGACCTGCTGAGTATTTCCAGCATTTTCTGTTTTTATTTAAAAATTACAATACTTGGCTTAGCAAAAATAAATTAGATATAATACAGAAATGTAATAATATGATGTAAAATGGATCCTTTATCACATAAGGGTGGCGCTTGGTCTTGGTGATGTTAACACCTGTAGAGCCAAAAAGAGCCCTGCTCCTTTTGAGGATTGCAGTTTCCCATTTGGACAGCTTTCCTTATGCTTAGCTGGATTATAGCAAACCCAAATTTACTCTCTCTGCAGCTTGCTTAATGTTGCAAGTGATGCACATCGTAGCTGCTATGTGCACATTAAGTGGCTGTTAAGCCACTTCAGAATTGTGAAACTGGTATTAGCAGAGGTAATTTTGAATTGGCCAGATTTCCAGCGTTAACACCAATGCCAAAGTGGTGAAAGATTGGTCCCAGCGGAAGAAAAGTGCGATTTCACATGGAAGAATTTTAGTGTTAATAAACCGGAAAAATAGAGATATTAACACTCAATAACTGAAAGTGGAAAACACACGTGTGCATCTAGCTTCTGTTATATTTTCTATCATAGTTTGCATAGTTGTAAAAATGCTGTTTAAGGTTATGAACTAAAAGCAGACTCCTGCTCTTTTGTAATTCTTTATCAGCTTAAACATTTGTGGAACTAGAGGGACCAATTCTAGGATATATTTATTAAAGAAAAATGTCAGCGTTATCCAGGACAACCAAATTTAACGGATGGTGCATTGTGCTTATCTGACAAATATATATGATCCTGAAAGCTACTGTCTAAATCAAATTTAGTGTTAACAAAGATATCAAAGAAACCACTGAGCTGCCTTACTGCTGAACTAATGCAGAAAGCGGGTGCATCAAGTCCAGTTTATATAAATTTAGCACTTTCATTAATTACATCTCTGCCCCTTGCAGCTTTCCATATTGTATTTTGTGACAGTTTGGTTTGGATGCCAGATCAGTCATCCTTAGCTGCCAGGCTGTTTTACCCTGCATGTACTGTTCGCCTCACAGTATAGCTTCTGAGAAAATATGTTATAACATATGGTATCCAGGTGCTGAAACCTACAAACAGTGACACCAGCCTAAAAGAATGTTGTTAAGTACCTAATTTTCTTAAAAAGTCCCAGGGTCATTAATTAACTTATTGTTTATTACTATGAAAGAGAAAATTCATATAAGATCATACATAAAGTAGACTAAGATTTCTGTTTGCTTACACGTAAAATGATTAAAACAGCATAATGAATAGTTGTCATACTGAGGGGCTCAGGAAATATGCTATCGGTGATTGGGAGGGTCAGCCCTGCAGATGTCTCTATACGTAGTCAATATTAATTCTTTCCCTGACATGCCAGGTTGTGCCTGAGAAATGCAAGTTGGTATTCCTCCTTGACAGTTTCCCTTCCCAAACTCCACAAAGGCCTCAATGCATCTGATACAAAGGAAAACAGAATTGAAAACATTAACTCAAATATTTGATTTCAGATCTCCTAGTTAACAGTACTTTACTCTAGTGCTGTAGCTACCAGGGTACCCTTCCAATTCATTTGCTCAGCTTCATTCACAATCGGTTGTTCACACACATTTTCACGTGCATAAGTTTAATCTCCATCATTTTCATTCAATAGTTTCTTTGTAAATGTGTCCCACTGGAACTCTCTTTGCATTTGGAATTTTTCTGCTCTGTCATGTTTTGGGCCTTCCTTTCGCTCTCTAATGTTGGCATCTGCTCTTTTGCTGCCTTGCCCATTTTTTTCTCGTGACACACTAGCCTAAATCATTGACTTAGATACCAGTTGAATATTTTCTTTTCCTCTAAACCTTCTTGATAGGTTCTCCAGCCATCTACAAGAAGGATCTTCTCTGAATATCTTACATTAGATCCATTCTTTATCAATCTCCTTTATCATCATCTTTAATCAATCCTATATTGCATCTGTTATTTGTAACACCGTAGTACGGTTACAGGTTCAGTGAAAGATCATATCTTTATTATGTTGGTTCTCTCAAGCTCAGTGCCCATAGGGAAATCTTTGTTTCCTAAACTGAACTGTACACCAACATCTGGTAATGTAGTTGTTATATTTTTGAGTCTTATGCTAGATACTCTACTTTGGTTCCACACCACCAACCATTTCCATAAGCAGATCTTGCATCCCCTATGAACTCGAACATATCATTACCTACCCAATATCTGGTAAATGATTCCGAGACCCTGGGAATGAACAGAGAATTCTTGCCACTGTACTCCAGTTTAGAATGTAGCATGTGCTGCCACATGACCCTCCTCACCTTTGGTAGGTGGATTGACTATATGCTCAAATTAAGATGGGCTATAAGCCAACAGGCAATTTATTTAACATAGAATAAGCAAACAAACAGTGATCAGTACAAAATAGTGTATTTACAGTATTTTTTAAAATATTCTTCACAATATGTCAAAACAATAAAGATATTTTTCCTGAGCTATTTCTCAATATAAAATTGGACCTTTGTAAAGGATTGCTCACCTTTCACATGGTGAAACCTTACTTACTCACTTAACATAGTCTCTCTGCTGGCTTTAGACTGACAAGTAATCTCACCACTTATAGCCCGAAATGAGCCAAAACCAGAAACTTCCAGCCACAGAGTTGTCCGGTAAAGAACTACTGCCAATCATGGGTAATAATAACAGATAACCAAGACCAACATACAATACATCGGATTACAGTAATTTACAGCGTATCTATTCGTCCTCAAATACAGAAATACAAAGCTATTTTAAACATGCCTGCCATGTTCTCATTGAGTGGGCAGGGTTAAAATCTGGCCTACAGTTTCTGGGTTCTAGGAGACAAGGTTCTCTTGCTGAAATTGCTATGAAATTGTTGAGGGTAAAACAGTTTTATAAAACCCAGGAACTGTAACACTTACTAATAGAAAAACACTTCCTGCCTCTCTCGCATCTTCATGTCATCTTCATTTACTTTATAATATTAATCTTCATTCCAAGCTTTTATGCTTCTCTGCAATACATTCTAACAGGGCACAAACAGCTACTGGAAGCAAGGATTATCCATTAGTAATAAGATGCAATTTAGCTAAAGATTACAGATGAATGGCCAGTTAATTTGCTTTGGTATAATTGGATGAGTTACAACTGTTGGCTAGGAAACTGAGCAAGTTCCCTGCTCTTTGAATTGTGCCATAGGACTGTTAGGGCTGGATTTTGTCAATGGGGATGTGATGGAGGCGGGACTCCCACTTTTTGGGTTGTAGTTCCGCCTCCATCGATTTGTGCCAACCCATGTGATTTTCCCTTGAATGACCTTGTTGAGCCCACCCAGCAGGCCCATCAGACCGGTTACAGGTGATGTCACAGATTGACATTTCATCTGTCAAGAGCTTTTGACAGATGAAATATCAGCGTTTGACAGCTCTGTGAAGCTGTCAAACACTGACAATCGGACTTCTAACTTGAGTCCTTCTCCACAGACTCAGTTAGAAATCTCTCTAGAACAGAAAGCAGAAGGCTGCAGCTTTTGACAGCTCGCGGCCATTCTGCTTTCTGTGCCGGTGAGATGAGGGTCTCCCGAGACCTGAAGGAAGGAAGCCTGCATTAGTAAGTGAAGGTAAGTAAAACTTATTTAAACACTTTACACACACCAAACACACTTACCTCTGCACTCATGCATCCATCACTCACCTGAACACCAGACATCTCGAACCCTCCAAGCCCTTCAGCCCGACGGTACGCCTCGCTAACTTGGTATGGTTTGGAGCCCTTGGGCAGCCCACACTTCAGGGCTAAAAATAGGGATTAGGCCAAAAACTGCCTGTTAACTACCTGTTAACAGGCAGTTAATTGGCACTAATCCCCTTCCTGTCTCGGGGAGGTGGATCCCAGCACAGGTCGGGTACCCGCCTCCTGGGAAACGGGCATGGAGACGGGTTGGGGGCGGGAAGGGTTTGTGCCCCCCGATTCTGCAATTTCCCCCCACTCCTGCCTCCAAACCCGCCTCCACGGGGCTTGGAAATTCGAGCCCTTAATGTCCAACTGCAACCACGGTAATGGGCCTTAATTTACTTCTCATCCAAAGTACAGCATCTCTGACACTGTAACACTCCTTCAGTAAGACATTCAAATGTCAGCTTAAACATGAGCTCAATCTCCGAGCATGAACCCTGAGCCCATAAAATGTTGACCCAGAGCTGAAACTGCTACCAACTGACCCAAGCTAATATATAATATTAAAATTAAGAAAATATATGCTTTACAGATAGCATATATCATGCTGAGTCACTGTTTGTGATCACTGGGACAGATAAAATACTGGTTTGATAGTGAGGGTTTGATATGTGGGAAAATCATAGTCAGTTGCTAGCTTAATCCATTGTAAAATATCCAGATCCAAACAGTATCTATTCCCTCAATCATATCACCATGAAGTCTATGCTTCTCCAGTGAAAAAAAGCCCCAATTCCCAGAGCCTATCCTTAAAACTAAGATGCCTTTGACTAAGTATCATTCTGGTGACCCTCTTCTGGACACTTTTCAGAACCTCAATATCCCCCATCATGTGAAGGGAACAAAATTGGGTACAATATGCTCATTTATAAGGCAAAAGTATCATACTTCTAGTTTTATATTTAACTGTCCTAGGGTGCATCCAAACACCCTATTCAATTTCCCTGTAATGTTACAACATTGGTAATGGACCTTCAATGTTTTGTGAACTATAACTTTCAGACTCCTTCTCCTGCTCCACAGCCTTAAATGGATAACCCTGCATGGTATATATGGGCCTGGAATTATTCCTGGCCAAATGCATCACATTGCATTTATCGACATTGTAGGACACGTGCCACACCAGTGTATCTAGATCAGCCTGTAGTCGTATTTATTTAATATAAAGTCCTAACTCCCAGACACATCTTTGTTTCATTATCAAACTTGAAATTGTTCCCTCAATGCTTTGAACCAAGTCATTAAGAAACATAATAAAGAGCAATGCTCCTAACCTAGATCTCTGCAGGATTCTACTAGTGTCTGGACCCTATACAGAGCTGCAACTGTTACTAACTACCCTCTACCTAAGCAAATGCAACCAATTCAGTACTCATCTTAAAATCTGTTTGCCAATCTTACAGGATGCAACTTTACTTAACAGCCTTCTGTGTGGCACTTCATTGAAGGAATTTTCAAAATCAAGCTATACACTATCTATTGGACTACCATCATTCACCAACTTCCAAAAGCTGCACTGAGATTTCCTAAAACCTCTGCTTTTTCCAAGTGATGGTACAGCATATTTCTAATAATTCCTTCTAGCAACTTACCTATAACTAAACATAGAAACATAGAAACATAGAAGATAGGAGCAGGAGTAGGCCATTCGGCCCCTCGAGCCTGCTCCGCCATTCAATGAGATCATGGCTGATCATCCAAATTCAGTACCCCGTTCCTGCCTTCTCCCCATATCCCTTGATCCCTTTAGCCTTAAGAAATATATCCAACTCCTTCTTGAATATATTTAATGAATTGGCCTCCACTGCCTTCTGTGGTAGAGAATTCCACAGGTTCACCGCTCTCTGGGTGAAGAAATTCCTCCTCATCTCTGTCTTAAATGGCTTACCCCTTATCCTTAGACTATGACCACTAGTTCTGGACTCCCCGGCCATCAGGAACATCCTTCCTGCATCTAGTCTGTCCAGACCTGACAGAATTTTATAGGTTTCGATGAGATCCCCTCTCAATCTTCTAAACTCCAGTGAGTACAAGCCCAACCGACCCAATCTCTCCTTGTATGTCATTCCTGCCATCCCAGGTATTAGCCTGGTGAATCTTCGCTGCACTCCTTCCATGGCAAAAACGTCCTTCCTCAGATAAAGTCAAACTAACTAGCCTATAATTCTCAAATTCTGATTTACTACCTTTCTTAATTATAGGGACCATATGGGCCTCTCTCTAGTCTTTGGGAACAATCCCAGACCTCAGTGAGCAGCTTGCATTACACAGCCCCATTTCTTTCGTACTCTGGGGTGAATACCATCAGGGCAAGCAGTATAACCTGTTTTAAGAGCCCAGTCCTACTCAGGACTATTTCTACGATGACGTTCATGGATCAATGTTTTCTCTATTTGTGGCAACTCAGCATCATCGTTAGCAGTGAAAACAGATGGAAAGCAACCGTTGAATAGCTCAGCCATATCCTGGGACTCTACCCAAATATGCCCTGCAGAATCTCTCAAAAGCCTCATCCATTTCTTGATCACTCTCAACAACATTACTATCATGAACATACCTCTCCGCAGTACTCTTTCCAATTGCTCTTTTGGCTATTCTAATAATAGATTTTGTTAACCTCAACTGAATCTGATACCTAACCCTATTCTCTTGGGATCTATTTTCTTTGTATCTTGCAGATTACTTCTTGGGGTTAATTTGTCTACGAATATCACTATTAAGCCATCTGGGTTTCATTTGACCTCATATCCAGTCCATAAGTATGGCTTTAAAAGCACTCCATTTTTCATCTGTACTACAGTTATCCCTTTCTAGTAACATCCACCTTATTTGTCAAGTCAGTCGTGCTAATAAACTAGTAACTTTTTCTGTAATTATTTTGTGCTTGTGAGATACTGCTCTGAAATTAGATGGTACAGAACTTTAAGCGTACGTTAAATAAGTTGTTATAAATTATCTTATTATTGATGCAGTGATCATTCAATGTGTTCATAAGAACATAAGAGATAGGAGCTGGAGTAGACCATACGATCCCTCGAGCCTGCTCTGCCATTCAATAAGATCATGGCTGATCTTCAACCTCAACTCCACCTTCCAGCACTATCCCCATATCCCTTGATTCCCTTAGTATCCAAAAATCTATCGATCTCTGTCTTGAATAGAGTCATAGAATGGTAACAACACAGAAGGAAGCCATTCGGCCCATCGAGCCCGTGCCGGCCCTCGGCAAGAGCATTTCAGCTAGTCCCACACCCCTGCCCTTTCCCCATAGCCCAGCAATTTTTTTCCTTCAGGTTCTTACCCAATTCCCTTTTGAAAGCTACAATTGAATCTGCTTCCACCACCCTTTCAGGCAGTGCATTCCAGATCATAACCACTCGCTGCGTAAAAAGGTTTTTCCTCATGTCACCTTTGGTTCTTCTGCCAATCACCTTAAATCTGTGTCCTCTGGTTCTCGACCCTTCCGCCAATGGGAACAGTTTCTCTCTATCTACTCTGTCTAGACCCCTCATGCTTTTGAACACCTCTATCAAATCTCCTCTATACTCAACGACTGAGCATCCACAGCCTTCTGGGGTAGAGAATTCCAAAGATTCACAACCCATTGAGTGAAGAAATTTCTCCTTATCTCAGTCCTAAATGGGTGACCCCTTATTCTGAGATTGTGACCCCCTAGTTCTAGGCTCTCCAGCCAGGGGAAACATTCTCCCAGCATCTACCCTGTCAAGCCCCGTAAGAGTTTTAAACATTTCAACTAGATCACTTCTCATTCTTCTAAATTCGAGGGAATATAGGCCTGGTCTACGCAATCTCTCCTCATAGGACAATTCCCCTTGCTTTCAGAATTATGTTTAAGTGTTTCTACTCATTTCAAATTACAAATTCTGGATTTAAATATTGAAGCTTCTGGAAAATGTAGCTATTGTTTAATTAAACTTTCCAGCAAAATATTCCAACTGATAATGCCTTTACATCATTCTAAGGAAGTAATTAAGTGCAAGACTTCTCAGAATATGTTGAATTCCTATACTCTGTGCTCCACTATTATTGGATCTCTGCACTATAGATTTTTGTTTATATTTAAAGTTTCTTGAAATAATATTTCTGTTGTCATGGCGATACTTCAGAAATGACAGCCAGAAAAATAATCCAATGGACATAGAACATGTAATATGAATGACTCATCTTTTATTGTTCTATATTATCTGGAATTATAAAATATTCCAGCATTTCTAACTATTTACTTTGTTCATAATTAATATATACTTATAGATATTCTCAAATATTGATAGTTTTGTGGTACTTTTGAGGATAAAAGTCTTCTTCTTCTTAGGCAGTCCCTCGGAACCGAGGATGACTTGCTTCCACTTTAAAAATGAGTTCTCAGGTGACTGATGAGTCCAATGCGGGACCTACAGTCTCTGTCACAGGTGGGGCAGACGGTGGTTGAAGGGGCGGGTGGGTGGGGTGCTTGGGTTGACGTACGCTCCTTGCGCTCCTTGCGCTGCCTGCGCTTGGCTTCCGCTTGCTCCCAGCAAAGAGACTCGAGGTGTTCGGTGCCTTCCCGGATGCTTCTCCTCCACTTTGTGCGGTCTTGGGCCAGGGATTCCCAGGTGTTGGTGGGGATGTTACACTTTTTCAAGGAGGCTTTGAGGGTGTCCTTGAAGCGTTTCCTCTGCCCACCTGGGGCTCTCTTGCCGTGCCGGAGCTCCGAGTAGAGTGCTTGTTTTGGGAGTCTTGTATCGGGCATGCGGGCAATGTGACTCGTCCATCGGAGCTGATCGAGCGTGGTCAAAACTTCAATGCAGGGGATGTTGGCCTGAGCAAGAACACTGACGTTGGTGTGCCTATCCTGCCAATGGATTTGCAGGATCTTGCAGAGGCAGCGTTGGTGGTACCTCTCCAGTGCTTTGAGGTGCCTGCTGTACATGGTCCATGTCTCTGAGGCATACAGCAGGGCAGGTATCACTGCTGCTCTGTAGACCATGAGCTTAGTGCTGGGTTTGAGGTCCTGGTCTTTAACACTCTCTTCCGAAGGTGACAGAAGGCTGCATTGGTACACTGAAGGCAGTGTTGGACTTCGTCATCGACGTCTGCCCTTGTTGACAGTCGGCTCCTGAGGTATGGAAAGTGGTCCACGTTGTCCAATTGTCCAAGGCCTTGTCGTGGATTTTGATAATCGGGGGGCAGTACTGTGTGGCGGGGGCAGGTTGGTAGAGGACCTTTGTCTTACGGATGTTTAGTGTAAGGCCCATGCTCTCGTACGCTTCAGTGAAGGTGTTGACGATGGTTTGTGTTATGTCCGTGTATCTTAATGTTGTGTCCTTCAATAATCAGACAACAGACTGCAGGGAACGATTCAACAGGTGTTTACTGAATGAGGGTTACTCTAGAACTAACTGTACAGATCACTACTCAGGGTTTATATACAGGTGTGGTCACTGCCGGTACTACAGTATACAGGAGCTGTAAAAAGTAGTTCTCTCCCTTAAGGTATATATACATCACATACATTACAATTCCTCCCCTTTTAGATTAACAGTACCATAATACTCATTTAACAATTAACATTTTTAATGTACAATGTTATATGAAAATAGTCCATTCATATATTCAGTCTCTGGGGAGGCTTCCTGATTCTTTCTGGATAACGCCTTTCCCGAGTGTCTCGCTCTTGGTGCGGAGGCGATTCTAACACCCTGTCGTCAGTTGATTCATCAGCTTCCAATGCTATTGTTTCTGAGGTAGATGCGACCTGTACGTCGGGTTCCTCACCAGGTACGTATGGCCGAGACATGGGGTTGACTCGTTCCTGTGACTCTAGGATCTGGCCAGCATGGCGTCAAACAATGTTCTCCCCAACATCCACTGTGTACATTAGTGGCCCCTGCCGTGCGCATTTCGTTCCTGGTTGCCATTTCTCTGTTCGGTAGTCGCAGGCCAAGACTGGTTGCCCTACATTGAAGCTCCTTGTCGGCTTCTCATTGATATGCTGGAATTGCTTATTCTCAACATCTCTTCGTACATTTGGTCTGAGCAAATCCAGACGAGATCTCAACCTTCGGTTAAAGAACATCATGGCCGGGGCCTGGTTGGTGACTGCATGTGTCGCATTTCTGTAGGCTAACAGGAAATTGTCCACATTATACTGCAGTGGAATGTCGTCATCGCACATGGCCTTTACTGCTTTTTTAAAGGTTTGTACGAACCTCTCAGCCAATCCATTTGTGGCTGGATGATACGGGGCGGATGTGTAATGCCTTACCCCACTCCTTTTCATAAATCTTCGAAACTCTTCGGACACAAACTGTGGTCCGTTATCAGAGCAAATCTGCTCTGGCAAGCCGTTCCTGGCAAAAATGGTCCATAGGACTGCAATAGTTTTCTCCGTGGTGGTGGAGGACATTTTGATCACCTCAGGCCATTTCAAGTGCGCATCCACGGCTATTAAAAACATTGAGTCCATGAATGGACCAGCAAAATCAATATGCACCCGTTGCCATGGAGATGAGGGCCACTCCCATGGGTGTAGAGGGGCATGTGGTGGTGCATTTTGGACCTTCTGGCATCCTGAGCAGCTCTTTGTCAGGTCCTCGATTTGCTGATCGATCCCCGGCCACCACACATAAGCCCTAGCAAGGCTTTTCATTTTCACCCCTCCCAGATGACCTTCGTGAAGCTCATTGAGCACTCTCTCCCTTAACTTGGGTGGAATTACCACTCGGGATCCACACATCAAGGTCCCCTGGCATACTGACAGCTGTTCTCTTCTGGATGAGAATGCTGGCAACAGTGAGTCACCATGTGCTGGCCATCCCTTCACCGTCAAATCATATACCCGAGACAGTGTCGGGTCATTTCGGGTCCCCTTCTCTAGACCAGCGTTAGTTACTGGCAAGCATTCAATTATAGTCGAATGAAATATTTCGACAGGATCCACTGCTGGTGCTTCTTCCGCAGTAGGTAGTGGCAGGCGTGATAGCCCATCAGCGTTTCCATGCTGTTTCGTGCCCTTATACTCGATTTCATATTGATGCGCCCCTAGAAAAAGGGACCATCTTTGTAGCCGTTGCGCAGTCATCACCGGAACGCCCTTCTTTGGATTAAAGATGGAGACAAGTAGTTGGTGGTCAGTCAGCAAGGTGAACTTCTGCCCGTGCAGATAGTGATTGAACTTTTTCACTCCCCACACTAGGCTGAGGGCCTCCCTGTCAATCTGGGCGTAGTTACGCTCGGCTGAGGTTAGTGACCGAGACGCAAAGGCTACTGACCTCTCCGAGCTGTCCGGGAATTTGTGCGACAGCACCGCTCCAATGCCATAGGGTGATGCATCACACGCCAACCGAATTGGTAGTGCTGGGTTGAAATGAGCCAACACCTCTTTTGATGTGATCAATGCTTTGCTCTTCTGGAAAGCTCGTTTACATTCGTCACTCCACTTCCATGGTACCCCCGTTTGCAGTAGGGTGTTCAGTGGGTGTAGTATGGTAGACAAATTCAGCAAGAACTTATGGTAGTAGTTCACCAGCCCGAGGAACGACCTCAGTTGTGACACATTTTCCGGTGCTGGAGCCTTGACAACTGCCTCAATCTTTTCAGGGGACTTATGTAACCCTTCTTTATCAATAACGTGGCCACAATACGAGATCTGCTTCTGGAAAAACTCGCATTTGTGGCGATTAGCTCGGAGCCCATATTCCTTCAATCTAGTGAGCACCTGCTCCAGGTTGGCGAGGTGATCACTGTCATTTTCGCCCGTGACCAGGATGTCGTCCAAATAACACTGGGTCCCTGGAATCCCTTGCAGGACTTGTTCCATTGCCCTTTGCAAATAGCCGGAGCTGATGCTACCCCGAACACCAGCCGGTTGTATTGGTAGAGACCTTTATGAGCGTTGATCATGAGGTACTGTTTCGAGGCTTCTTCTACCTCCATTTGCAGGTACCCCTGGGCCAGATCAATCTTAGTGAAGAGTTTCCCTCCAGATAGGGAGGCGAAAATATCTTCAATCCGCGGAAGCGGACATTGTACAGTGTGAAGGACTGGGTTCACTGTCACCTTAAAGTCCCCACAGATGCGAACCTTCTTTGGTTCCCCAGGCGTATTACTCAACGACCTCTTCATTACAGGAACGATGGGTGTAGCCCACTCACTCCAGTCCACTTTGGACAGTACTCCTGAATGTTCCAAACCTTCCATCTCTGCTTCGACAGCTGGGCGGGTCGCATAAGGTACTTGCATTTTCCTCTATTTTGATCGTCGCTGTTATGCCTTTTAGTGTTCCGAGTCCCTGCTGGAACACTTCTTGTGCGTCAGTCAGCATTTTTGACAGTCGTCCAGGTGTGACGTCATCATCCTTTTTGGCATCTACAGTCAGTGCTTGTATGGAATGCCAATCTAGCTGTATCTTCCGGATCCATTCACATCCTAGTAGTGGTGGTCCTCCATCTGGCAATATATTTTGGTCCATTTTTGGTGTTTCCTTGCCGTTATATATAACGTTCACCCTTATTTTTCCTTTGGGGTAGACTTTTTGCCCCGTGTACGTCTTCAAGACAATCTTTGTATCTCTCAAGGGTATATGTGAGAATAGCTGCTTGTAGTCCCTTCGGTTTATGACTGTTAGGGCTGATCCTGTGTCCAATTCCATTTTCACTTGGGCTCCTGCTATCTTGAGCGTGACCCAGATAGTTTGGTGATCCTCCATTTTGATCACATTATGTAGTTTCAGACAACCCAGCTCCTTGCTTCCGGAGTCTGTATCACTCTTCTGTTCGTCTGAACTACTCTCCGTCACCTTATGTACCTTCTTGTACTTCTCCTGTGGAGATTTCTTGCTGCTGGTTTTCTTTCCCGACCTGCAGACTCTTGCTATGTGTCCTACTTTTCCACACTATCTGCACACTTTGTCCTTGAACCAGCAATCATTATGGTCGTGTGTTGTTCTGCCGCAGCGATAGCACTTCACTGTTCCGTATGACATTTCATTTGTGCCATATTCTTGCGGTCTCCATTGTATCTCTGCAGCGCCCCGTGCTGCTGCTTCATGTGATACTGCAATGCTGAAAGCCTTGTCCAGCGTAAGATCCTTTTCTGATAGAAGCCGTTTCTGGGTTCCTTCACTTTGAAGCCCACACACAAACTTGTCCCTTAAAGTATCTGCTAGTCCCATTCCAAACTGGCAGTGTTTCGATAGCTTGTGCAGTTCCGTTAAATACTCAGCATTACTTTCATCTTTATGCTGGTTCCTTTTGTGAAACTTAAATCTTTCTGCTATCAGCAGCAGTGTGGGGTTTAAGTGGTCCTGTAGGGTTGACACTATGTTTTCAAAATCCTTTTCTACTGGCTTTTCTGGGGTTACTAGGTTTTGTAGTAAGCCATACGTTTTTGCACCCATTGAATTCAACAATACCAGCGCTTTCTTGTCATCTGGCACTTCATTCGTCTTGCAGTATACTTCTATGCGTTCGACATATGTCGTCCAATCTTCGACTTCATTGTCGAACGCTGTGATACTGCCACTCTTCGGCATTTTTGGGTGTGGTTAGACTGGCTTAAAATGGCGTCTCCCGCGCTTTCCTTTCTTCCCCGCTGCGGCTTAAAAAGGCGTCTCCCGCGCTGCTGCCAACGCCGCTCTCGGCGGTCCTCGTGGCAAATGGCGACGCCCTGTGGGTTTCATGCGCTGCTCCTGCGCTGCTGCCAATGCCGCTCTCTGCGGTCCTCATGGCAATGGCAGCGCCTCGCGTTTTCCTGCGCGCCTCTCTCCCCCGTTGACGCTGCTCGGCCCTTGAACACCGGCTGCACTCTGCTCTCTCTCGCCTCTCTCCCCTGTTGATGCCTCTCAGTCCTGAACACCGGCTGCGCCCTGTACGCTCTGCCCTTTCTCTCTCCCCCGTCGACGCTGCTCGGCCTTTTTCTGTGCCACTCAGTTGGGCTCTAGCCCGTCGCTGTCCGGGAAGGGTCTGCGCAGTACCTGTTGCCAGCCCGTTTCGCTGGACCACCGTGACTGGAAAGCCAAGCCTGGCTCTTGACAGCCTCCCCTGCGATGCTCAAATCTCTGCTGGATGACTGGGCGGTTGTCCGTGGTCGACGCCCGTGCTTCTGGACTCGGCCTTCTTCCACTGTTCTCCAGGAGCGAATCCCTGGGAGGTGATGCAGAGTTGCAGGTAGGTTCGAATCTGCCGTGTCGCCAATGTTATGTCCGTGTATCTTAATGTTGTGTCCTTCAATAATCAGACAACAGACTGCAGGGAATGATTCAACAGGTGTTTACTGAATGAGGGTTACTCTAGAACTAACTATACAGATCACTACTCAGGGTTTATATACAGGTGTGGTCACTGCCGGTACTACAGTATACAGGAGCTGTAAAAAGTAGTTCTCTCCCTTAAGGTATATATACATTACATACATTACAGTTTGGAGTTCAACCTCCGAGTGAGCGCAGACACAAGCATCGTCTGCATACTGTAATTCAATGACAGAGGATGGGACGACCTTGGATCTGGACTGGAGGCGACGGAGGTTGAACTGTTTCCCGTTTGTTCTGTAAATTAGCTCCACTCCAGTGGGGAGCTTACTGAGGGTGAGATGGAGCATTGCAGCAAGGAAGATCGAGAAGAGCGTTGGTGCGATGTCACAGCCTTGCTTGACCCCGGTTCGTACGTGAATTGGGTCTGTGAACAGACCTTTGAACAGATATGACTTGCACCAGAAGGCCGCAAAGTAGCTCATAAAAACATAGGCCAGGAATTTTCCCACTCGGCCACTGTAACTTCATCAAAAATGCGACAGAAATCCTGTTTATGAACGTAAACAGGGTTTCCAACTCACTTCTGGTGAAGTTACAGTGGCAGAGTGGAAGGAGCTTTGAGAAAATCCCTGGCTATTGGGTACTGCTCCTCCATCTTGCGTGCAGCACCTCTTTATCTTTGTATTAGGTATTTTGCAGATCTCTGGCCTTAAGCTCAGCTTTAATCATTTCAGACCTTAGCTTTAACTCTCACTTTCTTTACATGCAGGAGACGCTGATGATGTGAAATAGGTGTGTTAGTGATTCTGGGGAGAGGGCAGGGAGATGGGTTGGTGCTTGGGGCAGGGTGGGTGTGGACCCTCCCGGATGGGGACCCTCCGGGTCCCTACACCCTCCCCTCCCTCAGAACATCATGCTGATGGTGCAGCCTGCGCCCTTGTTGCCAGCCTGTTTTTTTCTTCTGAAGCTGCTGGATTTGCACCTTGTCAACTTTTCCTATTTCCATTTCAGACCTGCCTTAACCCCACTCCTCAGCTATTCACTTGTTATTGGTGGTTCTTAAATGTCTTTCATTTCTTTTACTCAGCTTCTTCCTGCTGTCTCATGTTAATATCACTTAAGCCGTTTAACCATCTCCTGTTTTCCATTTTTAAGTACTTTACAGGTCATTCTACTTCCTCCCTCATGTGTATATATGTTTTATTTTCCTTCCCCTTCCCTTTGTTCTGTTCCTTTTTTTAAATTCCCAGCAGAAAAAAATTCCAGGTTTGAAACATTATCTTGCCTGTTTTCTCCCCAGATGCTTACTGACCTGCTGCGTGTTTCCAGCACTTTGTTTTTGTTTCAGTGTTTGCAGTTTTTTGCTTCCTATTTATGACACACCAATTATGTGTAGGCCCTACAAATTCTACTCAGGCATCACAGCTGTAGGAATAGCAATCTTTTCTGTAGACTGTGTTCTGAATTTGTCAGAAATAGTAGAAGCAATGTAATATATTTTAATTAATTACCTTAAACCAACAGTTAAAAACATTTCTGTCAGCAGCTGATGAGTTTTGTCACCCTAGAGTTGATTATTCTGTCAGTTTTAAATATGGTATGCTGTGAAAATGCCTCTCTCTCAAGAATACGAAGCCAGCAATCATTAAAACATTCCTGGTCTGCCTCTCACATGTCATTCAATACATATCATAATGCAATCACTAAAGGGATCGATTCTAGACTGCCAGTTTTTTTATCTTAACAAGCAATCCCAGCCTGCTTTGAGATTGATGCTGAGTGAACCACACAAGATCCAAGTATGCTTTCTTTTTAGAAACTCCTGTGTGAGCTATACTGGATCACATATACTTAATTTGAATTTTGAGGAGGTATCACCTAATATTTGAAGAAATATCCCAATATGAAGCATAACTGAATGTTTGGATATATCAAAGGTGAAAACATCTACAGTATATGGTGTTAAGTCTGTGTGTTATAGTGAGAATTACTACACAGACCACAAGAGTAAATTCAACAGGTCTTTACTGGTTGGAGGTCGGACTATACTGAATACAATATTATTACACTGTGCTTATATACCGGTGTGGTCACCACCGGTATTACGTATACAGCAGCCAAAGAAAGTAGTACCTTTCTTAAGGTGGACCAGGCTTAAGTTCTCTTAAGGTGGAACAGGTTACATACACCACAATCCTCCCTTTTTAGCTTAACAGTCATATCCCCAAATAAACATAACATATATACATATATAACTTCAGGTATAACAGTTCAAAGGTTCAGTCTCTCAGGAGGCTTTCTGATTCGGCTTGGATAACGCCTTTCAGTGGTCTCTGATTCTTGTTGTTGAGGTGCCTCCTCTAGTTGGTTGCCAATGTATTGGGTGTCATCATCATCAAATACATTCTCGGCCGAGGTAGATGCTTCAGGTTCATGAACGTCTTCCACAGCTGTCTCTGTCACAACCATGGGTTCGACCCTTGCTCTCGACTCTACCAGTTGATCCGCATGACGCCTTATCACATTATGACCAATATCTACGGTGTACATCAGAGGTCCTTGTCTGGCCCGGATTGTTCCGGACTGCTATTTTTCATTTCCATAGCCCCTTGCCATCACTGGTTGTCCTACGTCGAAAGTTCGAGTGGTCTTGCTGTTAATATGCCGAAACTGTTTGTTTTCCACTTCCCTCCGCACCTTTGGTTTTAACAAGTCCAACTTGGACCGCAACCTCCTGTTATAAAACATCATAGCAGGACTTTGGTTAGTCACGGCATGATCGGCATTTCTATATGACATCAGGAACTTATCGACCTTGTGTTGCAGCGGAATCTGATCATCATTCATGGCCTTAATAGCCTTTTTGAATGTCTGGACAAATCTTTCAGCCAACCCGTTTGTCGCCGGATGATATGGGGCAGAGGTATAATGTTTAACTCCATTCTTCTTTAAGAATTGTTGGAATTCTTCCGATACAAACTGTGGTCCGTTGTCCGAACAGATCTGTTCTGGCAATCCGTTCCTTGCGAATATTGTTCTTAACACCGCAATTGTCTTTTCTGAAGTAGTGGTATTCATCTTGATGACTTCTGGCCATTTGGAATGTGCGTCCACCGCGATTAGGAACATGGAGTCCATGAATGGACCAGCAAAGTCAATGTGTACGCGTTGCCATGGGGCTGAAGGCCATTCCCATGGGTGTAGCGGTGCTATCGGAGGTACATTTTGCACTTTTTGACACCCAGCGCAGCTTTTCGTTAACTCCTCAATCTGTTGGTCAATACCCAGCCACCATACGTAAGCCCTAGCAAGACTTTTCATTTTAACTCCCCCCAGATGACCTTCATGTAGTTCTTTTAAAACTCTTTCCCTTAACTTGGGAGGAATAATCACTCTTGTCCCGTACATCAAAGTACCATGGCAGACGGACAGCTGGTCTCGCCTTGCCGAGAATGCCGGTAACAGAGGATCACCCCGTGTTGGCCATCCTTTCACTGTCACCTCGTAGACTCTGGACAGTGTCGGGTCGTTCCTGGTTTCTCTTTCAATACTTGCGTTGGTGACAGGTAAACACTCGATAATGGTCGAATGAAATAACTCAACAGGGTCAACTTCCGTCGTGTCTTCATCTTCAGGTAGTGGCAGACGCGACAGGCCATCAGCATTGCCATGCTGTTTCGTACCTTTGAATTCTATCTGATATTGATGTGCCCCTAAGAAAAGAGACCATCTCTGGAGACGCTGTGCTGTCATCACCGAAACACCCTTCTTAGGGTTAAAAATGGACACCAACGGTTGATGGTCCGTCAGAAGTGTGAATTTTTGGCCCTGTAGGTAATGATTAAACTTCTTCACTCCCCATACAAGGCTAAGGGCCTCCCTATCGATCTGCGCATTGTTGCGCTCAGCGGAGGTCAATGATCTGGATGCAAACGCGACTGGCCTTTCCGTGCCATTTGGCAATTTATGTGAGAGTACTGCCCCAATACCATATGGAGAAGCATCACAAGCCAACCGAATAGGCAGTGTCGGGTTGAAGTGAGCCAACACTTCCTCTGAGGTGATCAATTCTTTGCTTTTGCAAAATGCCTTCTTACAGTTTTCGCCCCAGTCCCATGGTACCCCTTTCTGTAAAAGAGCGTTCAACGGATGCAGCACCGTGGATAGATTTGGCAGAAATTTATGGTAATAGTTAATTAATCCTAGAAACGACCTCAACTGAGAGACATTCTCCGGAGCGGGAGCCTTTACAACTGCCGTTATCTTGTCAGGAGACTTATGAAGCCCCTTCCAGTCAATGACATGACCACAGTACGAGATCCGCTTCTGGAAGAACTCACATTTCTGCCGATTTACTCTAAGTCCATACTCTTTCAGTCTGTTGAGCACCAGTTCCAAGTTAGCGAGATGCTGTTCATCACCATCACCTGTGATCAGAATGTCGTCCAGGTAACATTGTGTGCCTGGAATTCCCTGTAATACCTGCTCCATGGCCCTCTGCCAAATTGCTGGATCCGATGCCACACCAAAAACCAGCCTATTGTACCGGTACAACCCTCGATGTGTGTTGATCGTGAGGTATTGGCGTGACTCTTCTTCAACCTCCATCTGCAAGTACGCCTGCGCCAGGTCTATCTTGGTGAAGTGTTTCCCACCAGACAGTGAAGCGAAAATATCCTCAATCCATGGAAGCGGATACTGCACCGTGTGAAGCACCGGATTAACGGTGATTTTGAAATCTCCACAGATGCGAACCTTCCCTGGATCTCCTGGCTTATTGTTCGCAGGACGTTTCATAACGGGAACAATGGGCGTAGCCCACTCACTCCAATCTACTTTAGACAGTACCCCTGAACGTTCTAGTGCTTCCAGCTCCGCTTCAACCGCAGGTCGTATTGCATAGGGTACCGGTCTGGCTTTAAAAAATTTTGGTTGTGCATGTTCATCAATCTTGATGTTTGCCGTAATTCCTCTCAGTGTTCCCAGTCCCGGCTGGAACACCTCTTTAGCCTCATCCAGTATCCTGGACAATCGTTTAGGTTTGACAGCTGTTTCCCCGGAATCTACCGTTAGTGCTTTCAAGGAGTGCCAGTCCATATTCATTTTCCTAATCCACTCCCGTCCTAGTAGTGGTGGACCTCCTTCAGGTAGCACATATAAGTCCATTACTTGGCTTCCTTCGCCCTTGTGAACCACTTCTACCTCTATTTTTCCGATGGGGTACACTCTTTGCCCCGTGTACGTTTTCAATATAATCCCCGTATCCTGTAAGGGAATATGTTGGAATAACCTTCTGTAATCTTTCTTATTCATGACCGTCAATGCCGATCCAGTGTCCAATTCCATTTTTACTTGGACTCCTGCTATCTTAAGAGTGACCCAAATTGTCTGGAGGTCTGTATCCTTACCAACGTTGTGTATTCTTAAGCTATCCAGTTCATTACTGCTAGCGTCTGAATCTGACTTCTGTTTGGTCAAACTGTTCTTTGTCACCTTGTGTACCTTTGCATATTTTCCTTGCAGTGACTTTTTATTGCTGGTCTTCTTTCCTGACCGGCATACTTTAGCTATGTGGCCAAGCCTGCCACACGTTCTGCATTCTTGGTTTTTAAACCAACACTGGTTCTGATCGTGCGTTGTCTTTCCACAGCGATAACATTTGACAGAACTCAAACCCAATTTGTTTGTACCGAGTTCCGGTGGCCGTAGCTGCATTACTGCCGTGCTTCTCGCTGCAGCCTCGTGTGCTGCTGCCATAGTGACCGCCTTCTCGAGAGACAGCTCATTCTCCTCGAGCAGTCGCCTTTGTGTATCCTGTTTAAATAAACCACACACAAATCTATCTCGAAGTGCCTCTGTCAGTCCCGTTCCAAACTGACAATATTTTGCTAGCTTACGTAATTCCATCAAATATTCAGCATTGCTTTCATTTTGCAGCTGTCTTCTATCGTAAAATTTAAATCGTTCCGCTAGCATCAGCGGCGTGGGGCTAAGATGATTTTTTAGGACAGTAACAATCTGTTCGAACGTCTTATCCGTCGGTTCATCTGGTGATAACAGGTGTTTCAATTGCCCGTATGTCTTCGCACCCATTAAGTTTAGTAATGTTAGTGCTTTATCTGTCTCAGGAATTTTATTTGCCTTACAATAGTTTTGTATGCGTTCTACATACATAGCCCAGTCTTCTATATCACTGTCGAAGGCATTAATGTTCCCATGTTTAGGCATCGTAGCAATTTATCGTATTTTTAATGTTATCTAAGATTGCGGCTTCCCGCTCTTGCCGTCGTCCTCCGCCCACAAAATGGCGGTTTTCCCGCGCTTGGCGGTCTTCACCCGTCCCCCAATGCTGTCTCCGCTTCACCGCGGCTCTCGCGCCTTCAGTTTCCCCAGACGCTGCGCCTTTAGCCCGAATGCGGCCCTTATCTCCGGTCGTGATCGATGTCCCGCGCTGCGCCTCTCGCTCGAAAGCGGCCCGGCCCTTATCTCTGGTCGCGATCGACCTCACCGCCCTTATTCCTCCGTCTTCCCAGCCCCGTCTGTACAGCCAACGCGGTTGACTTTCTGTCGCGTCGCTGCCCGGGTTACCCACCACGAGATATTAGAAGAAGCTGACAGCCGCTGATGGAGGCTTCGAGGTCAGGATGTCTTCTGCACTCCAGTTGCTCGATGCCTGCCGCTCGACGTGTCTTCCCGTAGGTGATGAGGGTGGAAACCTCTCTTCGACGTCCTGTCTGTGGACGAAGTCGCCGTGGAAATTACTGCAGCAGGGTAAGAATCGGACTCGTCGCCACTGTTAAGTCTGTGTGTTATAGTGAGAATTACTACACAGACCACAAGAGTAAATTCAACAGGTCTTTACTGGTTGGAGGTCGGACTATACTGAATACAATATTATTACACTGTGCTTATAGACCGGTGTGGTCACCACCGGTATTACGTATACAGCAGCCAAAGAAAGTAGTACCTTTCTTAAGGTGGACCAGGCTTAAGTTCTCTTAAGGTGGAACAGGTTACATACACCACATATGGAGTGAAAAAAATGTACTTGAAAAGTTGTTTGCAGCAAAATAACAGTGCAGAAATAATAGGTTTAGATGAAAAGGGGCGGGAGGAGACTCGTGTGGAGCATAAATAGCATAGACCAGTTGGGCTGATTGGCCTGTTTCTGTGCTGTAGACTCTATGGTCGCGATTTCGCCTACCAAGTCGGGTCCGGTGTGGCCGGGATCAATGGCAGGGTGCGACCCCACTGCTGGCTCCAACACGCTCTGTGAAAAGATTTTAAGTTGATTGGGTTTGTTAAGCCCACCCAGCGCGTTTCTCGGCCAATTGAAGGAAGCGGGTCTGATGACATCATTTGATGACGCATCATCAGCCGGTTTCCTTAAAGGGACCATGCGCAAATTGATTTTGAACAGTTCTGCTGTCAGTGTTCTGCAGCATTGAGATGCTGCAAACACTGACAAGCACTGCACAGAGGTGTATGGCTGCACCCAGGCTCTCCCATGACTCCCTCCATATGCTTATGGAGGGAGTCACAGCACGCAGGGAGGTCCTCTTCCCTTCCCATGGGCGGAAGAAACCTCCCCAAGAGATCAACGCAGCCTGGTTGCACTATGCACAGGAGGGCACAAGCAGGGATGTCATTAGGAGGACCAAGCTGCAGTGGCGAAAATCTTTCAATAATCTCAGTAGATCACGTAACGTTGCTGCAAAGCCACACTCAACTTCATCCTGCTGTGCCACTCATCACACCCACATCACTCTGCCTTCCATACACTACTCCTGCACATCCTTACTCACACCAACTTACCTTGCACCTCCACCCATCCCTCTCTATCTACATTATCACTTCCCCATCTCACTAGCCACCCCTCATACTCACCCTCATCCTAGTGCAAGCATACCAACTAACAACACACAAGGGTAGGCACTTGGGTTTTTTAGCCAATGTTCATGTGAAGTTTCTGTTAATGTGGTGTCAAACATTGAAATCTTTATTTTCAACACTTTGCATTCTTGGACAGGTTTGTGTGCACCTTTGGAAGTGGCTTAGTGATTTGCAGTGAATGGTGAGACATAACGGTACCCCCTGCAATGGTGATAAGTGTGAAAGGAATGGCTTGGGCATTGTAGGGATGCTTTATGGTGTTGGTGTGGGGTGGTGCCAACCTGGCGCATCATGTGGCAACCAGGGTGTACAGTGTCAAGTGAAGTAAATCTGGCCATGGTGAGGCCATCCCTGGTGTCCCGGGCAGCAATGTGGTTGGGTGCTGATGGCCTGTGTCCTGTGCAGCATCAGTTGATTGCAGAGAAGGTTGTTGTTGTTGTTGTTGCTGCTGATGTTCCTGGTGCTGCTGGTGTTGGGGTTGATCGTGGTGGGATTCCGAGGACCAAGGTGAGAGAGTGCAAACCGTACCCATACTGATGGAATAGATGGCAGTTAAGGTTGAGATGACAGAAGCAATCTGTCAATGGTGAGAGAGGTTGTTCCAGTGAGGTGACACTGGATGGAGAGTTTGCTCCAAACACTTGCAGTCTGCATAAAGCTCAATCTGTGTTCCAAATGGAGTAAGTAACAGCTTCTGTGCTTGGAAAGTGAACAGCTGTGAGGTGTGAGTTTTTATCGTACATTTCAAGCTGTCAACTAATCAGCTGTTTCAAAGTCCATTCAACTCCTGCCTCAGGTTAACAGATGTGGTCCACGAGTAGCGTGGACCCCGTGGACGAGCAGTGAAAGTTAAAAGGTAAGGTTAAAACCAGTATTAAGGGTCTGTCAACAAGCCAATAAATGCTTTAATTGGATTGCTCACCTCTGCAGGTCGGGTCCGATCCGAGATCACAGACGCGCCATTGGGAAAGGAGCGTTGCAGCGAGATGACAGCTGGTTCCCGACCCACTGTCAAAAAAATCAAATTTCCCACCCAACTATTCTGCCCATAGTTTTGCCTCTTTGTGAGCCACATGCCCGTATATTACAGAAAGTTTCTTGAGCCTATTTTCCTCCATGGGTAAATGTTTGTAAAAAAGTAGGGCCTAGAAATTGAGTTTGCGCTGCGCCAGGGCTTTAGCGCCGGAAGTTAGCGCCGGCGCTAAGTCCCTTTGCGCGCGCCAAAAATTCAGTAGCGCCGCGCCCAAACGGCTGCCGGCGCTACTGAAGGGTTTTAGCGCCTGAAAACTGGCGCAACGCGCCGCATTGCGGCGCTATTCCGGCGCTGCGGCGCCCGCTGTGGTGCGGCAGGCTCGGGAAGTGCAGGCCTCCTCCTTCCGTTAAGGAGGAGCTGCCTGCACCCGGCCGCGGCCTGCGCAAATCTCATCAAAAATGAGCCCGGCACCTCGGACAAGTGCCGGGCTTGCATCTGTTCCGGGGGGGGGCGGGGAGAAGTCCGGGGAGGGAGCTGCGGGCAGGCGGCCGGCGGGAAAGCGGCCGGCCGCCGCGCCTCCTTAAAGCGCCGGCGCAGACTCCGGCAACACTCGTTTGCCGGAGTCTTAGTTGCGGCTGCCACTGGCGAGGCGGCCGCAACTGAATTTCGGCTTGGGGCCGGGTTACCACGGCAACCGGGACGCTGCGCACACCGATGACGTCATCGGTGCCGGCGCAGCGCTACCGGTCTACCGCCGCGGAAGGGCGCCAGGCAATTTAGGAACCGACGCCAATTGCAGCGCTAGGCCCTCTAGCGCCGCAAAATCGGTGCTAAGGGCACTGAATTTCTAGGCCTAGATGTGAGTTGTTGCGTCCGTGTATAATAAGACACAGACTGCGGAGAATGGTACAACAAGTGTTTACTCAACGTGGCTCACACTGCAACTGGTCTGTACAGATTACTACTCAGTGTTATATACAGGTGTGGTCACTGCCGGTACTGCAGTATACATGAGCTGTAAAAGATAGTTCCCCTCTTAAAAGTATATACATTACAATTCCTCCCCTTTCAGATTAACAGTACCATAACACTCATTTAACAATTAAATATCAAACTAATTACAATTAACACTTTTAACATGCAACATTAGCTGAAAATAGTCTATTTATATATTCAGTCTTTGGGGAGGCTTCCTGATCCTTTCTGGATAGCGCCTTTCCCGAGTGTCTTGCTCTTGGTGCGGAGGCGATTCTGGCCCCTGTCGTCGGTTGGTTCATCAGCTTCCGATGCTACTGTTTCTGGGGTAGATGCTACCTGTACGTCGGGTTCATCACCAGGTACGTATGGGCGAGGCATGGGGTTGACTTGTTCCTGTGACTCTAGGATCTGGTCAGCATGGCGTTTCACGATGCTCTCCCCAACGTCCACTGTGTACATTAGTGGGCCCTGCCGTGTGCATATCGTTCCTGGCTGCCATTTTTCTGTTCGGTAGTCGCGGGCCAAGACTGGTTGCCCTACATTGAAGCTCCTTGTTGGCTTCTCATGGATGTGCTGGAATTGCTTACTCTCAACATCTCTTCGTACGTTTGGTCTGAGCAAATCCAGGCACGATCTTAACCTTCGGTTAAAGAACATCATGGCTGGGGCCTGGTTGGTGACTGCATGTGTCGCATTCCAGTAGGCGAACAGGAAATTGTCCACGTTGTGCTGCAGCGGAATGTTGTCATTGTACATAGCCTTTATTGCCTTCTTAAAGGTTTGTACGAACCTCTCAGCCAATCCATTTGTGGCTGGATGATACGGGGCGGATGTGTAATGCCTTACCCCATTCTTTTTCAAGAAACTCCGGAACTCTTCGGACACAAACTGTGGTCCGTTATCAGAGCAAATCTGTTCTGGCAAGCCATTCCTGGCAAAAATGGTCAATAGGACTGCAATAGTTTTCTCCATGGTGGTGGAGGACATTTTGATGACCTCAGGCCATTTCGAGTGCGCATCCACGGCTATTAAAAACATTGAGTCCATGAATGGACCAGCAAAATCAATATGCACCCGTTGCCATGGAGATGAGGGCCACTCCCATGGGTGTAGAGGGGCCTGTGGTGGTGCATTTTGGACTTTCTGGCATCCTGAGCAGCTCTTGGTCAGGTCCTCGATTTGTTTATCGATTCCCGGCCACCACACATAAGCCCTGGCTAGGCTTTTCAATTTTACCCCTCCCAGATGACCCTCATGAAGCTCATTGAGCACTCTCTCCCTTAAATTGGGTGGAATTACCACTCGGGATCCACACATCAAAGTCCCCCGGCACACTGACAGCTGTTCTCTCCTTGTCAAGAATGCTGGCAACAGTGAGTCATCATGTGCTGGCCATCCCTTCACCGTCAAATCATATACCCGAGACAGTGTCGGGTCATTTCGGGTTTCCTTTTTGATACAAGCGTTAGTTACCGGTAGGTATTCAACTATAGTCGAATGGAATATTTCGACAGGATCCACTGCTGGTGCTTCCTCCGCAGTAGGCAGTGGCAGGCGTGATAGCCCATCAGCATTTCCATGCTGTTTCGTGCCGTTATATTCAATCTCATAGTGGTGCGCCCTAGAAAAAGTGACCATCTTTGTAGTCGTTGCGCAGTCATCACCGGAATGCCCTTCTTCGGATTAGAAATGGAGACAAGAGGCTGGTGATCAGTCAGCAAGGTGAATTTCTGCCTGTGCAGATAGTGATTTAACTTTTTCACTCCCCACACTAGGCTGAGGGCCTCCCTGTCAATCTGGGCGTAGTTACGCTCGGCTGAGGTTAGTGATCGTGACGCGAAGGCTATTGGCCTCTCTGAGCCGTCCGAGAATTTGTGCGACAGCACCGCTCCAATGCCATAGGGTGACGCATCACATGCCAACCGAATTGGTAATGCTGTGTTGTAATGGGCCAATACCTCTTTCGATGTGATTAGTGTTTTGCTCTTCTGGAAAGCTCGTCTACATTCGTCACTCCACTTCCATGGCACCCCAGTTTGCAGTAGGGTGTTCAGTGGGCGTAGTATTATAGACAAATTTGGCAAGAACTTATGGTAGTAGTTTACCAGCCTGAGGAACGACCTCAGTTGTGACACATTTTCTGGTGCTGGAGCCTTGACTACTGCCTCAATCTTCTCTGGGGACTTATGTAACCCCTCTTTATCGATAACATGGCCACAATACGAGATCTGTTTCCTAAAAAACTTGCATTTGGGGCGGTTAGCTCGGAGCCCATATTCCTGCAATCTAGTGAGCACCTGCTCCTGGTTGGCAAGGTGATCACTGTCATTTTCGCCCGTGACCAGGATGTCATCCAAATAACACTGTGTCCCTGGGGTCCCTTGCAGGACTTGTTCCATTGCCCTCTGCCAAATAGCCAGAGCTGATGCTACCCCGAATACCAGCCGGTTGTATTGGTAGAGACCTTTATGGGTGTTGATTGTGAGGTATTTTTTTGATGCTTCTTCTACCTCCATTTGCAGATACGCCTGGGCCAGATCAATCTTAGTGAAGCATTTCCCTCCAGATAGCGAGGCGAAAATATCTTCAATCCGCGGAGGTGGATATTGTACGGTGTGAAGGACCGGGTTCACTGTTACCTTAAAGTCCCCACAGATGCGAACCTTCCTTGGTTCCCCAGGCGTGCTGCTCAATGACTTTTTCATCACAGGGACGATGGGTGTAGCCCACTCGCTCCAGTCTACCTTGGACAGTACACCTGAATGTTCCAGGCTCTCCAGCTCTGCTTCGATGGCTGGGCTTGCGTTTTCTTCAATTTTAATCGTCGCTGTCATGTCTTTTAGTGTTCTGAGTCCTTGCTGGAACACTTCTTTCGCATCAGTTAGGTTCTTTGACAGTCGCCCAGGTGTGACGTCGTCATCCTTTTTGTCAGCCACAGTCAGTGCCTGTATGGAATGCCAATCCAGTTGTATTTTCTGGATCCATTCACGTCCCAGTAATGGTGGTCCTCCATCTTGCAATACATACACGTCTAGTTTTGGTGTTTCCTTACTGTTATATATAATGGTCACCCTTATTTTTCCTTTGGGGTAGACTTTTTGCCCCGTGTACGTCTTCAAAATAATTTTTGTGTCTCTCAAGGGTATGTGTGAGAATAGCCGCTCGTAGTCCCGTCGGTTTATGACTGTTAGGGCTGATCCTGTGTCCAATTCCATCTTTACCTGGACTCCTGCTAACTTGAGAGTGACCCAAATGGTTCAGTGATCCTCCGTTGTGATCACATTATGTAGTTTCAGACAACTCAGTTCCCTGCTTTCGGAGTCGTTATCACTCTTTTGTTCGTCTGAACTATTCTCCGTCATCTTATGTACCTTCTTGTACTTTCCTTTGGTAGGTTTCTTATTGCTGGTTTTCTTTCCCGACCTGCAGACTCGTGCTATGTGTCCTACTTTTCCACACTGTCTGCACACTTTGTCTTTGAACCAGCAATCATTCTGGTCGTGTGTTGTTCTGCCGCAGCGATAGCACTTCTCTGTTCCATATGACATTTCGTTTCTGCCATGTTCTTGCGGTCTCTGTTGTATCTCTGCAGCACCCCGTGCTGCTGCTTCATATGATACCGCAATGCTGAAAGCCTTTTCCAGCGTAAGGTCCTTTTCAGATAAAAGCCATTTCTGGGTTCCTTCACTTTGAAGCCCACACACAAACTTGTCCCTTAAGGTAGCTGCCAGTCCTGCTCCAAACTGGCAGTGTTTCAATAGTTTGCGCAGTTCTGTTAAATAATCGGCATTGCTTTCATCCTTATGCTGGTTCCGTTTGTGAAACTTGAATCTTTCTGCTATCAGCAGTGGTGTGGGGTTTAAATGTTCCTTTAGTATCGTTACTATGTCTTCAAAACTCTTTTCCATTGGTTTCGCTGGGGTTACTAGATTTCGTAATAAACCATACGTCTTTGCACCCATTAAATTTAACAATACCGACGCTTTCTTGTCATCTGACACCTCATTTGCCTTGCAGTACACCTCTATTCATTCGACATATGTAGTCCAATCTTCGACTTCATTGTCAAATGCGGTGATACTGCCACTCTTTGGCATTTTGGGTGTGGTTTAAAATGGCGTCTCCCAATGGCTTAAAATGGCATCTCCCGCGCTTTCCTTCCTCCCCCGCTGCTGCCAACGCCGCTCCCGGCGGTTCTCGTGGCAATGGCGGCGCCCTGTAGGTTTCGCGCGCTTCTCCTGCGCTGCTGCCAACACCGATCTCGGCGGTCCTCGTGGCAATGGCGGCGCCTCACGGGTGTCTGCGCGCCTCTCTCTCCCTCTCTCCGATGCTACTCGGCCCCTGAACACCGGCTGCGCCCTGTGCGCTCTGCCCTCTCTCTTTCTCCCCCGTCGACACTGCTCGGCCCTTTGCTGTGCCACTCGTTCGGGCTCTAGCCCGCCGCTGTCCAGGAAGGGTCTGCGCACTACCTGTTGCCAGCCCGTTTTGCTGGACCACCTCGACTGGAAAGCCAAGCCTGGCTCTCGACAGCCTCCCCCGCAATTCTCAAGTCTCTGCTGGATGACTGGGCGGTTGCCCGTGGTCGACGCCCGAGTCTCTGGCCTTGACCTCCAATCCACTGATCTCCAGGAACGAATCCCCAGGAGGTGATGCAGAGTTGCAGGTAGGTTCGAACCTGCTCGTCGCCAATGTTGCGTCCGTGTATAATAAGACACAGACTGCGGAGAACGGTACAACAGGTGTTTACTCAATGTGGCTCACACTGCAACTGGTCTGTACAGATTACTACTCAGTGTTATATACAGGTGTGGTCACTGCCGGTACTGCAGTATACATGAGCTGTAAAAGATAGTTCCCCTCTTAAAGGTATATACATTACATGAGTAAATAAGAGAATACCTGTTTGTCTCTATAATTAATAGCCTGTGACGGAGCCACCAAAGGACTCAGATCGTTTGTATATAATTCCTTTAACAACATGTTAGCTACAGCCTGAGTCTGTATCTTTATTTATGCTGTTTAACTGTACAGAGCGTGGTTACTTTAACAGTGCGGCTAAAACGTGATGACGTCACGCCGTTCATCATGTGATTCCCCACTGGCGGGAGAACGTGATGACGTCATGACATCAGCCACGGGACTGCAGGGGCAGTCCTCGTGGAGCCTCCAAAGAGAGCAGACCTACATTCGATGTTATCCTGCAGTTTCTTGTTAAAACCTGTTTGTTTCATTAAAGTTCATTTTGTTTGATCGCCTGAGTAGAATTCAGTCTTTTAGTTAGGAACCCACGTTCCTACATGGGTGACCCCGACTTTCGTGAACGGTTTTCGCGGAAGATCTTCAGCATGGAAACGAACGGCGTGACTCTGAAACTGCCACAGTTCTGGGAGCAACAACCAGCCGCATGGTTTATCCAGGCTGAAGCCCAGTTCGCCATCAGGGACATTGTCGCGGATCAGACCCGTTATTACTACGTGGTCTCCGCCCTCAATAGCGCCACTGCCTCGCGGACTGTCAGCCTCCTCGGTAGTCCTACCGACCGCAAGTATGATACGTTGAAGGCGCGGTTGCTACAAGTCTTCGGGCTCTCGAAGTCAGAACGCGCTCACCGGCTCCTCGCTATGCCCGGCCTCGGGGACTCCAAACCGTCCGAGCTCATGAGCCAAATGCTCACGCTGTTAGGTGCCAAACCGGAATGCTTCCTCTTCCGGGAGCTATTCCTCTGCCAACTGCCGGAGCAGGTGCAGGCTGCCCTAGCCAGGTCCGAGTTCACAGACTGCGCCGAGCTTGCTGCTGAAGCAGATAAGATTTTCACCGTAACCCAGCAGTGCTGCGCTGCCATGAGGCGCCCATCCCCCACAGACGCGGCTCCAGCTCCTCTTGCAGCGGGCTGGTACTCCTACCACACCCGTTTTGGTGCGAAAGCACGACGCTGCCACTCTCCCTGCAGCTTTACGCCCAAAAAAAACAAACTCCTGCAGCGTTCCTGGCGAAGGAGGACCGGGTCTAACGGGTGCTCCGCGGCGGCGATGGCCATCGGATCTTCGGGGAAACTTCTTTACATCACCGATTCCCTATCAGGTCGACGTTTCCTTTGTGACACCGGGGCGCAGTGTAGCATCCTACCTGCGTCGAATCTCGATATGCAAGCTGGGGACCACGGCTTTTCCCTTGTGGCGGCTAATGGCGCAGCCATTCGAACTTTCCGAAAGCGGCGGGTCCAAGTGTGTTTCGGCAGTCAGCGCTTCCATTGGGAATTCGTCACAGCCACAGTCTCGCAGGCCATCCTAGGGGTGGATTTTCTGTGTGCCAACGGCCTCCTCGTCGATGTCTGGCACCGCCGGTTGATCAACGCGGCCACCTTCCACTCGATTCCGTGCCACCACGGTACCACCGTGTCGCGCTCTATCGCCTGCGCGTTCCCACCTCTGGATGACTTCACTCGGCTCCTCTGAGAGTTCCCGGAGCTGACCAGGCCCACTTTCTCCTCCTCGGCCACGAAGCATGGTGTTGAACATCATATCACCACTACTGGCTCCCCGGTTTATGCACTGGGCTAGGAGGCTTGAACCCGGCAAGCTCGCGGCTGCGAAAGCGGAGTTCAACACGATGGAGTGGCTGGGGATTATTCGCCGGTCGAATAGTCCCTGGTCTTCGCCTCTCCACATTGTTCCAAAACCGGGCGGCGGCTGGCGGCCATGCGGTGACTACCGACGCCTGAACGACGCCACTACTCCTGATCGGTACCCGATCCCGCATATTCAGGATTTCTTGGCCCATTTGGCGGGAGATTCCCTCTTTTCAAAAGTCGACCTCGTCCGGGGGTATCACCAGGTTCCCGTGCACCCGCAAGACGTCCCAAAAACTGCAGTCATCACCCCTTTCAGCCTTTCTGAGTTCCTGCGCGTGCCGTTTAGCTTGAAGAACGTGGCACAGGATTTCCAGCGCTTGATGGACTCCATGCTCCGAGACCTAAACTTCATCTTCGTCTACCTCGACGACATTCTCATCGCCAGCGCTAGCAAGGAAGAGCACATCTGCCATTTGCGTACCCTCTTTACACACCTCAGTCAGCGCGGTTTGATCATCAACCCGGCCAAGTGCCAGTTCGGCTTGCAGCGGATCGATTTCTTGGGACACCGCATAACATCAGACGGCGCCGTCCCCTTACTGATGAAGGTGGAAGCTGTTACCTCTTTCCCGCGCCCGCCAACCGTCAAGGCCCTGCAAGATTTCCTTGGGATGGTCAATTTCTATCACCGATTCGTCCCTAAGGCGGCTCAGCTTATGCAGCCTTTGTACGGGGCCCTCAAGGGCAAGTCCGGTAAGGATCCAATCAGTTGGACGGCCGAGATGGACCAGGCGTTCATCAACACCAAGAGCGCCTTGGCCAATGCAACCATGCTGGTGCACCCACTTCCAGGTGCCACCATCGCCCTTACCACGGACACGTCAGACTATGCCATCAGCGCAGTGCAGGAGCAGTGGGTGAACGGCACGTGGCAACCGCTGGCGTTTTTCAGCCGTCAACTACGGAAAAATTAAAGAAAATACAGCACCTTCGATCGGGAGTTGCTGGCCCTTTTTCTAGCCATTCGCCATTTCCGGTTCTTATTGGAAGGATGTCCCTTCACGGCTTTTGTCGACCACAAGCCTCTAACGTTCGCCATGGCCAAGACCGCCGAACCGTGGTCAGCTCGTCAATAACGTCACCTGACGTTTATTTCTGAATTTACCACGGACATTCAACATGTGTCTGGTAAAGACAACCTGGTAGCGGATTGCCTCTCCCGCGCGACGGTCCATGCGGTTCACCTTGGGATTGACTACGCCCTCATGGCTGCGGATCAGGCCTCGGACCCAGAGGTCCAATCATACAGAACCGTCCCCTCTAGTTTCCAAGCGCCCGACGTCAGTTTCCAGGCCGCAGGCACCACGCTCCTTTGCGACGTCTCCATGGGCGTTCCCTGACCTATCGTGCCAGTCGCATGGCGCCGGAAGGTGTTTGACGCCATACACGGGTTGTCGCACCCTGGTATGAAGGCTTCACAATGGCTAATGTCGGCGAAGTTCGTCTGGAAGGGTATGTACCTCGATGTCCGTGACTGGGCCAACACCTGCGTGGTCTGCCAGAAGGCCAAGGTCCAGCATCATGTAAAAGCTCCAGTGGCTACGTTCGCTGTTCCGGAGCGTCATTTCGACCACGTGCATGTGGACCTTGTGGTGCCACTACCGCCTTCCCATGGTTATACGCACCTCCTCACCATGGTGGACCGCACCACTAGGTGGCCAGAGGCAATTCCTTTGGTTTCCACCACTTCGGCAGACGTCGCTAGAGCTTTCATCTCCTGTTGGGTTGCTCGTTTCGGGGTACCGGCGGACATCTCCTCCGATCATGGGCCACAATTTTCCTCGGAGCTCTGGAACGCTGTAGCTCAGGGGCTCGGCACCAAACTTCATCGCACCACCCCCTATCATCCACAGGCGAACGGCCTGTGCGAGCGATTCCACAGGTTGCTTAAAGCCGCCCTACAGGCCAGTCTTCAAGGTGCAGGATGGGTGGACAGACTCCCATGGGTCCTTTTGGGTCTTCGTACGGCACCCAAAGAAGACCTGCAATCGTCCTCGGCAGAAGTCGTTTATGGCCAGCCGCTCCGAGTACCAGGGGATTTCCTCCCTTCTCCCACAGAGCCCTGGTCCGCCTCCCAGCAACTCGTCAGCCACCAGGAAGCGGCCAGATGCTTCGCTCCGGTGCCTACATCAAATCACGGCCTACAGAGCTCCCACGTGCCAGCAGAGCTGAAGAACGCCGAGTAAGTATTTATCCGCCACGACACTCACCGGGATCCGCTCAAGCCCCCTTACACTGGTCCTTTCCGCGTCATCAAATCAGGAGACAAATCCTTTTCGGTCGACATCGGAGGAAAGCCGGATCACATTTCGGTGGACCGGTTGAAGCCGGCTCACTTGGACCTGGACCGCCCAGTCGTCATCGCTCAACCGCCGAAACGTGGCCTACCGCCCGCAGCCGCCATGCCAGATGAACCACAGCCGCCCGCCAGCTCGACCACACTCGCCACGCCAGCTCAACCGCAACCGCCCGCCAGCTCGACCACCATCCATCAGCTTCCTCTGCAGGGTTACTGAAGTCGCTCGGACAGACTTGTCAGGCCTCCTCGACGCCTCACTTTTGCTGTTAAAGACAATTCTGGGGGGGCGCATGTGGCGGAGCCACCAAAGGACTCAGATCGTTTGTATATAATTCCTTTAACAACATGTTAGCTACAGCCTGAGTCTGTATCTTTATTTATGCTGTTTAACTGTACAGAGTGTGGTTACTTTAACAGCGCGGCTAAAACGTGATGACGTCACGCCGTTCATCACGTGATTCCCCACTGGCGGGAGAATGTGATGACATCATGACGTCAGCCACGGGACTGCAGGGGCAGTCCTCGTGGAGCCTCCAGAGAGAGCAGACCTACATTCGATGTTATCCTGCAGTTTCTTGTTAAAACCTGTTTGTTTCATTAAAGTTCGTTTTGTTTGATCGCCTGAGTAGAACTCAGTCTTTTAGTTAGGAACCCACGTTCCTACAAGCCCATTAATGAAATGGGGAACTGCATGGGTAATTTTTAACCTAACTCCCCCAGTGGGAAACTGACTGGATCAGATAGGTTTCCCACCGAGTGAGTTAGGTTAAAATTACCCACATGATATCTGAGATTGTAATTTTGTTAGTGGGTTATTAATTATTCTGATATACTTACATTTTCCATTAAAATAGCAGTTTAATTCATTGCTTACTAACATCTTCCGCACGCACAATGCAATCAAAATATGCAGTATACAATTCCCCACTGTTCATTTAATATTAGTTTCGTCACACAGCCTTGAACTCTAATATAAACCCTAAAAACTATTCAAGCTGCTGTATGCAGCTCCCTCTATTGGGTAATGGCAACAGCAAGTGTAGTATTAAGCCATAAAGACTACAATGTCCCACATTCACCACCTGCCTGTGATAAGCTCTTATCCATGGCAGCAGTTGGAGTGGTACAATTGACCTCAGCAACCTTGGGCTAAGAGAGGGTAAAAATATCACTCATGGTTGCTACCAGTGAAAATGTGTGTGATTTGTTTAAAACACAGTAAAATATGAATTTTTGAATTATATCTGAAGTAACCTTGACAAGAAAACAGCATAAGCTAATTATAAAAAAGGGCTTGTATATATTTATATTATACGATAATGTCAAACACACGACGCGTTATAAAGAACCTACCCTGCTTCTCTTACCAGCCTCAGTCTCAGGTATGCTCCCACTCCTGAACTTAGCCCAAGGAATGTCTCTGTTCCAGTCGTCAGCTCCAGGAATATCTCTGCTCTTACCCTCAGCCCCAGGTATGTCTCCATTCCTATCCTCAGTTCCGGGTACATGTCCCTGGCTTCAGCACCAGAAACGTCTATGTTGCCATCACAGGTCATGACTACATTCACATGCACAGTCCCAGAAATGCCTTGTTAACTCCAGGAATACCATCACTTTTGTTGTCAGTACATGGAATGTCATCCGTACTCAGAATGCCTCTGCTCCAACTGTTAGCGCTAGGAAATCTCCTGCTCCTACCCTCAGACACACAACATTGCTGCTTCCAGCCTCAGAACCAGGAATACCTTTGATCCCAGTCTCCATCTGAAGAACGCTTCCACAACCTGCCTCACTCCAAAAAATGCAATCTCTTGTTACCTCAGTCCCACGAATGTCTCTGCCCACTTAAGCCTTGGATAATACCACTCCCAACGTTCAGAGAACTAAGGCAGCTCAATCTCTGTTTCAATTTGGATCTCACATGCCACTTGTTGTTGCTTGAGCTCTTACTTTGCCTGACTGTACTGTTCCTTAGCACCACATTCCACTCCTTCTGATTGTTCCACTCCCCAACTTGTACCCTGGACTACAAATTTGCAATGCCATGAGAGATCCACTAGTAATGAACTTTATTAGCAAAATCGAATAGGTTGATTTAAAACCAACACCAGCATTATAAAGGTTTTCAGTTTGGCTTTTGTTTACTTTATCCACATGTGTTATAATATCTGTTACAGTGATCTTTCCTAACCTCTCGAACATTCTGACCACTACCAAAACATTCACATGATGGGCCAGCAAGGCACCTTTGCTCTTGGGCAATAAAACTTATACATTCTTGCTACAACTGTCTCTTTACTTCTTTCCTACTCTCTATTGTTGTGGTAAATGGCTGTTTTTCAGACTGGAGGATGGTAGACAGTGGGGTTCCCCAAGGGTCAGTGCTGGGGCCATTGCTTTTTTTGATATATATATATAAATAACCTGGATATTGGAATACAGAGTAGAATTTCTAAATTTGCTGATGACACCAAACTTGGGGGTGGGGCAAACAGTGAAGATGATACCAATCGACTGCAACAGGACATAGATAGGCTAGCAGAATGGGCAGACAAGTGGCAGATGGAATTTAATACAAAGAAGTGTGAGGTGATGCATTTTGGCAGAAGGAACAGGGAGAGGCAATATACACTTAATGGCACAGTTTTAAAGAGTGTGCAGGGACAGAGGGACCTGGGAGTTAATGTGCATAGGTTCCTGAAGGTGGCAGGACATATTGAGAGAGTGGTTAGTAAAGCATATGGGATCTTGGGCTTCATAAATAGAGGTATTGAGTACAAAAGTAGAGAAGTTATGCTGAACCTTTATAAAGCACTGGTTAGGCCACAACTGGAGTATTGCGTCCAGTTCTGGTCACGACACTTTAGGAAGGATGTGAAGGCCCTTGAGAGGGTGCAGAGGAGATTTACCAGAATGGATCCGGGGATGGGAGATCTTAGCTACAAGGACAGGTTGGAGAAGCTGGATTTGTTTTCATTACAGCGAAGGAGGTTGGGGGGTGATTTGATGGAGGTGTACAAGATTATGACAGGTTTGGATAGGCTAGACAGAGAAAGGCTGTTCCCACAAGTTGATGGTACAAGGACTAGGTGACACAGATTTAAGGTTTTGGGCAAGAGACACAGGGGCGATGTGAGGAAAAACTTTTTTACGCAGCGAGTGGTGAGGACCTGGAACTCGCTGCCGACAGAAGTGGTGGAAGCGGAGACACTCAATGTTTTCAAGGGGAGACTGGATAGGCACTTGAGGGAAATAAACTTGCAGGGCTACGGGGATAGAGCGGGGGTGTGGGACTGACTGGTTTGCTCTGCGGTGTGCCGGCGCAGACTCGATGGGCCGAATGGCCTCCTTCTATGCCGTTATGACTCTATGACTATGACTATGACTATATTCTTATGTCAGTCTCACAGTTTTCAACTTTCACCCTTTTTCTTTCTCTCTCTCTCTTTCTGGCTGTTATACTCTCTTTATTTTGGTGTCTGCTTCACTCTGACTCTTTTTCTCATTGTTTCTCTCACTATAATTCTGTCCTCCCCTCTGCCTCATCTCTCTTCTATGCTTCCAGTGCCTCTGTGTGACTCAGAAAAATGATCCTTCTCTGATGTACCTTATAGCTAACCCATACTTTATTTCAGGCCTCAGGCATAAAGAAAGAAAGACTTGCATTTATATAGTGCCTTTCATGACCACGGGACATCACAAATCACTTTACAGTGAATGAAGTATTTTTTGAAGTGTAGTCACTGTTGTAATTTAGGAAATGCAGAAAGGTATTCAGGAATATGGAAGGGAACATATACAGGGTTGTAGGTGGGGATAGGGGAGATGCTATATGTTTGGTTGAGCAAGAAAATGGGGCTGAGAAGGAGAGTGGCTGGAAGTAAGTAAGTGGTTGATGGATAGAAAGAAGCATTCAAGGTGGCCTGAACGTGGGAGTATAAAGATGAAAGAGTGTGAGAGCACTGAGATACAGAAACACTGAGATTCAGGTCTGGCCTCTGAAGGACTTTGTGAGTGGCAGCTCTCGCAGTGAGGGCCTAATGCATCGGTTGTGTTGTGAAGCCTGGAAGCACTTTGGAGCAGGGGACTCAGAGTATTTGAAGTATGGGGTCAGAGCACTTAAGGCAAATTCTGAAGACTGGCAGAACACTGGTATCTGTGGGTAGTCAGCAAAGAGGTTTGGGGCTTTGGAAACCCAGAGCAAAAAGAGGCTGGGAGCACTGGGCTCGGGGGGGGGGGGGGGGTGGGGGCGGGGCGTGGGGTGGCGTGCGGTTAAGGTGAGTTATTGCATCATGGGAAGATGGGGTGGTGGGAGCACTGAGGTGAAAAAAGGAATTGGAAACACTGAGGAAATGATCAAGGTATTCTGTCTTTTCTGTGTACAGATGCTGATTGACCTGCTGTGTATTTCCAGCCATTTTCAGTTTTCAAGCTTTTGCTTTGGTTTAGCCCCACCAAAAAATAAATCTCAGTTTCGTGTCCCATTAGTTAATAGTCACAGTACTGCCAAGGCTGAAAAACCAATGTCTCTTTTGCTCTTCCTTCGCTTTTCGAGTGCTCCCCCCACACTTTTGCCTCTCTCCCCCCTCAAACTATATTATCTCTTTTACTTCTCACTCTCTCTTGTTCTCCTCCTTCATTTCTTGCTCTTCTCTTTCAAATCATGCTTTCTCTTGCTGTCATTTATCATGTCTCAACCATTTGCTGTTGCTCTTCACATCGCTCCTTTTCACTCTTCTTTACTTATTACTGTTGTTCACACATGCCCTGCTCTCTTTTGCTATCCTTTACCTCTCATTCTTTCTCACTATCCTTTTTGTTACTTGGGCAGTGGTCTGCCTTGTTACTGATTTTTTTTAAATCCTATCAGTATTAGTTGGAAAAATCGTAGAGTGTTGAATGGGATCAAGTTGGAGTGAGTACGTAAAAAGACTTAACTTTTATTTTGAGGCAAATGAACTAGCAACAGATAAAGGTGAGCAGTTATGCTTGCTATCTGCAGACCTGCAACATATACGTTGATTAAAATTCTGATTGCTCCTCCCCAACTTAAAGATAAAACGTATGAGGAATTAGACCACAAGGATATTTGAGTCCGTAGCCGCTCGTTATTGTGGTTCAAGTTTAACCAGAGGAAACAAAGGGATGATGAAAATGTTTCTCACTTTATTTGTGGTCCCTGGCTGATTAGAAGATATTGAACGTAAATTTGAATTGGACATTGGGGCTGCGGTAACTATCAGGTCATCAAAAGTATATGAGGAAAACTTTCAGAAAATTGACCTACAAAAAAAAATTACATTTTACTGAAAAGTTATTCCCAGTCCTTAGGGGAAAATAAACGTCCAAGTAAAATATGGAAATCAAGCAAAACAATTGTCTGCAATCATAGTTAGGAGTGAAAGTCCCTCAGTGATGGGCCGAGATTGGTTTCATAGCCTGAACCAATATTAAGGAGATCACCACTCAAAGACCCAGGGACACACTGATGGAAAAGTACATGTCCTTTATTCAGTCCGAAACTTGGTACAGCAAATGGTATCCAGGTATACTTTACTGTGAGGAAGAGAAAAAGCCCCAAAAACTGTCAGGCCATAGCAGTACCCTATGCGCTAAAGAAAAGAATATCAGCAGAATTAGATTGCATGGAGCATGAGGATAATTTTGAGAATCGCCCACAATGACTGGGCAATTTGACTATGCCTGTGGTAAAACTTGAACAGAATGGTTCGGACACAGTTTCTGAAAGTGAAAGCATTGAGACCAGCACCACAAAACGTCCTGATGTAAAAACTGATGACAGTCTGTTGTGTGGCTTCAAAGAATTGCTCAATCCAGAGGGCAAGAAGCGATGTAGCCAGAAGTTGTGCTTGGGACCAGTTCATACTAGCCAATATCCAGTGATGTTGCTCTTGACCAGATTAACCAGAGTAAACTACTGAAAAGATCTTTGGACCATTCACGAATGCTGTAGAGGGGCCTACACTTCACACCATCCTGTGTAGATTTTGGAAGGCAGTCATAAAATGACCAACAAGGAGTTCCTGATAAGCCTGAAATACATAAAACACAGGAACTATTCCAAAGAGTGAGCAGCATCCTGAACGAACTCATACCACAGATGTTTCAACAATTAATGAAGCAGTTCAGTGGCTGACAAATACTAGGCTTGTAATCCCTTGAGCATAGAAGATTAAGGGGTGATCTAATTGAGGTGTTTAAGATGATTAGGGTAGATTGAAAGAAACAATTTTCTCTGGTGGGAAAGTCCAGAACAAAGGGTGCATCACCTTAAAATTAGAGCTAGGCCTTTCGAGGGTGTTGTCAGAAAGCACTTCTGCACATAAAGGATAGTGGGAATCTGGAACTCTCTCCCCCAAAAAGCTGTTGAGGCTGGGGGTCAATTGAAAATTTCAAAACTGCGATGTATAGATTTTTTGTTAGGGAAGGATATTAAGGGTTACGGACTGCTACCAAAATTTAAAGCTCTAGTTATACTAGTGAAAGTTCTACTGGTGTGAACGTTAGCCAGACCATGCATAGATGGAATAAACGCTTTCTCTAAGTGCTGCCATTTTTGGAATCTGAAAGAAAAAAACAGACAATGCTGGGAATAAAGGACAGATCAGTCAGCATTTGTAAAGAGAAAAAATAGGTTAACATTTTAGGCTTCACCATTTCAGACTTTGATAAAAGGTTACACCCAAAATGTTAACTCATTTTTTTCTCTTTACAGATACAGACTGATGTACTGTGATCGATGAATAAAGTGTAGACAATGGGACACAGTATGACTGTGCACTGTGTGACTGAGGAAGTATCTGACAACTCACTAATGAGTTGTGAAGGTTTTTCTCATGAGTTTAAAAGATGGCAGCATGCAAGTGCAACAAGACAAAATGTCCTTAGATGCACACATTATGCTATTTTCTAGCCCCACTACAAGATTCACACAGTTTTTTTTTATTTCAAAAATGTACTTTATTCATGCTGCTTCCTCTTCCATCGACTCAGTGTGCTGGGGAAGAGGCTGAGGGCTGGTTGCCGGGGTTTGGTCATTGCTGCAAACCCCGGACAGTATTCCGAGTGACAGCCCTGGCTCGCTGCTCGGTTGGCCGCCATCACGTAAGCGTTTCCTTCATCTCTGATTGGCGTTAGGCCAAAGCCAGCATGAAGATCCACCAATAGCAAAGAGAGTTTGCTTTTCAAAAGGCGTTAGACCGAAGCCAGCGTGAAGATCCACCCAAACTGGAAAAACAAGTATTGCAACTCAAGGTCAATTTTTTTTAAATTTATTTATGGGATATGAGCGTCGCTGGCAAGGCCAGCATTTATTGCCAATCGCTAATTGCCCTTGAGAAGGTGGTGGTGAGCCGCCTTCTTGAACCGCTGCAGTCCGTGTGGTGAAGCTACTCCCACAATGCTATTAGGGAGGGAGTTCCAGGATTTTGACCCAGCGACGATGAAAAATCGGCAATATACTTCTAAGTCAGGATGGTGTGTGACTTGGAGGGGGACTTGGATGTGGTGGTGTTCCCATGCGCCTGCTGCCCTTGTCCTTCTAGGTGGTAGAGGTCGCGGGCTTGGGAGGTGCTGCCGAAGAAGCCTTGGCGAGTTGCTGCAGTGCATCTTGCAGATGGTACACACTGCAGCCACGGTCCGCCGGTGGTGGAGGGAGTGAATGTTTAAGGTGGTGGATGGGGTGCCAATCAAGCAGGCTGCTTTGTCCTGGACGGTGTCAAGCTTCTTGAGTGTTGCTGGAGCTGCACTCATCCAGGCAAGTGGAGAGTGTTCCATCACACTCCTTACTTGTGCCTTGTAGATGGTGGAAAGGCTTTCGGGAGTCAGGAGGTGAGACACTCGCTGCAGAATACCCAGCCTCTGACCTGCTCTTGTTGCCACAGTATTTATGTGGCTGGTCCAGTTAAGTTTCTGGTTAATGGTGACCCCCCAGGATGTTGATGGAGGGGGATTTGGCAATGGTAATACCATTGAATGTCAAGGGGAGGTGGTTAGATTCTCGCTTATTGGAGATAGTCATTGCCTGGCACTTCTGTGGCGCGAATGTTACCTGCCACTTATCAGCCCAAGCCTGAAAGTCATCCAGGTCTTGTTGCATGCGGGCATGGACTGCTTCATTATCTGAGGAGTTGTGAATGGCGCTGAACACTGTGCAGTCATCAGCGAACATCCCCATTTCTGACCTTAAGTTAGAGGGAAAGTCATTGATGAAGCAGCTGAAGATGGTTGGGCTTAGGACACTGCCCTGAGGAACTCCTGCAGTGATGTCCTGGGGCTGTAATGATTGACCTTCAACCACCACAACCATCTTCCTTTGTGCTAGGTATGACTCCAGCCAGTGTAGCGTTTTCCCCCAATTCCCATTGACTTCAGTTTTACTAGGGCTCCTTGATGACATACTCGGTCAAATGCTGCCTTGATGTCAAGTGCAGTCACTCTCACCTCACCTCTGGAATTCAGCTCTTTTGTCCATATTTGGACCAAGGCTGTAATGAGGTCGGGTGCCGAGTGGTCTTGGTGGAACCCAAACTGGGCATCCATGAGCAGGTTATTTATTTATTTATTTATTTTTATTCATTGATGGGATGTGGGCGTTGCTGGCTGGCTAGGCCTGCATTTAGTGCCCATCCCTAATTGCCCTTGGGAAGATGGTGGTGAGCTGCCTTCTTGAACCGCTGCAGTCCATATGGTGTAGGTACACCCACAATGCTGTTAGGAAGGGAGTTCCAGGATTTTGGCCCAGCGACAGTGAAGGAACGGCGATACAGGTCCAAGTCAGGATGGTGTCTGGCTTGGAGGGGAACTTGTAGGTGGTGATGTTCCCATGCGTCTGCTGCCCTTGTCCTTCTAAGTGGTAGAGGTCGTGGGTTTGGAAGGTGCTGTTGAAGGAGCTTTGGCGAGCTGCTGCAGTGCATCTTGTAGATGGTACACACTGCAGCCACAGTGCGCCGGTGGTGGAGGGAGTGAATGTTGAAGGTGGATGGAGTGCCAATCAAGCGGGCTGCTTTATCCTGAATGGTGTCGAGCTTCTTGAGTGTTGTTGGAGCTGCACTCATCCAGGCAAGTGGAGAGTATTCCATCACACTCCTGACTTGTGCCTTGTAGATGGTGGAAAGGCTTTGGGGAGTCAGGAGGTGAGACACTCGCTGCAGAATTCCCAGCCTCTGGCCTGCTCTTGTAGCCACAGTATTTATATGGCTGGTCCAGTTCTGTTTCTGATCAATGGTAACCCCCAGGATGTTGATAGTGGGGGATTCAGCGATGGTAATGCCATTGAATGTCAAGGGGAGATGGTTAGAGTCTCGCTTGTTGGAGATGGTCATTGCCTGGCACTTGTGTGGTGTGAATGTTACTTGCCACTTGTCAGCCCAAGTCTGAATGTTGTCCAGGTCTTGCCGCATATGGACACGGACTGCGTCAGTATCTGACGATCTCGAATGGTGCTGAACAGTGTGCAATCATCAGCGAACATCCCCACTTCTGACCTTATGATGGAGGGAAGGTCATTGATGAAACAGCTGAAGATGGTTGGGCCTAGGACACTGCCCTGAGGAACACCTGCAGTGATGTCATGTGATTGAGATGAATGACCTCCAACAACCACAGCCAACTTCCTTTGTGCTAGGTATGATTCCAACCAATGGAGAGTTTTCCCCTTGATTCCCATTGACTTCAGTTTTGCTAGGGCTCCTTGATGCCACACTCGATCAAATGCTGCCTTGATGTCAAGGGCAGTCACTCTCACCTCACCTCTTGAGTTCACCTCTTTTGTCCATGTTTGGACCAAGGCTATAATGAGGTCAGGAGCTGAGTGGCCCTGGCGGAACCCAAACTGGGCGTCAGTTAGCAGGTTATTGCTGAGTAAGTGCCGCTTGATAGCACTGTCGACGACACCTTCCATCACTTTGCTGATGATTGAGAGTAGAGTCACTTAATAGCACTTTTGATGACACCTTCCATCACTTTGCTGATGATTGAGAGTAGACTGATGGGGCAGTAATTGGCCAGGTTGGATTCGTCCTGCTTTTTGTGGACAGGACATACCTGGGCATTTTTCCACATTGTTGGATAGATGCCAGTGTTGTAGCTGTACTGGATCAGCTTGGCTAGAGGCGCGGCTTATTCTGGAGCACAAGTCTTCAGCACGATAGCCAGAATGTTGTCAGGGCCCATGGCCTTTGCGGTATCCAGTGCGCTCAGCCATTTCTTGATATCACGTGGAGTGAATCGAATTGGCTGAAGACTGGCTTCTGTGATGGTAGGGACCTCAGGAGTAGGCCAATATGGATCATCCGCTCGGCACTTCTGGCTGAAGATGGCTGCAAACGCTTAAGCCTTGTCTTTTGCACTCATGTGCTAGGCTCCACCATCATCGAGGATGGGGATATTCATGGAGCCTCCTCTGCCCGTTAGTTGTTTAATGGTCCACCACCATTCACGACTGGATGTGGCAGGACTGCAGAGCTTTGAACTGATCTGTTCATTGTGGGATCGCTTAGCTCTGTCTATAGCATGCTGCTTCTGCTTTTTATCATGCATGTAGTCCTGTGTTACAGCTTCCCCAGATTGGTACCTCATTTTTAGGTATGCCTGGTGCTGCTTCTGGCATGCTCTTCTACACTCCTTATTGAACCGGGGTTGGTCCCCTGGATTGATGGTAATGGTAGAGTGAGGGACATGCCGGGCCACGAGATTACAGGTTGTGGTGGAATACAATTCTGCTGCTGCCCTACGATGCCTCATGGATGCCCAGTTTTGAGCTGCTAGATCTGTTCTGAATCTATCCCATTTAGCATGGTGGTAGTGCCACACAACACGATGGAGGGTGTCCTCGGTGTGAAGACAGGACTTCGTCTCCACGATGACTGTGCGGTGGTCACTGCTACCAATCCTGTCATGGACAGATGCATCTGCGACAGGTAAGGACGAGGTCAAGTAGGTTTTTCCCTCACCACCTGTCACAGGCCCAGACTGGCAATTATGTCCTTCAGGTTTTGGCCAGCAGCAGTGCTACCGAGCCACTCTTGGTGATGGACATTGAAGGCCCCCACCCAGAGTACATTGTGTGCCCTTGCTACACTCAGGGCTGGATTTTCATTGAGGAGTCGGGTAGGAGGCGGGACTACAACTTTCGGCGTTGTAGTATCACCTCCATTGAGTTCTAGCCAACCCACGCGATTTTGACTTGATTGACCTTGTTGAGCCCACCCAGCGGGCTCAGCAGGCCAATTAATGGCCGCCTGGCAACAGGTGACGTCACAGATTGATATTGCATCTGTCAAGACCTTTTGACAAAAACTTCTTTAAACACTTTAAACTCACCAAACGCACTTACCTCTGCACTCATGTACTCATCACTCACCTGAACACCGGACATCTCGACCACTCCAAGCCCTTCATCCCAACGGCCCACATCGCTAACTTGGCGTGGTTTGGAGCCATCGGGAATCCCACATTTCAACAATGAAAATAGGGATTAAGCTAAAAACTGCCTGTTAACTACCTGTTAACAGGCAGTTAATTGGCACTAATCCCCTTCCCACCTCGGGGAGGCGGGTCCCAGTGCGGGTTGGGTACCCGCATCCTTTGAAACTGGCATGGAGGCGAGTTGGGTTCGTGCCCTCCGATTTTGGGATTTTAACCCCCCCCCACACGCCTCATAGAAACATAGACATAGAAACATAGAAGATAGGAGCAGGAGTAGGCCATTCGGCCCCTCGAGCCTGCTCTGCCATTCAGTGCGATCATGGCTGATCATCCAAATTCAGTACCTGGTCCCTGCTTTCTCCCCATACCCCTTGATCCCTTTAGCCTTAAGAAATATATCCAACTCCTTCTTGAATATATTTAATGTATTGACCTCTACTGCCTTCTGTGGTAGAGAATTCCACAGGTTAACCACTCTCTGGGTGAAGAAATTCCTCCTCATTTCTGTCCTAAATGGCCTACCCCTTATCCTTAGACTGTGACCCCTCCAAGGCCCAATGAAAATCCTGCCCTCAGTGTTTCTTCCAAGTGGTGTTCAACATGGAGGAGTCCTGATTCATCAGCTGAGGGAGGGTGGTAGATGGTAATCAGCAGGAGGTTTCCTTGTCGATGCTTGACCTGAAGCCATGAGACTTCATGGGGTCTGGAATCAATGTTGAGGACTCCCAGGGCCACTCCTTACCGACTGTATACCACTGTGCCACCACCCCTGGTGGGTCTGTCCTGCCGGTGGGACAGGACATGCCCAGGGATGGTGATGGAGGAGTTTGGGACATTGGCTGAAAGGTATGATTCTGTGAGTATGACTATGTCAGGCTGTTGTTTTACTAGTCTGTGGGACAACTCTCCCAATTTTGGCACAAGTCCCCAGATGTTGGTGAGGAGGACTTTGCAGGGTCGACTGGGTTGGGTGTGCCGTTGTCGTGTCCTTAGCCGGTGCCAAGGTTGATGCCAGGTGGTCCGTCCAGTTTCATTCTTTTTATTGTTTTTCATAGCGGTTTGTTACAACTGAGTGGCTTGCTAGGTCATTTCAGAGGGCAGTTAAGAGTCAACCACATTGCTGTGCGTTTGGAGTCACATATCGGCCAGACCAGGTAAGGACGGCAGATTTCCTTCCCTAAAGGACATTAGTGAAACAGATGGGTTTTTACAACAAACCAATAGTTTCATGTACTAGTAATTATTCCAGATTTATTTAATTAACTGAATTTAAGTTCCCCAGCTGCCGTGGTGGGATTTGAACTCACGTCTGCTGGATCATTAGTCCAGGTCTTTGGATTACTAGCCCAGTGACATTACTACTACGCTACCGTTCCCATGTTTACAAATAATTGGGTTGTCTTAAAACAGATGGTTCACAATAGCATAAGAACAAGTACTCACACTTGATCTTAGCCATGTTTGCATATATTGGTGAGTCATTGTACGTGAAGCAAAGTGTGTAGTGTATGTACCCGTCTACCTTTAAGAGAACTATTGTATGTAACCGTCCACCTTTAAGAGAACTACTTTAGGTGTTGCACTACTTTGTTGGCTTCTGTATACTGTAATACTGACGGTGACCACACCGGTATATAAGTGCTGTGTCAGGAGTTATTGGGCAGATTCGCCCTGACCTTCGAATAGTAAAGTCCTGTTTTAAGTTACTCTTGGAGTCTGTGCATTAATTAACTAAACAACCCACAGACTTTACAGTGGCGACGAGTCCGATCGTACCCTGCGGCAACAATACGTCCGAAGCAGTTAACGAGCGTTGAGAAGAGGCAACCGCCCTCGTCGTTCTGCTGGGAGAAAACTCGAGGCTGCAGAACTAGAAAGGAGGAAGAATTTAGAGACAAAGACTTCCATCAGCAACAGGCACTGACTGTCCCTTCTGCCACGGTGAGGAGTGAGCCGATCAGCACGAGAAGCAAGGCGGCCACGATGACTGTGAGTAAGGGAAAGTAAAAAGAATAACCGGAGGATAAGGGCGGTGCACTCGACCACGGTCGAGGGGGAAAGGAGCCGGACAGAAGTCGGGTCCAGAGGCGCTGAGACTGGGGCAGCGTGGAGCAAGGAAGCCGCGGTACAGACAGGCTGGGGACGCAACGGCGTCGTGAGACAGCTAGACCGCGACCGGCGAAAAAGGCCGGGCTGCGACCGAAGCCACGAAGCGCTGCGACCGGGAACGTAGGCGCGGGAAGAGATAAACTCAGCCGCAGCCGGGGAGGGAAGCACCGGACTGCGAGAGGGCTGGGAGGCGCGATTGGGAGCCAAGCGAGCGGGAGAGGCAGAGCCGACCAAGGGAGACTGAGCGAGAGCCAGTCCAGCGGCTGAAACTGTTCTCCGTCAACGGGGTGTACCCAGCGCCGGTAGAGCCGAGCGAGCGGGAGAGAGACAGAGCCCGAGCAAGGGGAACTGAGCGAGAGCCAGCCCAGCGGCTGAAACTGTTCGCCGTCAACGGGGTGTACCCAGCGCCGGTTGCCCTGCTGAGAAAAGGGAAAGCACTGAAGCCGACGCGCAGGCTGTGAACCTGAAAGCCAGCGGCCGTCGCCCGTGGGGAAAGTGTACCCCTCCCGCCAGGGGAAGAAACGCGGGAAACCGCCATTAGGCGGAGAAGAAGACAGAAGCAGGGAACCGCCATTGAAGTGGGCGGGGAGAGAAGATAAGCACGGGAAACCGCCATTTTCGCGGGAACCGCCATCTTGAAAAAAAAAGAAAATTTAAAGAAATAATCCGTGGTGTTATCAGGAAGAGAGGAAGATGCCTAAGCGTGGTAACATCAACGATTTTAACTCCGAGGTAGAAGACTGGGCCACGTATGTGGAACGCATTGAGATCTATGGTGAGGCCAATAAAATAGAAGAAGATGACAAAGCTATAACCTTGCTAAACTCGATGGGCACGAAGACATACGGGCTCTTGAAGCATCTACTAGCACCAGCTAAACCGGCGGATCAGACTTTCGATGATATTGTTGCTGTCCTGAAGGATCATTTTAACCCCGCACCACTGATGTTAGTGGAACGATCTAAATTCTATGCGAGAATGCAAAGGAAAGACGAAAGCAACGCAGAATACTTGGTCGAACTGCGTAGACTAGCGAAACACTGCCAGTTTGGAGGGAATCTGACAGAGGCATTGCGAGACAAGTTCGTGTGCGGGTTGTCAAAGGAAGGAACGCAAAAGCGACTACTCGAAGAGAACGATCTTACACTTGAGAAGGCTGTCCTTATTGCTGCATCGAACGAAGCCGCAGCGAAAGGAACGGCGGAAATGCAGCTAAAGGCAGTGGCACTCAGGGTGCAGCAAATTACTTCGGGTACAACGAAATGCTATCGTTGTGGGAAGACAACACATGACCAGAACCAATGCTGGTTTAAAAACCAGGAATGTAGGAAATGTGGCAAGCTCGGTCACATAGCTAAGGTATGCCGGTCAGGAAAGAAGACCAACAATAATGAGTCACCACAAAAGAGGTACAGAAAGGTACATGAGGTGACTAGGAGGAGTCCGGAAGAACAGAATTCGGACTCACACTCCAACTGCAAGGAACTGGATAGTCTGAGAATTCACAATGTGAGTAATGAAGCTGACCGACAAGCTATCTGGATCACACTACAGATTGCAAAAGTCCAAGTGAAAATGGAAGTGGACACCGGATCGGCATTGACGGTCATGAATAAGCATGATTATAAAAAGTTATTCAAGCATATTCCCCTACGGGATACGGAACTAGTATTGAAGACATACACGGGGCACAAAGTATACCCCATCGGAAAGATAGAAGTCAAGGTGAGATACAAGGACAAAGAGCACCAAAGGATGGACCTGTATGTGTTGCCTGAGGGAGGTCCACCACTTCTGGGACGGGAGTGGATCAGGAAAATAAAGATAGACTGGCATTCACTAAACACCATGACGGTAGATTCCGGAAAGGAAGATGTCAAACCTGAACGGTTGTCCAGAATATTAGACGAAGCTAAAGAGGTATTCCAGCAAGGACTGGGAACACTGCGAGGAATTAAAGCAAAGGTTAAGATTGCAGAACATGCAAGCCCAAAATTTTTCAAAGCCAGATCGGTACCTTACGCGATACGACCTGCTGTGGAGGCAGAACTGGAAGAACTTGAACGATCAGGGGTACTGTCAAAAGTGGACTGGAGTGAGTGGGCCACGCCCATTGTTCCCGTCATGAAGTCTTCACCAAGTGACAAGCCAGGGGGACCGGGGAAGGTCCGCATCTGCGGAGACTTCAAGATCACAGTGAATCCGGTGCTTCACACGGTACAATACCCGCTTCCGCGGATTGAAGATATCTTTGCTTCGTTGGCTGGAGGGAAACACTTCACCAAGATAGACCTGGTACAGGCATACTTACAAATGGAAGTTGAGGAAGAGTCACGTCAGTACCTCACCATCAACACACACAGAGGCTTGTATCGTTATAATAGACTGGTTTTTGGGGTAGCTTCGGCTCCAGCAATTTGGCAGAGGGCCATGGAGCAGGTATTACAAGGAATTCCAAGCACGCAGTGTTACTTAGACGATATCCTGATTATGGGAGAAGACGAGGAAGAACACCTCACAAATTTGAAACTGGTGCTCACTAGGTTGAAGGAATATGGCCTTCGAGTTAATCGCAAGAAATGTGAGTTCTTCCAAAAACGGATCTCGTACTGCGGTCATGTCATTGACCGAGAGGGGCTGCACAAGTCACCTGACAAGATAGAAGCTGTCGTGAAGGCCCCCGCTCCGGAAAACGTATCACAGTTAAGATCATTCTTGGGGTTGATTAATTATTATCACAAATTTCTGCCGAATCTATCCACGGTGCTGCATCCGCTGAATGCTCTGTTGCGGAAAGAAGTACCATGGAAGTGGAGTGAGGAATGTAAAAAGGCCTTTTGCAGAAGCAAGGCGTTGATTACCTCTGAAGAAGTGTTGGCTCATTTCAACCCAACGTTACCTCTTCGTCTAGCTTGTGATGCTTCCCCCTATGGAATTGGAGCAGTACTTTCACACAAGTTACCAAATGGCTCGGAAAGGCCAGTGGCATTCGCGTCCCGATCATTGACCTCCGCGGAGCGAAATTATGCTCAAATAGATAGGGAGGCCCTCAGCCTTGTGTGGGGAGTAAAGAAATTCAATCATTACCTGCAGGGCAAGAAGTTCACATTACTGACAGACCACCAGCCGTTGGTGTCCATATTCAACCCTAACAAGGCCGTTTCCACCATGACAGCGCAAAGGTTACAGAGGTGGTCCGTGTTACTTGGGGCACACCAATATGAAATCAAATACAAAAGGTCCAAACAGCATGGAAATGCTGATGGGTTATCGCGCTTGCCATTGCCGATAGTAGAAGAAGCGACTACAGTGGACCCGGTAGAGATGTTCCACTCATCCATAGTGGAATGTCTACCAGTAACAAATTCGATGATCGAAAACGAAACAAGAAATGACCCGACTCTCTCACGAGTCTATGATTTAACGGTGGAGGGATGGCCAGCACAGGGCGAACCAACACTGCCAGCATTTTCGCAGAGAAAAGAACAGCTGTCAGTGTGTCGAGGAACCCTGATGTGTGGATCTAGAGTGGTGATTCCACCCAAACTTCAACAGAAGGTGTTAAAGGAGCTGCACGAGGGACATCTGGGTGGAGTGAAAATGAAGAACCTAGCAAGAGCGTTTGTGTGGTGGCCAGGCATTGATGGGGACATCGAAGAAATCACTAAGAGCTGTCTAGGATGCCAGAAGGTCCAAAACGCGCCACCACAGGCTCCTCTGCATCCATGGGAGTGGCCCTCATCTCCTTGGCAAAGGGTACACATCGACTTTGCTGGTCCATTTATGGACTCAATGTTTCTAATAGCGGTGGATGCACACTCCAAGTGGCCGGAGGTAATAAAGATGTCCACCACCACCACGGAAAAAACCATCACAGTGTTAAGGACCATGTTTGCTAGGAATGGGCTGCCGGAACAGATCTGTTCTGATAATGGACCGCAATTTGTGTCCGAAGAATTCAAGAAATTCTTAAAGAGCAATGGGGTTAAGCACTACACGTCAGCCCCATACCATCCCGCCTCCAATGGATTGGCTGAAAGGTTTGTCCAGACCTTCAAGAAGGCCATAAAGGCCATGGGTAATGAAGCCATTAACTTACAACATAAGGTGGATAGCTTCTTGTTGGCGTACAGGAATGCAACACATGCGGTCACAAATCAAACTCCTGCCATGATGTTTTTTAATAGACGACTAAGGTGCCGGCTGGATTTGCTTAAGCCAAACGTCAGAAGGGACGTAGAGAACCGGCAATTCCAGGGCATGAATGAAAGGCCAACTAGATCTTTTCAGATAGGTCAACAAGTTTTGGCCCGGGACTACCGTACCGAGAAATGGCAGCCTGGAACTATTGGAAAAAGGCTAGGGCCGTTGATGTATACGGTGGACATTGGGGACAGTATAATAAGGCGCCATGTTGACCAGATCATAGGGTCAGCCACAAATGGCCAATCTACTCCACCACCTTACACGGTTAATGTTGAGACAGAGATACCCAGAACACCTACCTCCGATCTGGTAATACTGGAATCAGATGAACCTGACACTGTCCTTCAAGCCGAATCGACCTTGCCAGAAGCACCTGCTACCCCGCCGGGAGTTACGACACCACCGAGGCGTTATCCGGACAGAGTCCGGAAACCTCCAGAGAGACTGAATCTGTGAACTGTCTTGCATCAAGTTGTATATATGTTATAATGTATGTTTAATGGGGAATCAGTATGTTGTAAGCTAAAAAGGGAGGATTGTAGTGTATGTACCCGTCTACCTTTAAGAGAACTATTGTATGTAACCGTCCACCTTTAAGAGAACTACTTTAGGTGTTGCACTACTTTGTTGGCTTCTGTATACTGTAATACCGACGGTGACCACACCGGTATATAAGTGCTGTGTCAGGAGTTATTGGGCAGATTCGCCCTGACCTTCGAATAGTAAAGTCCTGTTTTAAGTTACTCTTGGAGTCTGTGCATTAATTAACTAAACAACCCACAGACTTTACAAAGTGGAACACTTCTGACAGATGCGATAAGAATTGTATATAGTGTAATCCACTTTTAAACCTTTTTAAATGCTATGGCTGTATTGATTTCTTTGTGGGTTCAATGACGAGACATTTATGAAAGAGAATGTCTTTTAATCTAAAGTTTGTTCAGTAAATTAACTGCATCACAGGAGACACCATCTTACAGATCCATGTAGAACGAAACCGAAACTAAAACTAACTGCCTTGCTTCTCTCGGTCACATGCCCTCTGCTGGTCAGGCACAAGCAATCAATACATGCAATCATGCTATTAAGGCATCATAATCGAACAGGCAAATACCATCTCTATTTGCTGATATAATTACAATGGCTATTTTAATTTTAATCCTACTATTCGCACAATCATTATGAACATGCAGTCTCCATGCTTAATCACAACATTAACGCATTATAATATTAGAAAATGAATTTTAAAGAATCAGAACCAGACTAAAATAAACAAACTTGCCATTTTTAGCCATTTTTTTGCATTCTAAGCATCAAGAGGTCAGGCTTCAGGCTGTTAAGATTCCACATGGATCCTTGACTATTTGCAGTATTCATAGATAATATAGAGGAAGGTACTTGTATCCATCTATTAAAATATAAAATCTGATTTCCTAGTAATCAGCTGTTGGTTTCCACTGAATAAAATTGCAGTGATTACATAGGAAAGAACTTGCATTTACAAAGTGCCTTATCATGTTCTCTGGGTGCCTCAAAACATTTTACAACCAATGAATTACTTTTGAAGTGTAGTCACTTTTGTTCCGTAGGTAACTGTGGCCGCCAATTTGCGCACAGCAAGGTCCCTGTGACAAAAGCGGGTATTGTTTGTTTAGCTTTTTTAGTGGCTGCCTCTTTAAATTCAGGCAGAGTACATAAGCAGTTCAAGAACCAACCGCAGTTTAGTTTCCTGTTACAATGTTACAAGTGTCAATAGTTACAGGCTGGAGAGAAGAATTCTTCAAATGTAATGAACACTGTGTGATTGTTTCAGTTTGTATATGATTTGCAGTTCCTTTTTTAAAAATCTGAGTGCTGGGATAATAAAAAGGCAGAAACTCCCAGTAACTCTTTTCTGGCCTATAAAAGATCTGTTCTGTTCAACAAAGAACAGTCAGTTTGAAAAGAACTGATCAATTTGAAACTGCTGAAAGAGAGCAAAATCAGTTTGAAATTCCAAGAAACAATTTAGATTAATTAGTGATAATTTCTAGGAAAATAAACACTATTGTTTAAAAGTTATTTACAACTGATTAACTTAGAGATGCAATCATTTTATTATTTTGTCCACTAGATGATTATATAATATATATTTCTAGTAGACATCCTTTTATAAAGAAAGAAAGACTTGCATTTATATAGCGCCTTTCACGACCACTGGATGTCTCAAAGCACTTTACAGCCAATTAAGTACTTTTGGAGTGTAGTCACTGTTGTAATGTGGGAAACACAGCAGCCAATTTGCGTACAGCAAGCTCCCACAAACAGCAATGTGATAATGATCAGATAATCTGTTTTAATGATGTTGATTGAGGGATAAATATTGGCCAGGACACTGGGGAGAACTCCCCTGCTCTTCTTCGAAATAGTGCCATGGGATCTTTTACATCTACCTGAGAGAGCAGACGGCATCTCCAACAGTGCAGCACTCCCTCAGCACTGCACTGGAGTGTCAGCCTAGATTTATGTGCTCAAGTCCCTGGAGTGGGACTTGAACCCACAACTTTCTGACTCAGAGCACAAGCCAATGTCTCCAGTGGGTCAATTGGCTAGTGTGGAGCTAAGCCGTACAAATCAAAGTCTGTACTGAACTAGCTGATCTCAGTCAACATATCAGTCAGGGTAATACAGTTGAGTTGGGCCAGGAAGGGAAAAATTATCAACTAGAGCTTTTACGTCTGATTGTTAACCAATGTCTCTCTTGATGTGGGAATCCTCCCCTGCATCATTCGTGAATTGGGGTGGAGACAGTTGCATGGAGCAGTGGTATCAAATGTGGTGCTGAGCCACTTCTCGGACACCCAGGGTGTGTGTAACTTCTGCAGCCTAGAGGAAACTGTATACCATACAGAGGTGGAGTGTGAGAGGATGCAGCCCCTGTTTTACTATCTAAAGGGGCTACTTCTCAACTTCTGGCTAAACTTCAGCCCCACACTTCTGATCTTTAGCCATCTGGTATGGAGAAAGGTGGGCAAGTCTGAGAACCTTCTCATGGGTCTGCTCCTGGGAATGGTAAAAACAGCTATTCATGGGGAGGGTATCTCTGGCTGCCTGCCTCTCTTGCACAGCCTTGTCCATGCCCAGTGGCCCTGGAGAGGGAACATATGTCTGTTGGTATGCTCAAAGCCTCCAGCGACCAATGGACACCGCAGGGCATACACTGTTTCATTGACAGTGATAATATTATGATTTTAGTTTCAATGTAAGCTTCTTCAGTTCTGATTGTACTTCATGTTCAGAATATTATATTAGTCGTGTCTCCTCAGATGAAGGAACACTTGGAGGGGGGCTGTTTTTCTGGTTAGTGACACTGGGGTAAACTAGTGTCACCTTTGTTGGTTCAATCCAATGACTCGTATGGGAAAGTGTGCATGTGTGGACATTGGGTGAGGATAGGATTAAGATCAGCTGTAATGCATAGAATTTTGCATCTCTCAGTGATCAACACCTAGAGACAAATTCATCCAATCTTGTACATTATTTAGTAATCAACGCATTGACAAAAATGAACCAGGATACCTCTAGGTATTGGCCACTATGTAGTGTACAAAAGTGGACCAGGATGTCTCACTCTAATTTATATTTTTTACAAATGAGACAGCCTATTGGTTCTGCATAATGCCATTGCAATGACCCATCTAAGACTGGGAATTCACCATGTAAGGAATTGTGGCCATGATCCTGTGTCCTATCGCAAGTGGCTTAGCATGTTGAAGCAATAACCAATTGCATCATTGGACATGTTCAGAACTGACATTGATTTTTAGAAATTCTATGAAATCATTAACAGCAGTACTATTTATCTTGAGCTGCATTGTTGCCTCTATAGTGCTAAAAGGCTGGAATGTAAATAAAAAATGTGCTTAAAAAGTGCCAACATTTCTTGGGGAATCATACCACCCCCTCTCTCCTATAAAATAAATATTGCCCCTTTAGTATTCACATTCCCTTTCTAAACCCATCAAAGTGAAACAGCACATTTTTGTTTAGTTTTTCCCTGTAACACTCGTGATGAATATTGAGTATACTTGCACCATAAGCAATGGGAAGCTCATGCCCCAATGCACTTGAAGTGTAACTACTTGTTTTCATGTCGTAAGTTTTCAGTTTTCACAGGGAAAAACATGAATTGCAGAATGTAATCCCTCAGACTAGTACAATTCTGGAATTCCATGTAATGAAAATGGAATGTAAGATATTCAGTAACTATAAAGCAGTAGTACTGGCCATAGGCTTATATTCAGATTTGTTTTTAAGTTATTGCTCACTTTTTGAGTTGTCACCTTTTTCCAGCTTTTCTGAAGCAGCTGGTCAGCTTTTGCCATATTTTTAGGTTGGCATGTATAAATTCTCCTCCAACATTGACAACTTAAACAGCACTGTTTGTAAACGCAGAATGCAATTATGTTTTTATGTTACAATGATGTCAGGCTCATTGGAAAACAGCATGGGGTCATTTCCAATGGGCAGTCTTTTGGTGCGAATACTGAAGTCGTTTGAAACAATCGGGTTAACGTCTGCCGTAAAAATGATGCAGGTTCAACGCGCACCAAAACATTGCCCTTAGGAAAATTTCTCTCACATCACTTGTGCAAAGCAGTCTGACAGAAGAAGCCCAAACCTTTGGTACTCCTTTATTTTCCAAAAATGGAGAAAAATCCCCACTTGTCCAATAAGTTTACAAAAAATGCATTTCCTTTCAATATTAGGTAATAACGGATTAGGAAGAGAAAATGTTAAATCAAGGAGAAACAGGACGTTCTGGGTCAGATATTCGGTTTGATTAAGTGGTGCAATACTTATTTGCAACACAAGGAAAGCAACAGAACGCTCATCGCACATGACGGTCCTGAATCCACAACGATACTGATTTTTTTTTACATGTAAGACATGACGTACGTATTTCCCAGTAATAGTGGTCACATGTCATTTGAGGGGACTGTCCAATTGGCTTTCCTTTACTTCCCATCTCTGACTGCAGGGTTCCCACCGACTGGAGGATTTACAGTGAGAATTAATTAACCTTGGTCGTGCACGCGCATCTCCTGCACAGAGCTGTATTCTCTTCATCTTTAATGCATGCTTTGCCCCGACCCACCCCTCTCCCTCTCCTCTTGTCCCCGTGGCGCGTGCAGCCTGAGTGAAGTGAAGTGAAGCTTGCACTGGGATCGTAGGCTGGGAGCGCGGGGCGGGGAGGACGGGCGGGCGCGCGGCGCGGCTGTGGAACCTTAGCCCGGGAGTGGAACGTGGCGGAGCGGAGTGAAGCGAAGCGCGTGCTCTGGCTCTGGACCGACAGGCAGGACAGCGGGCGCTTCTCTCTCTCCAGCAAGTCTTGACACATTTGCAGCGGAGAGGCGAGCGAGTGATTTTGTTTTCCTTCTTCATTTTTTTTCTGTTGTTGGTTTAATATATATATATATATCTATATATAAAATAGTCTCTTGTGTGAGATTCCACGGGAAGTACAGTCTCCCCCCCACTGATTAGGGGAGACTCGAGATTGAGGACAGTTGAACTGGACAAACCCTTATCGCCACAGCAACCACCACACATCCACCGAGCACTGGAGAGTCCGCCCACATCTTCTCTTCCTGTCTGTTTGATGTAAGAAATTACTTTTTTTATATGTATATATACATGCATATATGCATGCATGTATTACTCCCCCCCCCCCCCCTTCCTGACGCGGTGTCATTTGAAGCTGTTTAATGAAAAAGCAGTGGATGCGGGCTGGGTGTGCTACCGTGCTTATTTCTGAGTGAATTCTGCTGAGCTGAATGCAAACACGAGAACAGCGCTGTGCTGACAGGTAGGAAGACAGCTCCCCGTCACTGACAGGGCAGGAGCCGGCCACAGGAACTACCGAATATTTTCCTTCCAGACTCTAGCAATGTTTGTGTTGCTGCTCTCGCTGTTGAGGGCAGTAAAAGTGCAGCAGACACCATACGGTGTTATATTGATTTTACGTTGTGACAAAGCAAAAAGATTCCAATTGTTCATTCCTCTTCTAATTTTGTTGTTGTTGCACGGAAATGTTTGCAATAATTCTCACGTAAACGTTTCACGAAGCACACCAAAAGTGTCACAAGCTGCTTTGAGAGGACCTCTTTGGGAGATAATGGAGCGAACTTGCTGCAAAATGGTTGGTTTCAGTATAGGTTAGATGGCATAATAGATTTTAAAGAAACCGGTTTGCACAGTCTTCTAAGACAGGGAACCCCTGTTAAGTTTACGGTACAACCAATATTTTGGTTTCCGAGTCCTATTGTGCAAACCCACGCTTGATGTTGATACGATTTTGTATTGACAAAGGATAGGAATTGATTTTGCCTGCCTTTACCCCAACCTCCGTAGCAGTATTTTTACACCACAGTTGCTTAAAGTCTAATATTTAATTCCCCAGCCAAAGTTAGCGCTATTTGGAATGCGCTTTTGTTTCTGAGAATTTTACATGATCAAAATAGAGAGTAAAATTGTGACAAGTTCACCTTTGAGTATTGCTTTGAAATATTACTTGTAGAATTCATATTTAAAGTAACTTACATTATTTGTGAAAGGAAGCATTTTGTGCAATTTGCTTTTCTGACATTATAAAAATTCATTTTAATTCATAAGTTCTGAGAAAGCAGTTTGCCGTTTTAATTACTGGATTTAGAAATGTGCGCTGTTTATATTGACTGTAAGCAATTCTGCAAGTTTTTATATGTACGTTCCCAGTGATACTTTCATTAGCTTGGTGCGCTACATTACGAGTCGTGTAATGGTTCCCTATTTTCTTTTGGAGTAATGGCGATGTATCAGCCCAAGAAGTGGTGCAATCAATTTGTGAAATATTCTTTTTCTCTAACTTAACCATCTTCGGAAAAACAGTTTTCATGCCAAAATATGTGTTAGGATTGTATAAAATAAGGTGAATTTGTTCAAAAAATGTAAGGAACATTTGTTGAATGTTTTCCATGGCAAAACTTGAAGGGATCTTGAAACATTCACTATAAATAAAAGTTTGAGTTGCTGTTTTTATTAAACGGAAGCATCTTTTATAATAATTGAAAATTTCACAAGCTAAAACACCCTTCATTTTCAGGTTTACCTTCAGAACAGTTACCAATATGGAGTTTGTGCCTATATACCTGTCATTGAAACTATTCTTTGTGATGGTGGGCACAACCAAAATCAAGTTGTTTTTAGATGTTTTATGGACGTATTTTAATTTGTGAGAGCAAGTCAAAAAAGTTTGCAATTCTACATTTTAAAAAACATTCTGAAGTTTTCAGTTAAGCCACAATTCCAGAGCAAAATTGAAGATATTAATAACTAGAACAACTAAAGAAATACAGTAATGTAAATATTACCTCCCTGGCTTCCCAATTAAATACTCTTTTGAAAAACAATGAAGTTGCAACTGCTAATAGTGATTTTGGATATAATGAAAAGTCTTTTTTTATAGTCAAAAAGAATTCAAGTGAACCAGTTTACTTACTGTGTACTAGTTCTGCACACTGACTGAATGTGGTAATTACACTATTTAACATTCAGTCTATTTTGAAAATACATTAAGAGTTAAATTTAAATAAATGTTGAACAGAAAAAAATTAAAGCAGCTTTTGAGTAGCAGGTGCTTTTCTGCTCAGTAAATAATAGTGTAGGTTGGCATGAACACCTTCAGGCCCTCTGTCTGTAATATTCGTATCATGCTCCAGAGATGACATATGATTAGAGTAGCATTCCTGCTGTATTTATTGTTACTATTTACTGTAATAAATTGAGTTAATTATAAATTTGACACACGGCATTCTCTCCCACCTCTGTCTCTCTCGCTTTCCCGAACCTCTCTTTCTCTCTCTTTCCACCCCCCCCACCCTTCTCTGTCTTCCACCCACCCCTCTCTCTCTCTCTGCCACCCAACCTCTCTCGCTCTCTTCGCCCCGCTCCTCCCTCTCTCTTCCCCCACCTCTCTCTCTGCCACCCAACCTCTCTCGCTCTCTTCCTCCCCCCCTCTCTCGCTCTCATCCCCCCACCCGCTCTTGCTCTCTTCCCCATCCCTCCCATGCTCTCCTCCCCCACCACACTCCTTGCACTCTTCCCCCATCCCTCACTCGCTGTCTTCCCCCACCCCTCTCTCGCTCTCAACCCGACCCCTCTCTCGCTCTCTTCCCCGCCCGTCTCGCTCTCTTCCCCCCCTGTCTCGCTCTCTTCCCACCCCTGTCTCGCTCTCTTCCCACCCCTCTCTCGCTCTCTTCCCCCTCTCTCGCTCTCTTCCCCACCCCTCGCTCTCTTCCCCACCCCTCGCTCTCTTCCCCACCCCTCGCTCTCTTCCCCACCCCTCGCTCTCTTCCCCACCCCTCGCTCTCTTCCCCACCCCTCGCTCTCTTCCCCCACCCCTCGCTCTCTTCCCCCACCCCTCGCTCTCTTCCCCCACCCCTCGCTCTCTTCCCCCACCCCTCGCTCTCTTCCCCCACCCCTCGCTCTCTTCCCCCACCCCTCGCTCTCTTCCCCCACCCCTCGCTCTCTTCCCCCACCCCTCGCTCTCTTCCCCCACCCCTCGCTCTCTTCCCCCACCCCTCGCTCTCTTCCCCCACCCCTCGCTCTCTTCCCCCACCCCTCGCTCTCTTCCCCCACCCCTCGCTCTCTTCCCCCACCCCTCGCTCTCTTCCCCCACCCCTCGCTCTCTTCCCCCACCCCTCGCTCTCTTCCCCCACCCCTCGCTCTCTTCCCCCACCCCTCGCTCTCTTCCCCCACCCCTCGCTCTCTTCCCCCACCCCTCGCTCTCTTCCCCCACCCCTCGCTCTCTTCCCCCACCCCTCGCTCTCTTCCCCCACCCCTCGCTCTCTTCCCCCACCCCTCGCTCTCTTCCCCCACCCCTCGCTCTCTTCCCCCACCCCTCGCTCTCTTCCCCCACCCCTCGCTCTCTTCCCCCACCCCTCGCTCTCTTCCCCCACCCCTCGCTCTCTTCCCCCACCCCTCGCTCTCTTCCCCCACCCCTCGCTCTCTTCCCCCACCCCTCGCTCTCTTCCCCCACCCCTCGCTCTCTTCCCCCACCCCTCGCTCTCTTCCCCCACCCCTCGCTCTCTTCCCCCACCCCTCGCTCTCTTCCCCCACCCCTCGCTCTCTTCCCCCACCCCTCGCTCTCTTTCCCCCACCCCTCGCTCTCTTTCCCCCACCCCTCGCTCTCTTTCCCCCACCCCTCGCTCTCTTTCCCCCACCCCTCGCTCTCTTTCCCCCACCCCTCGCTCTCTTTCCCCCACCCCTCGCTCTCTTTCCCCCACCCCTCGCTCTCTTTCCCCCACCCCTCGCTCTCTTTCCCCCACCCCTCGCTCTCTTTCCCCCACCCCTCGCTCTCTTTCCCCCACCCCTCGCTCTCTTTCCCCCACCCCTCGCTCTCTTTCCCCCACCCCTCGCTCTCTTTCCCCCACCCCTCGCTCTCTTTCCCCCACCCCTCGCTCTCTTTCCCCCACCCCTCGCTCTCTTTCCCCCACCCCTCGCTCTCTTTCCCCCACCCCTCGCTCTCTTTCCCCCACCCCTCGCTCTCTTTCCCCCACCCCTCGCTCTCTTTCCCCCACCCCTCGCTCTCTTTCCCCCACCCCTCGCTCTCTTTCCCCCACCCCTCGCTCTCTTTCCCCCACCCCTCGCTCTCTTTCCCCCACCCCTCGCTCTCTTTCCCCCACCCCTCGCTCTCTTTCCCCCACCCCTCGCTCTCTTTCCCCCACCCCTCGCTCTCTTTCCCCCACCCCTCGCTCTCTTCCCCCACCCCTCGCTCTCTTCCCCCACCCCTCGCTCTCTTCCCCCACCCCTCGCTCTCTTCCCCCACCCCTCGCTCTCTTCCCCCACCCCTCGCTCTCTTCCCCCACCCCTCGCTCTCTTCCCCCACCCCTCGCTCTCTTCCCCCACCCCTCGCTCTCTTCCCCCACCCCTCGCTCTCTTCCCCCACCCCTCGCTCTCTTCCCCCACCCCTCGCTCTCTTCCCCCACCCCTCGCTCTCTTCCCCCACCCCTCGCTCTCTTCCCCCACCCCTCGCTCTCTTCCCCCACCCCTCGCTCTCTTCCCCCACCCCTCGCTCTCTTCCCCCACCCCTCGCTCTCTTCCCCCACCCCTCGCTCTCTTCCCCCACCCCTCGCTCTCTTCCCCCACCCCTCGCTCTCTTCCCCCACCCCTCGCTCTCTTCCCCCACCCCTCGCTCTCTTCCCCCACCCCTCGCTCTCTTCCCCCACCCCTCGCTCTCTTCCCCCACCCCTCGCTCTCTTCCCCCACCCCTCGCTCTCTTCCCCCACCCCTCGCTCTCTTCCCCCACCCCTCGCTCTCTTCCCCCACCCCTCGCTCTCTTCCCCCACCCCTCGCTCTCTTCCCCCACCCCTCGCTCTCTTCCCCCACCCCTCGCTCTCTTCCCCCACCCCTCGCTCTCTTCCCCACCCCTCGCTCCCTTCCCCACCCCTCGCTCTCTTCCCCACCCCACTCTCGCTCTCTTCCCCACCCCACTCTCGCTCTCTTCCCCACCCCACTCTCGCTCTCTTCCCCACCCCACTCTCGCTCTCTTCCCCACCCCACTCTCGCTCTCTTCCCCACCCCACTCTCGCTCTCTTCCCCACCCCACTCTCGCTCTCTTCCCCACCCCACTCTCGCTCTCTTCCCCACCCCACTCTCGCTCTCTTCCCCACCCCACTCTCGCTCTCTTCCCCACCCCACTCTCGCTCTCTTCCCCACCCCACTCTCGCTCTCTTCCCCACCCCACTCTCGCTCTCTCTCTTTCTCTTCCCCACCCCTCTCTCTCCCTCCTCACCCCTCTCCCCCACCCCTCACTCTCCCCACCCCCCTCTCCCCCCATCCCCCTTCCCCCTCTCTTCCCCATCCCCCTCTCTTCCCCCATCCCCCTCTCTTCCCCACCCCTCTCCCTCTCCCCACCCCTCCCTCTCTCCACCCCTCCCTCTCCCCACCCCTCCCTCTCCCCCACCCCTCTCTCTCCCCCACCCCCCTCTCTCTCCCCCACCCCCTCTCCTCCCCACCCCCCCTCTCCCCCATCCCTCTCTATTCCCCACCTCTCTCCCCACCCCTCTCCCCGACCCCTCTGTCTTCCTTCTCTCACTCTCCCTTCCCCCTCTCCCTTCCCCCTCTCCCTTCCCTCCACCCCCCCTCTCTCCCCCCACCCCCCTCTCTCCCCCCACCCCCCTCTCTCCCCCCACCCCTCTCTCTCCCCCCAGCCCCCTCTCTCTCCCCCCAGCCCCCTCTCTCTTCCCCACCCCTCTCTCTCCCCCACCCCTCTCTCCCCCACCCTTCTCTCTCTCCCCCCCACCCCTCTCTCCCTTCCCTCCAACCCCCCCTCTCTCCCCCCACCCCCTCTCTCCCCCCACCCCTCTCTCCCCCCCCACCCCTCGCTCTCCCCCCAGCCCCCTCTCTCCCCCCAGCCCCCTCTCTCTCCCCCACCCCTCTCTCTCCCCCACCCCTCTCTCCCCCCACCCCTCTCTCTACCCCCACCTCTCTCTCTCCCCCCACCCCTCTCTCTCCCCCCACCCCTCTCTCTCTCCCCCACCCTTCTCTCTCTCCCCCCACCCCTCTCTCTCCCCCCACCCCTCTCTCTCCCCCCACCCCTCTCTCTCCCCCACCCCTCTCTCTCCCCCACCCCTCTCTCTCCCCCACCCCTCTCTCTCCCCCACCCCTCTCCCCCCACCCCTCTCTCTCTCTCCCCCCACCCCTCTCTCTCTCCCCCCACCCCTCTCTCTCCCCTCTCTCTCTCCCCCACCCCTCTCTCTCTCCCCCCACCCCTCTCTCTCTCCCCCACCCCTCTCTCTCTCCCCCACCCCTCTCTCTCTCCCCCCACCCCTCTCTCTCTCCCCCCACCCCTCTCTCTCTCCCCCACCCCTCTCTCTCTCCCCCCACCCCTCCCTCTCTCCCCCCACCCCTCTCTCCCTTCCCTCCATCCCCCTCTCTGTTGCGCCCCCCCCCCACCCCTCTTTTTATAACGTACAGGTATTTTGCATATATATATTTATCTAAAAATCTGTTCAATAGTGGTTTCAGTGTTGTTCATAACTGCTAAACATTAACTGGAAAAGTTCAGAATTAAAACAACTTTACAGATTTGATTAACCTGTCAATATGATTTTGTTTCGCTGTGCAATGAATCACCTGACTAGTGAAATGTGACTGTTCATAGTAATTGCGGTACATTGTCATGAAGGATGAGTACAAGAGTACTTGCTGAATCTGATTGACACAGCAAGGAATGATGTCATTGTTATTTGTACCGTCATTATCATTGCCTGAACCCTGATTCATCTTGTTCTCCAAATCTATTTATGATGTATAAAATAGGTAGGCCAGTTGCTATGTTTCAAACATATTAGTGGTGACCATAGGACACTTCATCTACTATACTTATTCACGGCCAATTAAATTAGTTAAAGCAAAGTACTCTAATCAAATTAAACAAATGAGCCTTTAAGGAAACTGTGTCCATATAACAGTGAATGCATCAAAGGAAGTCTGCTTATTTACAAACCTCAATATTCATCGATATTTGTTTTAAGCAGTCCACTTGCTGGTTTCCTTTTGTTCATTAGCTGACATGCATAACATTTCTTGCATCGGTTTAGTACTTTATTTATAGTTTCAATTGCAGAAGATATTTTTGGCTGAAACTGTTTTTCAGCTTTTAATGACATTTGAAAATGCTATTTTATAATTTGACTTCATGGCATAAAAAATTGACTTGATTGATATTGGTGTTAATAATGCTGTCGCGATATATTTAATTTTTTTTTCTTTTTTGGGATTGTATAAAGTAGCATCGAACAACTGAAGAGTGATTTTGCACCTACAGTGTATAGGCTTTTGGACAAAAGGTTCTAGGAGTTTATGTCTTGATGTCTATTTTCTAATTGATGAAAAGCACTGTTGCATAATCTAAATGAGTGTCCAGCTTTAGGTGCCCCCGTTTCACTTCGCTTCAGTTACAGCACCTTGTCTATGATTAAGTCGAAAACCAGCTAGTCAGTTTCCTGTGAAAATTAAAGGAATCCTTGTATCGAAAGGAAAAAAAGACTTGCATTTAAATAGCACCTTTCAATTCAATTCAATTCAAATCGCTTTATTGGCATGACAAGGTACATCTTATGTTGCCAAAGCATCGAAAAACATTCATGGCTGAACACATAAATACTGATCTATCCATACAGTGTATAAACAGATATATCCCTGAGTGTATAAATATACATTCATATAATTTGTATATACTCTTTTCTTATATTTAGTGGTTGTCCCTCTGTTTATGGCAAGCTGTAACATAGTGTGCCGCTAAGGTTACACAATTTCTCTCTTCCCCTAGTAGGTATGGGAGTTTTTGGTCGTCATTCAAATTTCTGAATTCCGGGCATATTTTTGTGAATTTTGGGTAGAAATTCTCCCTTATGCCCTGATATTTTCTACAAGCTGTGAGGAAGTGCATCTCTGTCTCCACCACTCCCTGACTGCAGTGAGAGCATATCCTGTCCTCTCTTGCTAGCCGGGTCTGCCTGTGTCTACCTTTTTCGATTGCCAGGCTATGTTCACTAAGTCTGTACATTGTCGAGGTTTTTCTCAGTTTGCTATCCTTTACCATGGTCAGGTAATCAGCCATGTTGTATTGTCTGTTTAGGGCCAAGTAGCAATTGAGTTTGCTTTGGGTTTTTGTTGTTTCTGCCCAATATGACAGATATTTTTCCTTTTGCTTAGTGACGATTGTGTTGGGTCGAATTCTTTGTGTTACGCTGTCACTGTCCTGGGGCTGGTTATTGTTAGTAGTGTTAGTAGTTACTTCACTGAGTCCCAGGACTAGTTGACTGAGGGTATTCTTCTTTATGGTCCTCTCTTGGCATTTCAGGGCTTCGTAATGATAGCAGTGGGGGTTGCTCATTTTTAGGTGTTTCCAAAATTTGGTGGCTCTTTTTTGGATAGTGATTATTAATGGATATTGGCCTAGTTCTGCCCTGCATGCATTGTTTACGGTTTTCCTTTGAGTCCGAAGGATACTTTTACAGAATTCTGCATGTAGGATCTCAATTGGGTGTTTGTCCCATTTTGCAAATTCGTGTTGTGTTAGCGGTCCCCATACCTCACTGCCATAGAGTGCAATTGGTTCAATTACTGATTTAAAAATTTTGAGCCAAATGCTAATTGGGATTTCTATTTGGATTGATTTTTTAATGGCATAGAAAGCCCCTCTTGCTTTCTCTTTCAGTTCATTCACAGCCAGATGAAAATTTCCCATAGAACTGATTTTTAAGCCCAAGTATGTGTAGTTAGTGGTTTGTTCAATTTTGGTTGTTCCTAGTGTGAAATTTATTTTGGGTCCCTGATGTCTGGATCTTTGCTGGAACACAAGGACTTTGGTTTTTTGGGGGTTTATTGTCAGGGCCCAGGTCTGGCAGAACGACTCCAGCAGATCCAGGTTCTGCTGTAGACCCTCCTTAGTTGGTGACAGCAGAACCAGGTCATCTGCATAGAGGAGGAATTTAACCTTGGATTCATATAGGGTGAGGCCGGGTGCTGTAGATTGTTCAAGTAGTTTTGCCAATTCATTTATGTAAATATTAAAGAGTGTCAGTGAGATGGGCGAGCCCTGCGTCACCCCCCGCCCCTGTGGGAAGTATTTTGTTTGTTTGTCTCCAATTTTAACTGCACATTTATTGTTTGTATACATTGATTTAATTACATCATATGTTTTTCCCCCTACCCCGCTTTCGATAAGTTTCAGGAATAGACCGTCGTGCCAGATAGAGTCGAAAGCCTTCTGGAAATCTATAAAGCATGCGTAGATTTTGCTTTTGTTTTGATGAACATGTTTGTCAATTAGGGTCTGTAGGGTGAAGATATGATCTGATGTTCTATAGTTTGGTAGGAATCCAATTTGGCTTTTACTCAAGACATTGTGCTCCTCAAGGAAGTTTATAAGTCTTTTGTTTATGATACTACAGAATACCTTCCCCAGGTTACTGTTTACACAGATGCCTCGATAGTTATTTGGGTCGACTTTGACCCCACTTTTGTATATGGGCGTTATGAGTCCTTTGTTCCAGATATCAGGGAAGTAACCGACACTCAGAACCAAGTTGAAGAGTTTTAGGATAGCCAGTTTCATTTTATCGTCTGTGTGTTTAATCATCTCGCTTAGTATGCCGTCTGCACCGCAAGCTTTTCCTGGTCGCAGGTCCTTGAGTTTTTCAAATAGTTCTTTTTCTGTTATTATGGAGTCTAGCGGGTTTTGGTTATCTTTTATGGCCATTTCGAGCTTTTCCAGTTTTTTGCATATTTGGTGTTGCTCTGGCCTTAGTGTGTTTTTCTGGTATAATTTTTCAAAGTGGTTTTCCCATGTGTCTCCATTTTGAATGGCCAATTCGTCGTGTTGTTTTTTGTGTAATGTATTCCAGTTGTCCCAGAAACAATTGGAATCAATGGATTCCTCAATGGAGCTGAGTGTATTCTTAATATACTGCTCTTTTTTGGTTCTGAGTGTGTTTCTGTATTGTGTTAGTGTCTGACAATAAGTAAGGCGTAATTCCTCGTTTTCTGGCTGTCTGTGTTTTTGGTTTGATATTTTTCCAAGTTTTTTCCTCATGTTATGGCAATCTGGGTCAAACCATTTTTCATAGTTTTTTGTTTTGGGTTTGTTCTTGTGAGCTTTCAAGTTTGACCTTGTTGCCAAATTATCAAAAATATTATTTAGGTTATTCACTGCCCGGTTTACGCCTTCTTTATTGTGAGTGTATATGTTTTCCAGAAAGGTGTCCAAGAGAGCTTGAGTTGATTGATTGCTAATTGCTTTCTGGTATTTTTCCGTGCTGTTTTTGGCCCATCTGTATGATTTTTTGGTGTTGTACAGTTTACTGGGTTGTGTTTCTGTGTTGGTTGTTTCTGTCTTTTTAAGATACATAGTAATTTGACTGTGGTCTGACAGTGTTGTTTGTGGTTTGACTGTGAATGCTCTGAAAGAGGATGGGTCCAAATCCATAATCATATAGTCTACGGTGCTACAGCCAAGAGGTGAGCAATAGGTCGATCTTCCTAGGAGGTCTCCCATGAACCTACCATTGACAATGTACAGACCCAGGCTTCGACAGAGCTGCAGGAGCTGTTTTCCGTTAGTATTTGTCTGTTTGTCGCAGTTATGCCTGTATGGATGGGAAGGGATATCGAAGTGGTTATTCCCGAATATGTAATTGTTTCCCTGATTATTGTTGAAGTCTGGTTCTTCGCCAGTTCTTGAATTGAGGTCACCACAGATCAACACGTTCCCCTGGGCCTGGAATTGGATAATCTCCCTCTCAATGTTGGAGAAGGTGTCCTCTTTAAAGTACGGGGATTCCATTGGGAGGATACAGAGTGCGCAAATGAAAACATCTTTGGTGTTAGAGATAATCCCCCTCTCAATTTTGAGCCACATGTGGTTTTCGCCCTTTTTTATAAATTTGATGCAATTCTTAAGCTCTGTTTTAAACCAAATTAGTATGCCTCCAGAGTCTCTGCCTTGGGTTACTCCTGGCAATTTATTGGAGGGGACCACCAGCTCTGTGTACCCTTGGGACGTTCAACAGTCAATTAAATACTTTTGAAGTGTAGTCACTGTTGTAATGTAAGAAACGCAGCAGCCAATTTGCTCACAGCCAGTTCCCACAAACAGCAATGCGACAATGACCAGATAATCTGTTTTAGTGATGTTGATTGAGGGATAAATATTGGCCAGGCCACCAGGGATAACGCCCCTGCTCTTCTTCGAAATAGTGTTATGGAATCTTTTATGTCCACCTGAAAGAACAGGCGGGACCTTGGTTTAACATCTCACCCAAAAGACAGCACCTCTGACAATGCAGCACTCCCTCAGCAGTGCACGGGAGTGTCAGCCTAGATTTTTGTGCTCAAGTCTCTGGAGTGGGACCTGAACCAACAACCTTCTGACTCAAAGACAAAAGTCCTATCAACTGGGCCACGGCTGACACGAATTACGATAGCAAAATACTGTGGATGCTGGAAATCCGAAATAACAACAGAAAATGCTGGAAAAACTCAGCAGGCCAGGCAACATCCGTGGAGAGAGAAATAGAGTCAACGTTTCAGGTCGAAACCCTTCGTCAGGAATTAGTTTGGAAGAGATACATTTTTATTACAGCTTAGGTAAATTAAGCTATAGTTTATTGAGAATAATGCAGAATAACTGGTTAATAAGTACTTTATCTTACTGCAGAGGTAATTTAGATTTTATTTTAGTTGGATGAGAACCTTTACTGGAATTCAAGGTCTGTATTTTGGTTGGCAGTCCTTTTATAGAGAATAAGAAAGCGACATTGCCTTGACTTCTCTGTATAACAGATAGCAGCAAGGTTTATTTTGTCAAAGTTGATGGTGTACATTTTTTTATGAGATTTATTACAAGTAGTTGAGTCATCGGGTAATTTTATATTTTCTTATTTAAAACATTTTTTCATTTTTTAGGGAAAGAAGAAATTTCTTTACAATGAGAATAATAGAAAAATAATTAGATGCGGAACTGGTAAGCAAATCAGCCATTTTACATTACTTTGTAAATGTATGTGTAGTTCTACCTTGGAGCATCTGCACGCCTTTAGTGCTACAACCTCCTAAATATGTTGAGGCAGAAATTCCGGTCCCTATGGGTGGGTACGCGCTGTGTACTCACCCGCAGGGCCAACGGAAATGCTGGTTTTAGGCATGCACTGCGCATGCGCTGGAAACCGGCATTTCCGATCTGTCAAGAAAGCTCTTGACAGATCCTCCGGCTACGCTGGAGCAGGGCCTCTGCAGGTGGAGAGTTCCGTTTTTTGGAGACCCTTCACCCGCAGAAAACACTTACAATTATTGCGCCTGGTAAAAGCAGGCGCGGCGCAAGACCTGCTTTTACCAGGATAAGAATTGAAAAAAGTAAACAAAAAAATGTTTCCACTGATTTATCATTTTAAAATACTTTAAAGAAAGGTAAATTTATTTTTAGCCCCGTTAAAAACTTTAATTTTTTTTCAATAAATAAAATTTTTGTTTAAAATAGATAATTTATGTAATTTATAGTCATTTTAAAAATGTGATGTTTTAAAAAAAAATTATTTGAAGTTTTACTATGTTTTGGGGGTGATCTCTATTTATATATTTGACAGGTCTTCCTGTCAAATCTATGAATGGAGATTCCCTTCTCTGATTGGCTCCCCATGGCCCACGTGATCCCAGGGATGCTGCGAACCGCCTGCGCCTCTGGGATATGTGGGCCCTGCGCACCGGCAGTTTGGGGAGGCCCAGCAACGGAACTCTGCGCCTCCTGGGAACTCTCCGGTCCAAGCGCAGATTTTTCCAGATCACAGCCTGCTCATGAGCAGTAAGGTGTGATTTATTTTCTCTGAGTGAATCAACACTTGGAACTCCCCTCAAAATATTCTGTTTATCCTATAGGTGTTTGTCACCAGGTTGAACCTTAAGTGTGTCTTTAAATAAACTGATTCATTATGACTTCTTAAAATAATGCTGTTTGGATTAATAGTAGCAACTGTAGCCAATGTACCCTAAACAGTTAAATTGCTTTTGTGCAAATTAGATACATGCTTAAGAAGAGTCGATGGTACTTTAAATTGTCTCCTAAAACAAATAGCTCAAAAAGTAATAATGTTCAGACATGTATATATTTAAATTCTACATTTGTTTCCACTAGCTTATTTTCTTTTTGTCCATGACTCTTGTATATCTCCTTGCCGCTCCCCCCGCAATTCCCCATCCCCATCTCTCTTGTTTTGTGGATGGGATTCTCGCCCAATTATTTTCCTTTTCTTCCTGAAGTGGAGGCCCAAGATCCACTCAGCACTACTTGCTGATGCTGTGGTCAAGATAGGGAGCTTGTTGTGTGGGGAGTTGTATTTGTGTCCTATCATTGTTTGGCACTGCACTCTACTATACCAATGTATGCTGCACTACCAGATATGTAAGGTTAGATTTTCTGATTTGTTGACTTGAGGCAGATCAGACATGTGGGAATCAAGAAATTGGGCAAGCAGGCTTTAGGCCTAATTTCTTGCTAAATTCTTTTACACTGTAATCTTTTCCAAGCAGAGAATGTTTCTAGCACATAGGGTTATTGCATATTTTATGTGAGAGTCTCATTTGAAAGTAGCGACACAGGTTAATAAGGCCATAAAAGTAGCAAACCAAGCACTGGGGTCCATTTCTAGAGGGATAGAATTGAAAAGCAGAGAAGTTATATTAGACTTGTATCGAACCTTGGTTAAACCACACTTGGTACTGTGCACAGTTTTGATCTCCATATTATAAAAAGGATATAGCCTGAACAGGCTGGTGCTCTTTTCTCTAGAAAAAAAGCTATGGGGCGACCTAATAGAGGCCTTTAAAATTATGAAAGGGTTCGATAGGGTAGATGTAGAAAAGCTGTTTCCACTTGTGGGGGAGATCAAAACTAGGGGCCATAAATATAAGACAGTCGCCAATAAATCCAATGGGGAATTCAGGAGAAACTTCTTTACCCAAAGAGTGGTGAGAATGTGGAACTCGCTACCACAGGGAGTGGTTGAGGCGAATAGTATAGATGCATTTAAGGGGAAGCTAGATAAGCACATGAGGAAGAAGGATCTGCTGATCGGGTTACCTGAAGTAGGGTGGGAGAAGCCTCGTGTGGAGCATAAATTCTGGCACAGACCAGTTGGGCCAAATGGCCTGTTTCTGTGCTGTAGATTCTATGTAATTCTATGTAAAATCCCAGATTATATGTAAAAATAGATGAAGTTTATTCTGGTTCAATTTCCTGGATTCTTTGCCAGGATTCAGCAATTTGCCTGATAAGACTATTTTGAATGAGCTTAAGAGAAGCTCCATGAGCAAGAGAGCTTTTAAAGGGTACAGGATTTGTATGAAATTTCCCTCCGCCCTCCTTCCGCCCTCATTTTAACAGTACCTTTTTAGCACTATGTTGTTTTTAATAGTTTTTTGCTCTATTTTAAAATGTATATTTTGCCCTTTTTAAAATTTGGGATAGTTTTAATTTACTGATAGCAAGTATTTTTCAAGACTTCTCAAAAAAAGTTGCTCATTGTTAGTTAAGTCACTGGAAAGTCGACTGCAAGTAAAGCATTTATAAGACCTCAGAAGAACAAGAACAGACAAAAAAATAGGTATTTCAATACCAACGTTCACAAGCGCTTAGGGAGATAGTGAAATGCAAGTTACAGCCTACCATATTGTTAGCCAATCAAGTTAACTTTAATAATGGGGTTTATTTAAAGTAACCCAATGTCAGTATTTCTTGGTTGAAGTAGTACAAGGTGAAGAAGGCAGATCAATGGGAATCAGAGCCACGCTGTTTACACCTGCTATTAAGGCACCAACTATATCTGTAGGCCTTAGCACACCGACCAACCAATGATGAAGGAAATTTGCCATCTGTTACAAATACACCTGTGGTGAAATTGCAGCAGAGAGACGACATTGCCAGTGGCAGGCAAGTTTATTGCCAGTCTCAAATTTTATGCCTACAGCTTGTTCCAAACTAGTTGCAGTATCTGTTAGTGTGTGACCTACACGTGTGAAACGGGTGGCTAATGCATTGTTCATCTCCTTTTCTGCTGATCAGCAACAGGAACACAACAGAGCTACTCAATTTTACTGCACTGCTGCATTTCCCAAAGTACACGGGACCTTTGACACTTTGTCACTACCACTTATTGCTCTTTAACTGTGCAGTCTGCCTGACCTGAGGTTGCCTAATCAAGTTCACTAACTGCATTTGTTAGGATATGCACTATTGCGCTAGTGATTGTAAACTTTGGTGCGAGAAAGAAAAAGAAAGACTTGCATTTCTATAGCGCCTTTCATGACCTCAGGCCATCCCAAAGTGCTTTACAGCTAATGAAGTACTTTTGAAGTGTAGTCACTGTCGTAATATAGGTGGGGGCTGGATGCTATGTGGTGCGTCTTCTTCTGGGCAATGGCACTGCTGGCAGCTTGCACTTCCAGAACTGCAATGACAAAAAGAACAAACATTAGAATGCTGATTTCTAGATACTGTACACATTGAAACAGAGCTTACATTGCAAGATCATGTATGCAATGTTTGTGTAGTTGTGTGTATGCCTGTGGGGGAATGAGTGATAAAAAGACTTAAGAACAGGATGTACTAGTCTGGAGGGCAGGTTGTGACTGTGGCTTTATATTTCCCTACTTTCCTCCAAGCTATTATTTGCAAGGAAATTGGGGTTTGTGATTCTGAACCCTTCTCCAGATCTGTTCCCTTCATATGCCATCTTGTTAGGCAAGCAGACAAGTAGTCTTGTGATGTTGGAAGCTGAAGTCTTACATACAGTGACAGACGTGTGCATGACCTGCAGCCATTATGGACATCAGTGAGTGACCATGCATTGAGCAGCTAGGTTGTGTTACAATGATTTTAATGTGTGAAATCCTTGGAAAATATGAGTGTGCCAAGATTTTTAATTGTAAGTTGCAATCTGAATATGTGGCATGCTGAAGAATAAGAAAATGAAAGAGCTACAGTATAAGGTTGTGTGAGGTCTTGACATAAGCAAGGAATGAATGGAACAGTTTGCAGGCTTGAGCCAACTACCTGGCACCTGGTACATGCTCCTGTTCAATAGCTTAACATTGCCAGATTCCTTAAAGTGTGCCGTCTTCTCCCGCACCTGTTCCCAGATCCTTCAAGTAGTATGCACAGAGTTGACCCTGGCCACCGTCTCCTGCCAGGCATGGCGCATTGGTGTCCTCTGAGAAGGGTGTCTGGAAGTCCAAACAGTGCAACTGTCCTCTCATGCAATGGCACTTCTACTTCACTCGCCATCAAACAGGGGTCAAGTACTGCTCTGCTCTTTTACTTGCTCACAGACTTCATTTCCCACCTGACTGTCTGACATTTACAACCAAACATTTTTGTTAACTGAGCATGCGTTTTTAAATGTTAGAAAAATGCTAGAAATGGGAAAGGGTTGGGCAATCTCGATTAGAGATGACGGGGCAGATTTTGGAGTGTGCGGCATACGCCACTGGCATCCGAATTGAATACGAACTTACCTGATGGGGACCCTCCTTCGCAAATTTGCGCTCTGACGCTGCGTACTCGAGGGCAGCGCAATGGCCCACGGATCCCAGGGGCGCAGTGTGTGCAGAAGCGAACCTGCGATCACGTGGGCCTGGTGCTCCAATCAGTGGAAGCGCTGAGTTTCCTTTTGACAGATATGTGTGAATCAGCATCAAGCTTCACAGTTAATTGTTCAATGGGATACTGGTGCACAGGGGAATAAAGTTACAGAATAAGGTGACACAGGAGAAAGGAGGGTGGGGGGGGATGCAAATTGATATTAGATTTTTTTCTCTTCATTAATTGAACTGTATTACAGTAAATTGTATCGTATTTATTCAAGGTATCAAATTATATTACTGCCTGTCTAAAATGAAAAAAAACTTTTGAAAATTAAAAAAATACACACCTTAAAGCATTTTAACTATTACTGAACTACATCTAAGGGGATTTACAGCCTTACAAATTATTCTTTAACCACGGTTGCCAACTTTTAAAGAGATGATTCTAGCTGGATGCAAACTCTTATTTATTTTCACCATTAACGCGACTTCATTAATCATCACAAATAACCTGCAAAAGAATGGAAAGGTGGTTCCTTTTGCTGTGAAACAGGCTCCTGTGCCTGCTTTCACAAACCGTAACATTTTTGTCTGTAATTCCTGGGCAGTTGGTGGGCAATTAGCCCAACTCTGCACCAGTATTTCCCTGTCGGTGCGGATCATCTGTCAAGTCATAACTTGACAGATTGCAAGTTCAGGATTTAGTCATGCGGAAATCCCGAACTTGAAGTCAATTTCAAAGGCGGTATGATGGCGTACTCTCAGAGTACGCCATCATCCCCACCGCAAAATCTGCCCCAACACTTTAAAAAAACACAAAAAACAAACAAACCCCAGTATCCCAATTTCAAACATGTTTGTTTCAGAGACTGAGTGAGCTTGTTTCAAAATAGACAGTCTGTCAGCGAGTGTTGTTCTTGTTCAATATGGGACTACACAGTCATTTCTTGTCTATGCCTGTTAATGTGACTCGGGATAAATGAGAGATGGTCTAAAGACGAACACTCCTAATATTCTGGCTTTAGTCTCTAACCCCCCTCCCTTGATCTTCTTCTACAAACATAGGGACCAGACTGCAGAATGACTTGCTTCCACAGTGATGGGGAGCTGACTGCAGTATGACCTGATTCCGCAGTGATGGGGACCGGATTTCCGTATGACCTAGCTCCCTCTCTCTGATCTTAACACACTTAAACTGTTAAGATATTGGAGACATTTACTGCAGTGCAGTGGCACCAAGATCAGTTCAAGCTGCAGTTGCCAGTTAGAAATAGTAACATCTGAAGGTGTTTACATTTTGAAGTTTATTTTTTTATCCATAAATGCATGATTTTATATGAAAAAAATTATCACTCCTATTCTCCAAAACAAAAATTAAGGTTCTACAAGGTCTACTCTTTATGTAATGTTATCAAGTTAAGTGGAACAAAATAGAATAGACTGCTGGGTCCTGGCACAGTTCAGTCTAGAATGGCTAAGATATATGCAAATCTAAGCAAAGATGTAGTAATGCTGACTGCACATCATTTTTCTGGGCAGCTTATTTTTGTCATAATTCACAGCTCCCAGCGAGGGGATCTACTCTAACAGGAGAGGAGTGTGAAAAATCACAATGTGCTTGAATTTTTAAAGAATATTGCCACTTAAAGATAAATGTCGGTGAGGGTGCAAACTTTCATAGTCTTTAGAAATGTTCGCAGTGTATCTTCACTCATTGGTAACATTTCCTGGGACTAAAAATGAGAAGGATGAAAGAAGTGCCGGGCAAAAACTAAGTGAAATGAAATCCAATATGCAGACTCTGTGAGCAAATGGCAGAGTGGTCTATCACTGCTCCCTGTGTGTCTTGGCTGGCAAAGTGGGTGTTACTGCATAAGGTGAGTGCAAGAAGAGTTACTTTAGCACTTTAGGACTCCCACTCCAAAGGGGTTGTAGTGTTGCATCTCTGCGACATGCTCCCTCCTGAGAGTCTGTGGAGGCAGTTCTGCTCAATCATTAGCACATTAGCAGGTAGGAGTGCCAAGGCCAGCAAATGTGGTTGGTGGCAGAATGGCAGGTACACCTAGAGCGATTTTTGGTGTCTACTGATTTCTGTGGCATGCCTCTTCTTTCATTTTGTATGACTGATCATGAAATATTAGTTTTGGACAGCACCAAAAGCAGCCCGAATGATAAACTTTGCCTTCATTTGCTGCCTGCCATTGGACTCAGCAACTAGATGTCTTGGGAGTCCTTGAGATTATTTGAAAGTTGATAGTGAATAAACTTCTTATTGCGCTGCTGAAATCCTGCAAATTATTCACTTAAAGTCTGTTTTGTGGTGACTTAGCAGACAATAATGGTACTTTGTGGATGTTTAAATGCAGACTTACCATAAAGAGCAAATAATTGGCCTTGAAAAATAACTCCACATGTTCATATTCACAAACATTTCAGAAATATTGTTAAAAACACAATACATTGCAAAAAAAATCCAGAGCCTTTTCCACTTTAAGAACTCATTTGTACATGAAGCTTTCTTTGTACCCATTCAAAATAAGTTTCCTGGAATTACATAGAATCTACAGCACAGAAACAGGCTATTGCGCCCAACTGTTTATCTGATGCAAAGAATTTTTGAAGGCTTGTGCCCCCAATTTTACAATCCCTGTGCAGCTGCTCTGCACCTGTATAACCGGTGCAGATGATATGAAAACCTACTGCAAATAGGTTAGCTCAATACATACGAATATGTACTTGCAAATCATTATTCAAATAGAATTATACTATGACAACTCCAATATTAAAAAAACTGAAGTATTTTTGCTTTGACCCAAAACTTATCACCAAAGAACTGTACCTTCATAAAAGAGAATTCAGGGTGATTGATTCAGTGAGTATTATAATATCCTAGATGTGATAAATTTGAGCACTATGCTCATAAAATATATTTTTTAGAACAAAATAAATTACTTTATGGTTGTTAATGAAAGTCAAAATCCTGGAATTCCCTATCCAGCACCATCACTACAAGTGGTTCAAGGAGAAATCTCACCACCACCTACTCAAGGCAATTAAGGATCGGCAAGAAATGTGGCCTTGCCAGCGTTGCCCACACCCCCAAAACAAATAGTTTTTAAAAAGTGACTGGTGATTGAAAGCTTTTGCACTGACTTTAGGAGAGCTTTCGGGTAGATACATTTTCTAACTGTAGAATGGCAAACTATGATAATTCTGAGCTATATTCCATGTCCGGCTATGAATACCAATATAATGTTACTATGGGTCAAAGGTTATTTGGTGAGCTATACTGGTTTTGTACATATGGATGGCTGCGTAAAGAAAGTGTTTATTTTTTAAATAACGGTTTTGTTTGAAATAAAGGAAGCATCCAGAAGGAAAATTGAATTACAGAACCTTAAAATATAAACAGAAATGTTGGAAATGCTCCACAGAACTAATGAAGGATTGCGCCCCAAAGATACCTTATTGTCCCATATTCTCTGATTTCAGACTGCTTTGTTTATTGCTGTATTGAGAAGAAAGTATGAGCTTTAAGATTCAGCAGGCTCTGCATAGCCTCAGACTGAATGCACCACTGAAATTCAAGTAAATTAGAGTTGAAGGCAGAGTTAAATGCCTGCATATTCTGTTTACAGAATTATGACATATTAATGCTGAATCATGTAATGAGATTGATGCTCATTCCAAAAATAAGCTAAATGTTAAAAAAGTAACTCTTATATAGCTGATAAGTTTGAAGTTAAGTGAGGAACCACATGATGCAGTGAGTTGGACACTGTCTTTTCACATTGGTTTCAAATTTATTCCCGACTGATGGGGTAAAATCTCCTCTCTAGCGTGTGAAAATGTCCTGTGTGGATTGAATTTGGACAGTGTCAAACTAATCTAGTGATTGAGGGAAACAGATCTTCATGATTCAGTAACTAATATATTAAATTCATAACCCATGAGCTAAGATGAGTCAAATGGTTTTTCTCATTCTTAATTACTTACTGACACAGAAAGGGCTGCAGTGAGAAATAGAACTATTGTGGCAGAACCACTGAATGACTCTGGCTACCTGTATATAATTCTCTTTAACGATGTTCTAACACCAGCCTAAACCTGTACCATTGTGTTAGGCATTACTGTGTTTTGTATATAGGGTTTGCACATATGGGGCGTGGCCCCTTTAAGAGCGCGGGAAAACGCGGGCAAACACGATGACGTCACGTCGCAAAATCAGGACTGCCCAGTCAGTCCTCGTGGCATCTCCGTTGAGCAAAGACCTGTTTAATCGTTCTCTGGTGTCGATCTCAGTTATTCATAGGAATTCGTTAATTCCTACATTGATGACCCCGTTTTTGTGAACGTTTTCACAAAAGAAGAGCACAGCATGGAAGCGAACGCCATTTCCCGAAAGCTACCGCAGTTCTGGGAGCAGCAAGCGCCCTCGTGGTTTATTCAGGTCGAGGCCCAGTTCGCCCTGAGGAACATCGATGCGGATCAGACCAAGTATCTTTACGTGGTCTCCGCACTCGACAGCTCTACCGCCTCTCGGATCGTCAGCCTCCTCGAAAACCCCCCAACGGAGTGCAAGTATGAAACCCTCCAGGCGCGGTTACTGCAGGTTTTCGGGCTCACAAAATCGGAGCGCGCCCGTCGATTACTCGCTATGCCCGGGCTCGGGCACTCCAAGCCTTCAGAGTTGATAAGCCAAATGCTCACACTCCTGGGCTCAGAACGGGAATGTTTCCTATTCCGCGAGATTTTCCTCAGCCAACTGCCTGAACAGGTACAAGCTGCCCTGGCCAGATCTGAAGTTGAAGACTACGCATCACTCGCTGCAGAGGCTGACAAAATTTTCACTAACTCGGCAGTACTGCGCCGCCACGAGGCACCCACCCCCCGCAGACACCGCCCCAGCTCGTCCGCCTGCTGGGCTGTGTTTCTACCACGCGCAGTTCGGCGCGAAAGCGAAGCGTTGCCGCCCTCCCTGCAGTTTTCCCCCAAAAAACCAACGATTGACACTGCGACCACCGAGGAACGGGTCTAACGGGCACCCCGCGGCCGCGATGGTGATCGGCAACGCGGGGAAAATTGCTCTTCATCACTGATACTCTCTCCGGTCTGCATTTTCTGTGCGACACCGGAGCGCAGTGCAGCATTTTACCTGCGTCCGCCCTCGATGTGCAGACGGGGAATCATGGCCCTGCCCTTGAAGCAGCCAATGGCGGAACAATTCGGACCTTCGGCAGACGGCGAGTGGAGTTGTGCCTCGGGGGGCAACGTTTTCACTGGGAGTTTGTTACGGCCAAAGTTTCCCAGCCCCTCCTCGGCGCGGATTTCCTGTGCGCCAACAGCCTCCTGGTCGACGTTAGGAACCGGCGGCTGATCAACGCAGCAACTTTTAATTCTCTTCCGTGTTGCCGCAGTAACACTACGTCACGCACCGTCTCCTGTGCGTTCCCGACTCCTGATGAGTTTGCTCGCCTGCTCAGCGAATTCCCCGACCTGACAAGATCCACGTTCTCCTCCACAGCCACAAAACATGGTGTGGAACACCACATCACCACCAACGGCCCCCCCGGTCTATGCGCAGGCCCGGCGCCTAGAACCTGGCAAGCTGGCGGTCGCAAAGGCGGAGTTCGCAACCATGGAACGGTTAGGGATTATTCGCCGGTCGAATAGTCCCTGGTCTTCACCCCTCCATATCGTCCCGAAGCCTGGCGGCGGATGGCGGCCATGCGGCGACTATCGACGACTAAACGACGCCACCAGTCCTGATCGGTACCCGATCCCCCATATCCAGGATTTCTCTGCCCATTTGGCAGGGAACACCGTGTTCTCAAAAGTCGACCTCGTCCGGGGCTACCACCAGGTCCCAGTTCATCCACAAGACATCCAGAAGACCGCAGTCATCACCCCATTCGGCCCCTTCGAGTTTTTACGGATGCCGTTTGGGTTGAAGAATGCCGCCCAGGCTTTCCAATGCCTGATGGACTCCGTGCTGCGGGACCTCAAGTTCCTCTTCATCTACCTGGACGATATTCTAATTGCCTGTCCTACTAAGGAAGAACATAGCTGTCACCTACGTACCCTTTTTCGATGCCTCAGCCAACACGGCCTGATTATCAACCCAGCCAAGTGTCAGTTTGGCCTGCACCAAATTGACTTCCTGGGGCATCACATCACCTCAGAGGGTGTGGTTCCTTTACCTTCGAAGGTAGAGGCGTTGACATCCTTTCCACGCCCGCAGAACATAAAGGCCCTGCAGGAATTCCTAGGCACGGTAAACTTTTACCACCGTTTCGTGCCTAAGGCGGCACTACTCATGCAGCCCCTGTATGAGGCCCTCAAGGGCAAGACTGGCAAGAACCCGGTAGACTGGATGGATGACATGGCCCGAGCGTTCGCCGGCACCAAAAGCGCCTTAGCCAACGCGACTATGCTGGCGCACCCGCTGCCAGGAGCCACCATCGCCCTCACCACTGACGCGTCGGACTACGCAGTCGGTGCCGTGCAACAGCAGTGGGTGAACGGGACGTGGCAGCCGTTGGCATTCTTCAGCCGTCAACTACGGCGGAACGAGAGAGCATACGGCACGTTCGACTGGGAGTTGCTCGCCCTTTTTCTGGCCATCCGCCATTTTCGGTTCCTTCTGGAAGGACGCCCTTTCACCGCTTTTGTGGACCATAAGCCGCTGACCTTTGCAATGTCCAAGACCGCCGAACCATGGTCAGCCCGACAGCAGCGCCAACTGACCTACATAACCGAATTCACCACGGATATACGGCACGTGGCCGGTAAGGACAACCTGGTGGCAGACTGCCCTCTCCCGCGCGATCGTCAATACGGTTCATTTGGGCATCGACTACGCCCTCATGGCAGCGGACCAAGCCTCAGACCCGGAAGTCCAAGCTTACCGAACGGCCATCACTGGCCTCCAGTTGGCTAACGTCAAGTTCCATTCGGCAGGTACCACGTTGTTGTGTGACGTCTCCGTACAGGATCCTCGCCCTGTCATGCCGGTCGTCTGGCGCCGCAAAGTGTTCGACGCCATACATGGGTTGTCACACCCTGGAATGAAGGCCTCTCAGAAACTGATGTCAGCGAAATTTGTATGGCATGGCATGCATAAAGATGTCCGCGACTGGGCCAACACCTGCGTGGTCTGCCAAAAGGCCAAGGTACAGCGCCACATCAAAGCTCCGTTGGCCACCTTCACCGTTCCGAAGCGACGTTTTGACCACGTCAACGTGGACCTGGTAGGACCACCCCCATCCTCCCATGGTTTTTCACACATCCTGACCATGGTTGACCGCACCACCAGATGGCCGGAGGCGGTCCCCCTGTCATCCACTACTTCGGCAGACGTGGCCAGGGCATTCATTTCCTCCTGGATCGCCCGTTTCGGAGTACCCGCCGATATTTCGTCAGACAGGGGACCGCAGTTTTCCTCCGAGCTCTGGAATGCAGTGGTCCAAGGACTCGGTGTCAAATTACATCGCACCACGGCCTAACACCCACAGGCGAATGGCCTCTGCGAACGCTTCCACCAGTCAATGAAGGCCGCCCTGAGAGCCAGCCTCCAGGACGCTGGATGGGCAGACAAGCTACCGTGGGTCCTGTTGGGCCTTCGCACGGCCCCCAAAGAAGACCTTCACTCTTCATCAGTGGAGCTGGTGTATGGTCAGCCGCTGAGGGTCCATGGGGACTTCCTACCAACATCGACAGAGCAGTGGTCCGCGTCTGCCCAGCTTGCTAGTCACCAAGAGGCGGCCAGATGTTTCGCACCGGTGCCCACTTCGCACCACGGGCTGCAGAGGTCACACGTTCCCATGGAGCTTCACAAGGCTGAATACGTTTTTATTCGCCATGACGCGCATAGGGATCCGCTCAAGGCCCCATATACCGGTCCCTTCCGCGTGTTGGAAGCAGGGGACAAAACCTTCACGGTAGATGTCGGTGGTAAACCGGACCACATTTCGGTCGACCGCTTACAGCCAGCACATTTGGACCTCGACCGCCCCGTCGAGACAGCACAACTGCCGAGACGGGGTCAGCCACCCGTCGTCGTTCCGGCAGACCAAGTGCGACCGCCCGCCAGACTGCCAGCCGCCCAGCAGCCTCCGCCTCGAGAGTACAGGAGTCGGTCTGACAGGCTCCCCTCACCGTTTGACTTTGTCCGTTAAAGCGAATTCTGGGGGGGCGCATGTGGCAGAACCACTGAATGACTCTGGCTAACTGTATATAATTCTCTTTAATGATGTTCAAACACCAGCCTAAGCCTGTACCATTGTGTTAGGCATTACTGTGTTTTGTATATAGGGTTTGCATGTACGGGGCGTGGCCCCTTTAAGAGCGCGGGAAAACGCGGGCAAACGCGATGACGTCATGTCGCAAACCACGGGACTGCCCAGTCAGTCTTCGTGGCATCTCTGTTGAGTAAAGACCTGTTTAATCGTTCTCTGGTGTCGATCTCAGTTATTCGTAGGAATTCGTTAATTCCTACACTATCACATTAGTTCAGTTGTGGTGCTCAGCTAAGGTTGAGATTAAGCAGCTTGAGAGGGCACATCCAAAGATGTGCGGGTTAGGATGATTGGCTATGATAAATTGACCATTAGTGTTTGGGGGATTAAATACGTGGGGTTACAGGGATAGGGTGGGATATGTGTTGGTGTAGGGGTTACGGGGATCGGGTGGGATATGTGTCAGTGCAGGCTCGATGGGCCGAAATGGCCTCTATCTGCACTGTGGGGTTTCTGTGATTCTGTGATTCTGTGATAACTCTGCCTTTAACTCTAATTCACTTGTATTTCAGTACTGCATTCAGATTGTTCTGATTTTAAGTGTGGCACTAAAATTAACAGAAAAGCTATGTTAAACCTGTATAGAACCCTGGTTAGACCACACTTGGAGTGCTGTGAACAGTTCTAGGCTCCATATTCTAAAAAGGATATAGAGGCACTGGAGAAGGTGGGAAAATATTTACTAGAATGATACCAGAACTGAGAGGTTATACCTGTCAGGAAAGATTAAGCAGGCTGGGGCTCTTTTCACTCGAAAAGAGAAGACAGAGGGGTGACCTGATAGAGGTCTTCAAGATTATTAAAGTGTTTGATAGGGTAGACGTAGAGAAGATGTTTCCACTTGCAGGTGAAACCAGAACTAGGGGCCATAAATATAAGATAGTCACTGATAAATCCAATAGGGAATTCAGGAGAAACTACTGTATAAAGCATTCGGTTTGGTTGTATATCGGGGAGAAGGCTGGTATATACACTTTTCCTAAAGTTATCCTTATCAGAGTGAAACTGTATCATTGTTAATTTGTTAATAGAGAAATTGTGGAACATACGCAGACATAATAGACACCAGAGACTGGGGTCTAAGACTGCAACTGAACCAAGAGGTTTTGATGAAATTTATTGCAGCTGAAAAGCTTCAGTGGTTTAAGACAGATTTCAATCAGAAGCGTAAGGCGGAGTTAAAATGCTTAACTCCACCCTTAACATTTAATATTCTATATGATATATACTAACATTATTAATAACCTGTTTACATTGCTATGTTACTGCTACTGTGTAGAGCCTCTGGCCTAGAAATTCAGTTGTTTGCGCCAGCCGCTAGCGCCTTAGGAGGAGGAGATGTGGGGCGCTAGGCGGCTAGCGGCCGGGCGCAGCGCGATCTGTGCCTCTCCCCAACTTCAGTAAAGATTTAGCGGCGGCGCAAAGCCTTTGCGCGCGCTCAGCTGCGCGCGCAGATCCTGACGTCATTTCATCGTGCAATGCCCTTTGTGCGCCCCAAACCGGAAATTCAGTGGCGCCGGCCTATTGTGCGCCTGGCGCCCCTAGCGACTGGTAGAGGGGAACGGTTCCCAGTCGCTGCGGGGCGCGGGGGGCGCAAATTAAAGGGCACTCCTCCTGCAGTAGAAATGGCAGCCATTTTGCAACACTCCTTCTTTGTGAGAGCCGGATCTTTGCAGAGAGACAAAGGTAGAGAGCTTTCTGGTTTGGCTCAACACTCGCTCAGGTACTTGTGGCTTCAGGCCACAGCTTTGCACTTGTCTTTAACTTCAGAGCCATAGCATTGATTGGAAACATATAATGGGGGCTGCAATGGGTGCAAACGTTGGCCTTCTCCATAGTCCTGGGCGTTGTACAGATCAAGCAGCAGTGGTCAGGCCTTGCTTCAGGGCTGCAGTGTGCAGGGCGTGGCAGGCAAACAAATCCACCCTCCTCCTTTAAGAGCTCACCGGCGCCAGAGTGTCTGCCGTCAATCAGCAACTCGCCGAACCTGCGCTGCGCCCGCCCTTGGGTATCGCCCCGGGCCGCCGGCTTAGCACCTAATGATAGTCGTGCATCGCCTGTTTTAGCGCAGCAGCAACCTCTTGGGGCGATGCCACTGAATATCGGCGAAGGTGGCGCGAAGTTGCGCCGGGCGCAAACTTTAGCGGCCGCCCGGCTGTAGCGCCCCAAACGTGGCTATACTGAATTTCTAGGCCTCTGAGTTTTGTCTGCCAAGTAGCAGGTCGGGAACGCGATGTGTTGATCAGCCCGTTCCTCAGTGCGACTAATGGCCCCAATTAAGCCAGCCATGCGCGTTTCTCGGCCCTATTAAAGGGTACGGGTCTGATGACGTCATCGATGACTCATTTCCAGCGCCCATATTTAAAGCAGCCTTGCACACAAGTCATCTGAAGGTTGGTAAAGGAGTGTGTAAGCATCACTGTAATGGTTGGATTTATTATGTGAACATAAAAACATGAATAGCCAAAGACAGAGGGCTGCACCCCTGTTTACAGATGCCTCGCTGCATATTCTGGTGGAGGCAGTATGAGCATGTAGGGAGGTCCTCTTCCCAGCAGATGGATGCAAGAGACCTCCCCAAGTGACAGAAAGGGCTGGGCTTGAAATAGTAGAGGAGGTCAGCAGCAGGGAGGTTGTGAGGAGTACCTGGATCCAGTGCAGGAAGAGATTCAATGATCTGATGAAGTTAGGAAAGGTGAGTGCCAAGCCACCCTCACCTCATCCTGATGTTCGTGTCACCACATCCCATCACTCTGCCTTCCCAAGCCTACTCCTGCACATCATTCCTCACACCAACATACCTTCCAGGTCCACCCATCCCTCTCTATGTACATACTCACATCCCCATCTAACTAACCACCCCTCACACTCACCCTCATCATAAAGCAATCATAGCAAGTAACACCACAGAAGGAGGCCATTTGGCATTGTCACGCCACTCCCTTATAGTCACCCTCTACAGATATAACCCATCCATTCCTTACACTCATTTCATGGGGGAAAAATTCAGTTGGCTAGCACCTCCCGTTAGCGCCCCCCCCCCCCCCCCCCCCGAGGCATTAACGGGGTGCTAGGAACTTAGCGCCCTAGTGCGGCGATTTTAGTGCTGCTTGTGAAATTGACCAGTTATTTTGCGGCGGCGCTAAACGCTACCGCCACGATCTCCTACGCCTGCAGATCGTGATGTCAGTCAAGCGTGCAACGCCTCGGTAGCGCCCCAGACCGTATATTAAGTCGTGCCCCCTGCCTTCACGCCTGCCGCTAGGAATGACAGGTAGAGGGGAACGTTTTCAAGTCGGGAAGGAGCTGGGGGAGCGCTATTTAAAGGTGGGCGCTTCCTGCCTTTTCTTGTTGGCAAAATGTTTGGTTTTATCACTGTCCTAAGGAGTTTTGGCCCTCAGCACCACTTTTGAGGTTCCTAAGCGCCGAGCTCTTTCCCTGGGCCTATCCATTCGTGCAAACACAATTGCTTTTGAGGTCTCTCCAGGCCGAGATTCAAGGCTGCAATGAGCAGGGAGTGACTGGCCAGCAAGGTGGCCCCTCCCCTTTCAGAACTGGACGGCACCAGTGTGTCTGGCTTCCATGGTAATTGGCATCGCCTGAGGTTCGGTAGTGCTCTGAGGTAGTGCCTTGTTCCCTGACGTTTGCGCCTCAAGAGGTGTAGCGCCTGATTTAGTGCTCAAATCACTTCCAGGGGCGATAGAGGCGAATTTTGCAGTCGGAGGCTATAATTAGCACCGGGCGATACCAAATTTTTCCCCCATCACTCTGACTCAAACTTCATAGAATCATAGAAAGTTACAGCACGGAAGGAGGCCATTTCGGCCCATCATGCCCGCGCCGGCCAACAAAGAGCTATCCAGCCTAATCCCACTTCCCAGCTCTTGGTCCATAGCCCTGCAGGTTACAGCATCCCAAATGCACATCCAAGTACTTTTTAAATGTGGTTAGGTTTCCTGCCTCTACCACCCTTTCAGGCAGTGAGTTCCAGACCCCCACAACTCTCTGGGTGAAGACATTTCCCCTCAAATCCCCTCTAAACCTTCCACCAATTAGTTTAAATCTGTGCCCCCTGGTTTTTGACCCCTCTGCTAAGGGAAATAGGTCCTTTCTATCCACTTTATCTATGCCCCTCATAATTTTATACATCTCAATAAGGTCTCCCCTCAACCTCCTCTGTTCCAAGGAAAACAGACCCAGCCTATCCAGTCTTTCCTCATAGCTAAGATTCTCTACTCCCGGCAACATCCTTGTAAATCTCCTCTGTACCCTCTCTAGTGCAGTCACATCTTTCCTGTAATGTGGTGACCAGAACTGCACACAGTACTCCAGCTGAGGCCTAACTAGTGTTTTATACAGGTGAAGCATAAACCCCCTGCTCTTGTATTCTATGCCACAGCTAATAAAGGCAAGCATTCCGTATGCCTTCTTAACCACCTTATCTACTTGGCCTGCTACCTTCAGGGATCTGTGGACATGCACTCCAAAGCCCCTTTGTTCCTCTACACTACTCTGTGTCCTACCATTTAATGTGTATTCCCTTTCCTTGTTAGCCCTCCCCAAATGCATTACCTCACACTTCTCCGGATTGAATTCCATTTGCCACTGTTCTGCCCACCTGACCAATTTATTTCTTCCTGCAGTCTACAGCTTCCTTCTTCAGTATCAACCGCACAGCCGATTTTAGTATCATCTGCAAACTTCTTAATCATACCCCCTATATTCAAGTCAAGATCGTTGATATATACCACAAAAAGCAAGGGACCTAGTACTGAGCCCTGCAGAACCCCACTGGAAACAGCCTTCCAGTCACAAAAACACCCATCAACCATTACCCTCTGCTTCCTGCCTCCGAGCCAGTTTTGGATCCAACTTGACACTTTGCCCTGGATCCCATGGGCTTTTAACTTCGTGACCAGTCTGCCATGTGGAACCTTATCAAAAGCCTTGCTAAAGTCCATATACACTACATCAAACGCACTACCCTCATCTACCCTCCTTGTTACCTCCTCAAAAAATGCAATCAAGTTTGTCAGACATGACCTTCCCTTAACAAACCCGTGCTGACTATCCTTGATTAATCAGTGTCTTTCTAAATGAAGATTTATCCTGTCCTTCAGAATTCTTTCCAATAATTTTCCCACCACCGAGGTTAGGCTGACTGGCCTGTAATTACTCGGCCTATCCTTTTCTCCCTTTTTAAACAAGGGTACCACATTAGCAGTCCTCCGGCACCACACCTGAAGCCAGAGAGGATTGGAAAATGATGGTCAGGGCCTCTGCTATTTCCTCTTTTTTGCTTCGTTTAACAGACTGGGATACATTTCTTCCGGGCCTGGCGATTTATCGACTTTCAAAGCTGCTAAACCCCTTAATACTTCCTCTCTCACTATGTTTATTTCAATATTTCACACTCCTCCCCCCCCGATAGCAATGTCTGCTTCGCCCCTCTCCTTTGTGAAAATGGACGCAAACTATTCAGTAAGAACCCTACCAACGTCTCCCGCCTCTACTCACAGATTACCCTCGTTGGGCCAAAATTTCGGGTCGGAGGCTTTCCGCGGGTGCAAGCCCCCGACCTGCACTTACCTAGCGCGCCTGCCGTTGTGCTGTGGGCCCACGTGGGATTCCGATCCTGGGCCTCCTCCAGCTGCCGGCACGCAGTGCTTGCGTATCCCAGGGGCGCAGTTAGTTCGAAGCATCCCCTGGGATCACGTGGGCCGTGGAGAGCCAATCGTAACAGGGAATCTCTATTCATAGATTTGACAGGAAGACCTGTCAATAGAGATCGGCCCCAAAACCTAACTAAAACTTCAAATAAATTTTTTTTTAAATCACATTTTAAAATAACTATAAATTACATAAAATAACTATTTTAAACAAATTTAAATTTTTGAAAAAATTAATTACAGTTTTTAACAGGGCTAAAAATAAACTTACCTTTCTTTAAAGTATTTAAAAATAATAAACCTGTGGAAAAAATGTTTTAATTTTACTTAATTCACCACTTACCTTGTTAAAAGCAGGCCTTGCCACTGCTTTTTAAACATGTAGCGGCTAGAGACTTACCCTCCCGGAGAAACCTGTAAAAAGCCGGAAGTTCCAGGCGTACGCGCTGCCTCTCCGGCGCACGCCTTCGACCTGTGAACCCCTTCCTTCAAGGGAACGGAAGTTCCGGTTTCCAGCGCATGCGCAGTGCATGCATGAAACCGGCACTTTCATTGGCCCTACACGTGAGTACCCAGCGCGTACTCACCTGTGGGGACCCGAATTTCTGGCCCATGGTCTCTAATAGGCCCTACCCTTTCTTTAGTTATCCTCTTACTCTTAATATATTTATAAAACATCTTTGGGTTTTCCTTGATTTTGCTTGCCAAGTATTTTTCATGCTCTCTCTTTGCTTTCTTAATATCATTTTTAATTGCACTTTCTGTACTCCTCTAAAGATTCTGGAGTATTTAGCCCTCGGTATCTGTCATACGCCTCCCTTTTTTTCTTTATCCTGCCCTGTATATCCCTAGACATCCAGGGGGCTCTAGATTTGTTAGTCCCACCTTTTTTCTTTAAGGGCACATACTTGGTCTGAACCCTCTGGATCTCGTCCTTGAATGCCTCCCACTGCTCTGACACTGATTTACCTTCAAGTAGCTGTTTCCAGTCCACTATGGCTAAATCCCCTCTGAGCTTAGCAAATTTTGATTTTCCCCAGTTTAGAATTTTTATTCCTGGTCTATCCTTGTCCTTTTCCATTACTACCTTAAATCTAACCAAATTATGGTCACTTGCACCAAAATGCTCCCCCACTGATATGCCTTCTGCCTGCCCAGCTTAATTTCCTAAAACTAAGTCCAGAACCGCCCCCTCCCTTGTTGGGCTTGCTACATACTGGCTAAAAAAGTTCTCCTGGATGCATTTTAGGAATTTCACACCTTTTATACCCTTCACACTAATTTTATCTCAGTTAATATTGGGGTAGTTGAAATCCCCTACTATTGCTGCCCTATAGTTTTTGCACTTCTCAGAAATTTGTCTACATATTTCTTCTATCTCCCTCTCACTGGTTGGGGGTCTGTAGTGCACTCCCAGCAGTGTGATCGCCCCTTTTTTGTTTTTCAATTCGACCCATATGGCCTCATTTGATGATCCCTCCAACATATCATCCCTCCTCACAGCTGTAATAGTTTCTTTAATCAATACCGCGACCCCCCTCCCTTTTTACCTCCCTCTCTAACTGAAAATCCTGTAACCAGAAATGTTGAGCTGCCATACCTGCCCCTCTTTCAGCCACGTCTCTGTAATAATAGCTATAATATCATAGTCCCAAGTATCTACCTGTGCCCTCAGCTCATCTGCCTTGTTCGCTATACTCCTTGCATTGAAGTATATACCATTTAGTACAGGCAAACCTCCTTGACTACTATCTAGCCCTTGATTCCTCTGTCCTTCCAATTTACTTTCTACATTTTTGTTTTCCAATTCCAGTTTTTCTTCCCTCTCTATTGACTCTATACTTAGGCTCCCATCCCCCTGCCAAGCTAGTTTAAACCCTCCCCAACAGCACTAGCAAACCTCCAGTGAGGATATTGGTCCCGTTCCCGTTGAGGTGCAACCTGTCTGGCTTGTAGAGGTCCCACCTCCCCAGAAATGGTTCCAATTCCTCAGGAATCTAAAGCCCTCCCTCCTACACCATCTCTCCAGCCACGCATTCATCTGCTCTATCTTCCTATTTCTGAACTCACTAGCATGTGACACTAGTAGTAATCCGGAGATTAATGCCTTTGAGGTCCTGCTTTTTAACCTCTTTCCTAGCTCCCTAAACTCTGCCTGCAGGACCTCATCCCCCTTCCTACCTATGTCGTTGGTACCGATATGGACCATGACCTCTGGCTGTTCACCCTCCCCCCTCAGAATGCCCTGCAGCCATTCAGTGACATCCTTGACCCTGGAACCAGGGCATCCTGGAGTCACGTCTGCAGCTGCAGAAACGCCTGTCTGCTCCCCTAACTATTGAATCCTCTATCACTATTGCTCTCCCTCTCCTCGTCCCCCCCGCCTGTGCAGCTGAGCCTTCCATGGTGCTGTGGACTTGGCTTTGGCTGCACTCCCCAGAGGGACCATTGCCTTCACCAGTACTCAGCACTGAATACTGGTTGGTGAGCAAGATGGGCTCAGGGGACTCCTGCACTACCTGCCTGGTCCTCCTCTTCTGTCTGACGTTCACCTATTCCTTCTTTGCCTGCACACTCTTAAGCTGCGGGGTGACCACCTCCCAAAACGTGCTATCCACGTAGCTCTCAGCCTCGCGGTTGCACAGCAGTGACTGCAGCCACCGCTCAAGCTCTGTAACCCAGGCTGCTCGAGCTGCTGTAGCTGGCGACATTTCCTGCACATGTGGTCGTCTAGACCATGGGAGGTGTCCAGGACTTCCCACATGGCACAGGATGTGCATTCCACGGGTGTGAGCTGCCCTGCCATACCTCTAATTAACCACTATTTACTAAACTAGTTGGAATAAACTTAAAAACTTTAAGGCCTAGAAATTCGGTGGGCTGCTCCACCAGTTAGCGTCCAAAGAGGGCACTTAGTGGGTTTAGCTCCACTGGCCATGCCTCCCGTGAAATTTAGCGGGGCGCTAATGGCAGCGTTAGCCGGTAGCGCTGCGCCGCCACCGGTGACGTCATCGGTGTGCGCAGCGCCCCGCTACCGCCCCGATCGCCAAATTTGGTAGCGCTCCCCGCTGTAACGCCGGTCGCAATTTGCGACCGGCTCAGGGGGGCCTACCTGCGGCGGTAGAGGTGCTGAGGTGCGGGGCGGCCACCTGCCAGCACCTGTTCGCGCAGCCGTCCCCGGCCTCCTGAGACCCCCCACCCCCCGCGTTGTGCCGGCTGTCTCCCAAGAGCCCGGCACTTCTCCTCGGTGCCGGGCTCTTTTGCCAGCACTCGCGATCTCAGATTGCGCTGCAGCAGTCCCCTCCCCTTTAAGAAGGGGAGGAAGGCCTGCAGTACTGCAGCGCGCCGTGCCGCAGCGTGTGGCGCTGCGGCACATTGCGCTGCGATTTTCAGTTGCAGCACCCCAAGACGGATGCAGGGCGCCTCGAGTAGCGCCGCGCTTCCGTTTGGGGCGTTCAAACTGAATTTCTGGCGGGCGCTCGCAACTCCTTCCGGGGCGGTACTTCCGGCGCCCTGGCGAGGAGCGCCACCAAATTTCTAGGCCTAAGAAAGCTAAGTAAAAGCACTTACCAGATACTCTCAAATCAGTTCCCTTCCCTTGTGCCGACGTCACTTTTGACTTCTGACGTTACTCTTTGAAAAATCTGCCGGTGCTGAGTTGGTACCACCGCTGCCACCTCGCCGCTCCTCCCAGGTCTGCTCTGCCGCCACTGCTGCTGCTGCCATGGGGCCTACCTGCGCCTTAGGGGAAAAGAGCTCACGACAACAGGGAGAGACAGAGAATTGGAGGTGGCCCTCAAGTTTTCAGTAAATTGTCAGCAGCAGAGGAGGTGGCCCTGGAGGTGTTGAGAGTTGCAGAGCTGCTGGCGGTGGGAGATGGAGAGATGGGGACCTTTCAGTAACCTGGTGACAGAATTACATCTCATACAGCCACATGACATACAGCAGTCACTCATATGTTGACTGATTTCAGCAGCCAGTGAAATTTCATCATGTGCATCATGGTATTGTTACCCATTCTTAACATAACATTTCTAAATCATCTCTTTACTCTCCCACAGGTCCATCAAGTTCCCCTGCCCCCCCCCCCCCCCCCAGTCCAGCTGGAGGAGGATGATGACTCCTCAGAGGAGCCTCCAGCCTCTGAGGGTGCACTGTCAGCAGACCCAAGAGCTCCCAGCACCAGCGCAGATACGCCCACCTCGGTGGGTCCTTTGGGCCATAGAGTAGTGTTGTCATCTGGTGTCTCACACTTCACAAGTGAGCAAGAGCAGATGGTGTTGACCGGGACAGCAGTGGAGACTCCTCGCCGGAGGGTGCAGGACGCTCCCGGCTCGGCTCAGCTGCATGCAGACGCTGAGCCTCGGGGGCCATCAAGAAAGAGGGTGATCTTGGAAGAGCAGCAAGAAGTGCAGGAGGCTCTGATAGGTTTTGCAGCTGCGGTGTCTGCAAATGTTCAGAGAATGGAAGAGTCCATGTCCAGCATGAGCACCACCTTGTCACAGGCGATGGTGATGATGGAAAGGATGGCCACTTGCATTGAGCAGCTAATGCACCACTCACAGGAGCACATGCTAGCTATGGAGAACAGATGGAAGAGGCTTATAGAACTCCTCTCTAAGAGGGATCTAAACGTAGACTCGGGCCCTCATGGCCCCACTGCTGTGCAGCAAGGTGCTCTCCAGCCCCATGCTAGCAGGGAAGTGTGGGTGGCCCATGAGAGGGATGATGGTGAAAGGGGACATGGAAGTGGGGGCTCCTCTCAAAGTGCTCCAACTTCTCCCCCGTTGCCTCTTCCTCAGTCAGAGCCCCACAGGCTTCCTCGGATCCCGATGGCCAAGTCTGTCCCTGCACAGTCACAGGAGGAGCAGTCGTCAGTGGGGCCCTCACAGGCTCCAAAACCCAGAGGACGTCTGCCAAAAGTGTCAAAGCAGTCGCAGCAAGGAAGTGAGCAGCCTGCCTCTACCTCTGCTGAAGCCACAGAGGTTGCACCTCGTAGAAGCATTTGGAAACAAAAAATGACACAATCCTAGATGCACAAGGGTATGCGCATGGGTGTATAAAGCAATGTTAGTGTTAAGGTTCCGTTATTGTTATGACACATATAAATGTTTTTATTTTCACTACTTTCCGGTCTTGCCCATTTTTGCCTGCTACCTTGGAAGTGGCTTTGTGACTTGGAATGAATGGTGAGACATTACATGACCTCGAGCAATGAGGCTTTGGGTGAAAGGAATGGGTTGGTCATTGTAGGAATGCTTTATGGTGGTGTTGGGTGGGCGGGGTTGGACTTAGCACAGCATGTGACAGCCATATGGGTGGATTGGAGCAAGTTAAGTAAATCTGGCCATGGTGAGGCCAGCCTGGACTTGCTGAGCAGCAATGTGCGCCGCTGCTGGTGCCATCTCCACCTTGTGTTCCTGCTCCTCCTCTTCCTCCTCATCTTCCAGCTGTTGCTCCTTCTCCTCCACTGCCTCCTACTCCTCTGAAGAGGCTGTGTGATGTGCACCTTGCTCCTCATGCAGCTCCAATCCTCGTTGCTGCGCTATATTGTGCAGCATGCAGCAAACGACGACGATTCTGGAGACCCTGGCTGGTGCGTACTGAAGGGTTCCTCCAGATCTGTCAAGGCATCAGAAGTACATCTTCAGCATGCCTATTGTTTGCTCTATGACACATCTGGTGGACATGTGGTTCTCATTGTAATGCTCCTCGGCCTCATTACTTGGCCTCCTCAAGGGGCACATTTTTAGTGGATAGCCCTTGTCTCCAAGCAGCCAGCCGGTAAGTGTGTTTGGAGGTGCGAGGAGCTGAGGGACGGTGGACTGGCGCAGAACAAATGAGTCATGACAACTGCCAAGGAATCTGGCGCTCACATGCAGGATCACCTTCTTATGGTTGCAGACGAGCTGCACATTGAGGGAATGGAAGCCCTTGCAGTTCACAAACATTCCTGGGCGATGTGGGGGTACCCTGATGACCACATGTGTGCAGTCAATGATGCCCTGCACCTGTGGGAAGCCAGCCAGAGCTGCAAAACTGAGCACCTGCTAAGTAACACTGGCTTCATCAGTGGCAAAATTCAGATAATTGGCTGCCTTGTTAAACATGGCATCGGTGACCTGGGTGATGCATCTGTGGGCGGCCAACTGCGAGATGCCACAAATGTCTGCTGCAGATCCCTGGAAGGAGCCTGAGGTGAAGAAGTTGAGACAGCCACTGGTAAGGCATGTCCACCAGGTCCTCTGGGCTGCAGGTTTGGTTCCAGCAAGCTGCAAATGTCTGCGACGACCTGGCACGATAGCCTGAGCCTCCTTTGGCACTACTGCTCAGTCGTGTTGAGGAAGCTCATCCTCTGCTTGTATACCTTGTGTTGGGGGTATCGCCTCCGGTGAGGTGCAGCCCTGCGCTGATCCCCTCTCTCCGGTGGAGCATCAGGTCATTGAGGAGAAGGCTGCTGTTGCTGCTGCTAGTGTGGCGGCTGCTGCTGGTGTTGGTGGTGCTCATCTTGGTCCGATTCTGAGGACCAAGGTGAGACAGTATAAGCGGCACCCATGCTGATGTCATAGATGGCAGGTCAAGTAGCGATCAGAGAGCCAATCCCTCACTGTTGTAATACTGACTAGCAATGTGCTGAGAGTGGTGTCCGAGGTTTCAGAAATGACCTGCAAACTCCAGAAACCTAAATCTCTGCACAAAATGGAGTCAGCAAGAGTCTTTCCCTTAGGCAACTAATGAGGTGTAATGTGGGAGTATTTATGTGGTTTTCCCAGCTATCAATTAATGCACTCGCACAATGGCCGCTGAGCTTCCACCTCTCCTTCACAGGCGAGGTTCCCATGCTCTTGCCGTTAAATTCAGAAGCTGCTGTTCAAAACCTTCTTAAGGATCTGATAAACAGTTAATGAGTTGAATTAGGTCGCCTGCCTCTGCGAATCAGGTCCGTGGTGCGCTGGGATACACGCCCGGGTTAAATACGCGAGGAGGCGGGGTCCCGCCGCGCTGCCTATTTCTGCTATTTTTACAGCCGACCTGCCTCCAAACCCGCACGCACGGCAATGGGAAAATTCCAGCCGATGTGATTCGTGAACGGCTTTGCAAAAGATTGCCAGGGAAGTTATTGAGTTGTGTGTTGCAAATGAAATATATCTGTGCTTTTTAGTAATTTTTGCAGAGGCTGTAACTGAGGTAAATTATATTGAACTGTAGCTTATGTTTGGAATATAGTTAGTAGATATACAAATTGATAAATTGTGCTTGTGGTTTATGTGGAAATTGGGCATTGTTTTCAAGAATGTAAAAAAGATTTACTAGCATGATACCAGATCTGAGAGGTTATACCTGTCAGGAAAGGTTAAGCAGGCTGGGGCTCTTTTCATTAGAAAAGAGAAGAATGAGGGGTGACCTGATAATCAACTTTATTGTCATTGTTAGTGCACAAGTGCAGTACAACGAAATGTAGGCTTGCGGCTCCCGAGAGTGTACATTTAGATTAAGACATTTAAACATTCAACATTCATTTGGCTTGTAATACATAAACATAATAAAGTGCATTGGCAGATGTGCAGGCTTTAGAGTTTATTTGTGGAGTTCAGTAGGGTGACAGCCCTGGGAAAGAAGCTGTTCCTAAATCTGGTCATTCGGGTGCGAATGCATCTGTAGCGTCTCCCAGATGGCAGGGGGGCGAACAGACTGTGGCTGGGGTGGGTAGGGTCTTTGATGATGGTCAGTGACCTCCGTAAACAGGGTTTCTGGTATATGTGCTCTATGGTCGGTAGCCGGGTGCCGGTAATGCGTTGGGCAGTTTTGACTACCCGCTGCAGGGCTTTCTGGTCATAGGAGCTACAGCTGCCGTACCATACTGTGATACAGTTCGTCAGGATGCTCTCTATTGTACAGCGGTAAAAGTTAGAGAGGATCAGGGGTGACAGGGTACATCCCTTCAGCCTCCTCGCACAACATTAAATCAATTTGTTGCAGCCATTTTCGCTTAGATAATCTTGTGCGGTATTTTTTTTACCCAAATTACAGCAACCCTACATTTCTATAGTATTCTTTTAAGTGCAGGGAGAAATTTGAGTACTTTACAGGGTGGTGGTTAAGGGTTGGGGGTCAGAAGAGAAATTGTCAAATTCCTTTCAAATGGACATGTCAGTATGACTAAGTGACAGAAATGATCTTTCCTTGAACTTGTTAGTAATCTTGGCAAAGTTTATTTTTATTGAATTTTAATTGTACTTGATTGGGGAGTTCCTCTCGTCACCTTAATATAATTGTTCCCTGTCAGGAAGCTTTTGGTTCCATTTCAGGAAGCACGTGTGGGGCACCACAGGTCTGTACATTTGCCCAAAAGCACTGAATGCCAATTTAATTAATAATGCATCATCTGAACTACACTGATCTTTTGTAAGTGTCTTCCTCTCATTAGACTTTGGATTTCTGTTCAGAGGGGAACAGTTTGCTTTATGTCCATTCATTCATTAATACTAACTTAATTACTACTTGTACAGAAGTAAGCGTTCTAAACATAGTCACTCTTGAGTTGTGATATTTTTACTCTTAGTGCGTCAGTTCCCATGCAAGCATCAGTTCTGGGTATGGTTCCATCATTTGGGGCTAAATTTATGATGGGTTTCTTGGTTAAAAGCTAAAACTTTAGTGGCTATCTTATTCAATCAATCTTCCTCCACTAGTATTAACTTAGAGCACAGGTACAGGGGATTGGTATAGTGAATGCTTATTTTCAGTTTAATAATAGAGTCCATGACATTGTTGATTGTAAACAGATTATTATCGGTGATCAGTCAAAGCTGTTTATTAAAATAATATAAAATAATATACTAACTAGCTGAAAAAATAGGGTGTCAAATATTTTATCAGTTAACTGATTGCATTAAGTCTGTCATTGTTTGTAGGAGCCAATCTATATGTATGAAATTAAAAGGAATAGCTTGAAAACATACATGAAGTTACAGCTTTGTGTTAGCTATCAAACTGGTTAGGATTCTTTAAAAAAAATTTATGAATACTTGAGACACAGTCAAATATGTCTTGTAGATCTCAGGGTCTTATGACTCGCCAGTACCAGTGCTTCACTAAAATTTATTGGCCCAGTAATTCCGGGCACAACGCGTGAGTAAGGACGGGGTACTCACGCGTGTGCCCGGAGGAATTGCCGGTTTTCAGCATGCACAGCGCATGCGCTGAAAACCGGCATTTCCTGTCCTCTGACCCAAGGGGTTAAGAGGCAGAACGCGCGCGACTGCACAGGCAGCGCGTGCGCAGTGAAATTCCTTTTTTTTCCCCCCAGAGTTGCCCGAGTGTGAAGGCCTCCGGTTTTTACGCGTGGAAAAACCAGACGTAAGTACTTAGTTTTACAGGTAAGTGGGCTTTTAGTACAATATAGAAATTTTTTTTCCACAGGTTTATTATTTTTAAAGAATTTACAGTAAGGTAAGTTTAGTTTTAGACCCTATATTTTTTTAATTTATTTTTTTCAAAAAATTGATTAATTGTTTAAAACATTTTTAAAAACGTATTTATAGTTAATATAATCAGTGGGATGTTTTTTAAAATTTTACTTAAAGTTAAAGTTGTGTTTTGGCAGCCCATACTTTTCATGAGTTTGACAGCTCTTACTGTCAAACTCATGAATGAGTTTCCCCTCCCCTGATTGGCTGCACAGTGCTCACCTGATCCCAGCCGGCACATCGCACTAACTACGCCGCTGGATCAGGTAAGCACAGCGCGCCGACATCTGAACCGGGCCAGTGACAGGAAATGCGAGCGGGCCCGGGCTTCAGATGTCGGCGCGCAGGGTGAGTGCACATCGGGGGCTTGCACGCGCGGCAAGCTCCCGATCCTAATTTCAGGGCCATTCTCGAGTGATTTCAACTACATAGTCAAAAACATACTTTTTATTTGGAAATTTATTTCCCAAAAATATTGGCTAATTTAAACATAGTTTGTCTGTTTTACACGCTTACCATTTTTGAAATGAATATTGTTCCTCCCTGCCTGCAAATCATCCTATCCTGCACTATTCTCTGACTGAGAGGTAGTAGGGCAGTTAACCTTAGTTTCAGGCTTCTGCTAATGCCGCTGTTGTTTCAGCTGCAGGGAGGTGCATGAGAGTGGCCTGGGGTGAGTTGTGCACTGATTTCCTCATCTTGTCCTGCAACTGGACACAACCTTTTTATTCCTGGATGGTAGCAGTCAATTACATTGGGTTACATCGAGTCTACAGCACAGAACAGGAACAGTACCATTAGAAGTAATATTTTGCTGTCTCTGGGCAACGTTGGTAAGGAGTAACTGCAAAAGTTATTGAAAGGGGCTGGTCAGGTTTACAAGGGGACGGGCTGATATGAACAAAACCACTATCTTTTTACCTAAATCAGTGGCAATGTGAATAAAACTAATAGCAAGCTGGTCTGATGAAAAGTCATCGACCTGAAACGTTAACTCTGTTTCTCTCTCCACAAATGCTGCCTGACCTGCTGAGTGTTTCCAGCATTTTCTGTTTTTATTTCAGATTCCAACATCTGCAGTATTTTGCTTTTGTTTGAGCAAGCTGGTCTTACTCTACTACACTGGGTAAAGCCATCTAGTGGGCACCAGTAGTTACAATGCTAAGCTGAGTGCTGCCTTTAATGGGCCAGGATGGTAGTCGTGAGTTGAGGGAAATTTCTGAAAATTTTATAGAAGGGAAAAACTCTGTTCATTGCGTGCTGCTCCCTTGTGACAATCATGGAAAACAGCTACTGTATCAATGTGAAGCCTGATTTGTAAGCATTTCAATATCATTTAGTTCATTATGCCCATAGAGTAAAAATTCAGTTCTTGTATAATGATGGTGGAACAAATGGAGGTAAGTCTACCACCATTAGCCCTGTGGAAAAATTGCTAACATTTTACGCCAACTTTAAACCATATAAATTAATAATGATTATACTATGCGAACAACAGTTAACCTGTTATTTTATATTTCAAATGTTTAATTTCTCCCTGAGCATATTGTCCTGTTGTGTACATTTTTATCTGTTTTAAAGGGTTTAGCAATTTTGAATACATAGTCAAAGACGTTCCTACTTACTTGTTCTATATGCTGGCTGTATTTGCATCCTGTTTTAAAAGGAGCAGTACTGGCAATGTGGGCCCAAATTAGACAAAAGAAAACAAATAATTTTACTTGATATCTTCTATGCACTACAACCACTTTGCCAATTTTTAAACAATTTCAAAAATTGTTTGAGTGGAACATGTCCCAAAAAAGGGTAGAATGAAAACAGTAGGGTCCCTGTGCATTAGTGTTATTCTGGTAAAATGTAATTTAGAAAAATAAAATTATAGTCCTGAATTTAACCTGGACTGGGAATCAGGTGGGCGAAGTGAGCATTACATTCCCCTGACCTCGGCAGCCTGAGGCCCAGTGGATTTTAACTCCCGGGCCTTATCTGCATACCCCCGGTCAGCTGCTGACCAGTGGGTGGGAGTGAAATTTCAGGTGCCTGGAGGATATATTGGGAGGGTTTCGTGTTGATTGGGGGCCGGGGGGGGTTGTAGGCTGGGGCCTGGGGCCTGGGGCAAACAGGACTCCACTTTCCTGGTGGGCTGGATCCTCTTCCACCTGGCAAGAAAGTCATAACAGCTTCTCTGTTCAAGCCGACAGTTAAAATTGCAGTCAAGATTCGAGGGCGTCTTCACAACCCCTATTTACATATTTAAAGAAGGACCCCGCCGGCTTCAGACGGGTGCCCTTGTGGCCTACTCAGAAAAGCAGGTTAAAATTCAAGACAGCGGGGTTGGTGCCGAATTTTAATGGGTAGGCCACCCAGGCAATTTTAACTGCAGGTTTGGCAGGTAGGGTTAAAATCAACCCTTAAAATTTTCACTAAGATTTCTATTCTGCACTGAACAACATATTAGTGAAGCACTGCTACCAGTTTAAAAGTCTACTGTAATTTACATTATGTGACATAGATATCTTGGGCAGGATTTTAACTCAGCCATGAGGAAGGCTTTGAGGCGTGTGGGGGGTTAAAATCGCAAAAACTGGGGGTCGGGACCCCCTGCTTGGGTCCCGACCCCGAGCCATTTTAACCCAGGCGTGTCTGATGGTCCCGAATCAGTCCCGCCTCCAACAGGAGGGACTGGTTTTAAGGTCCTTAATCAGCAATAATTGGCCTTTATAATCCCATTTTAACAGGCCCTTGCATTTTTAACCCTTTTCCCATGTAAAACACGCCTGGTGGGAATCACGCCTGTGAAACCTGGCGTGAGCACTATTGGCTTGCTGACTATCAGCTGCAGGTCAACCATTAAAGAGGAGATTTGATCAGTCATCATTTGCAGGTGGCAGGACTTTGTTGTTTCAGGCCTGGGGCAACTTTTACCAGACTTAACCACACCTGTGGAAGGTTGGCGCCTCACACACATCTCCAATGTGACCTCCTGGGAAACCACTCTCGCCACCTTCACTCAGCGCTTCCTCAACAGAGGCATATACCAGAAGCATGGGAGCCATTTAATTCCTTCCCTTCTGGTCATTAGATGAGCTCGAACACCAGCCGCGGCACCAGCAGCACCAGGAACAACAGCAGCAACAGAAGCGCCAGGCTGCTGCTCACCCACCTGAAGCTGCACAGGCCAGAAGGGGCCAGCGCTTGGAAGTGGCTTGAGAGCACCTTGCTGCACATCAGGAGGCCATGGGGACCCGTATCTGCACTGGCAGTCCTACTCAGAAGGACTTCCATGAAGGTCTGGTTTCTCTTCTCAATAGATGCCCATTGCTCCTCATGAGATGTCATTCTATTATGAACACTCACCATGTTTTCCATATCCTGGCGACTTATCTCCTCCATGGAGGTTGCCATCCTTTCCATGGTGATGCGTTCATGCGCCAATGACTCCACAAAGGCTCTCGTCATGTTCGCTATGGACTCCTCCATTCGCTCCACACTCACATCGACCCTGGAGACAAAACCTGCCAGAGACTCCTGCATCTGTTCCTGGAGTTCCAGCCCCGCTGATCTTATGGATGGACCCAGAGGCAGAGGGTTGACATGCAGCTGAGCCGAGCTGGCAGAGTCCTGCGCCCTCCGACTAGCACTCTCCACTGCTGTCCCTGTCTCCACAATCTGCTGATGCTCACTTGTGAGCTGTGATACACCAGGTGACAACACTACTCTATCTCGCGAAGGTCCCACCGAGGTGTGAGTGTCTGCGCTGGTGCTGGGTGCACTGAATTCTGCTGACGCTGCGCCCTCAGAGGTTGCAGATTCCTCTGAGGAGTCTGGAAGCTCAGGCTCTTCCTCCTGGACAGTGGGGACGGGGACTCTTGATGGTCCTGTTGGGGAGTAAAGGAAAGAGTTAGAGATGTGAGGTCAAGGTTACATGCACATTGCATATTGCAGATGATCATAGGTCCATCTGTTATAGCTTCAGAATCATTATCAGCGACTCATGCAATGTCAATGAGAGAGAAGGAAAACTATTCTGTCACCAGCTTGCTGTGATGCACCCGTCTGTCCGTCCCCCACTTGTGCCTCATCCTCCAGTCCTACGATCTCCAGGACCGCCTCCTCCCAGGGGATGAGGTGAGCTACTGATGGTGGACCTCCTCCTGTCCTCGCTCATTCTCTTTTATTGTGAGCTCTCTTTTCCTGCAATGAGGGAGACAAGTGGAGGTTGAGTGAGAATGAAGGAGTGAGTGTAGAGAATCCATAGCATAGATGCTTAGAAGGAGACAAAGATGGAGTGAGGTGGCAAGACCAAGGGCCCTCCCTGTGTGTTCTCAGTTGTTTTCATAGCATCAGAGTGCTAGGGAGTGTGAGGGCTGCATAGTCGAATAGTTAGGTGAATGTGAGCATAGAGAGAGAGGGAATGGGTAAGGGTGCATGGATGTCAGTGTCAAGTGGGATGTGGAGGAAGAGATTGCTAAAGCTGAGTGCTGGTGAGGAGAAGCAATGGAGATCAGATTGAGAGTGATGGGAACTTCATACTCACTTTTCCAGTGTGCTGAAGGTCATGAAATCTCTTCCTGCACTGTATCCAGGTTCTGCGGGTAGCCGATAAGGAGTTGACCTCCTCTGCCACTTGCAGCCACGCAGCCTTTGTCTGCTGGGGAGGCATCTTCCTCCTCGATGAAGGTAAGAGCACCTCCTTGTGAGCTCTTGCTCCCTCCACTAAAGCCTGCAGGGCAACGTCGTCAAAACGGGGTGCAAACCTCGGTCTTTCTCTTGCCATTCTGCTTTCAGCTCAGTGTATCAGCAAATGCCAGAGGGTTGGCAGCCTACAGAAGAAGCAAGGCTTGTTGCAGACCCTAAATGCAGCAGCAATAATGACGTCATATTATGCAACTTTCTGACTGGAAATACTCATTTGCCAAGGGTTCCCTCTCTTTTCATTGGACCCAAATAAAAAAGAAACAATTTCACAAATAAGGTGACAACAACCCAATTACCCTTTTAAATAACCCTCCACCAATCAAATTAAAATTTGGTTGTCCCGATTAACAATGCACTCCAGTCCCCGCGGCGCCCACCGGTCACGAAAGAGCTCGAGCGTGCCGGCGGACACCGCGTGCTCCATCTCTAGGGCCACCCGGGCGCGAACATGGCCACGGAAGAGGGGGAGGCAATCCGGTCGGACGACCCCCTTGCCAAGGGTTCCCACACGTTGGAAATCAATTGGCCAATTGAGTTAAAATTGCATCAATCTCACACACCTAATTAGATTCGTGTGGGAAACATCAAATTCGGGGAACCCGACAATTCCCCGCACCTGAGTTAAAATTGAGGCCCTTGTGTTTGAACCTGGTAATACTACACTGATATGAACAAGGAGGAAGAACCTTATTCCAAAGAAGTGCACAGATATAGCTAGTGTATATTCAGTGCTGTTGCAGTTTCCCCATCTATTGATGTGCTTTCACTTTCAATCAACTTTATTCAACAGTACATCCATTAATGATAGATGTGTATGGGTGGGTAGGTGAAAGGAATTCTCAGTACAGGTTGAACACCGGTAATCTGGCACCTGACGGTCCAGCACCTTCAGTGGTCCGGCACGAGGAAGGTCCTGTTGTCACATTCCCTCCCTGGGATGGGTCTGGCTCGGGTCCCGGGACCGCCACCAGGTCAGGATCAGCGCCTGGACCGCGCAGCATCACCGACAGCTCGGCAGAGCGATGGAGCCCGAGCCGCCCATGGGCGGCGGGGTCGGCGGCGGCACAGGGAGGGCAGCAGCAGGAAGAGGAGGAGCAGGTGGTGGCGGTGTTTGTGGTGACTTTCGACACCTTCAGTGGTTTGGAATTTTCAGTGGTCCAGCACCAGCCTGGTCCCGAGGGTGCCGGATTACCTTTGCTTACTCTTGCTTTTGAAACAACAGTGAGGGTACATAGCTTGCATTTAATTGCATGCATCATCTACAGATAGTCTTCAAATGATTACGATAACAAGAAGGGACTGCACTTTTATGATTTTATCATGGGGGAGGCTCAACAAAAGTGAGTTTTTGTGGCTATTCTCTCTTTGTCCAGTTTCAAATAGGTACATCTTTTGAATCTGAAATTGAATTTTGGATTTGGATCTTGAACTTTTTTTTCTGATTTCTCCTCCAACATTTATAGATAACACATGGTCCATGTGATCTCCTGGTCTGGTTTCGATCGCCTGGAGGGTGGGGTTGGGGGGGTCGGAGAGGAAATTTCCAGAGTAGTTTTTTCCCTTATTGACCCTGGGTTTTTCTCTTTTTTTGCCCCTTCCAGGAGATTACATGGCCATGGGGGTGGGTGGGAGGTGGCGGGAGGGAAGAAATGTCCAGTCATGATGTTCTGGCCATCATGGTGTAGGGCAGGATTGATGGAGCAGCTGGTCTTTTCCCGCCCGTCAATTTTGTATGTTCGTATATGCTTTCAACTCCTGTGCTTAGAATATCTAAAGAGGCACTTTCCTGAGCTAGCTTTGGAAAGAGGTAATGACATTAGATCAAATGAGAAACATCATAAAAAATAGAAATTTTCTGTTTATATTTTAAAAATTGTGTTTGTGTACCAGAATTTAATCCTGGTTTAAAACCATATTAACTCAGGATGATGATGTGATGCAATGGAAGTTATTCAAAGAATGATGAATCAACATTCTAGGTTAATATATTTGCTGTTGTAAAATATTAAATTCAAAAATCACCTCCGGATATTTTTATATCTTCAAAATGTCTACTAACTGTTAGCATTTTTCTCATCACTATTAACCAACAAAATTAAAGTAACCATAATTACTTACTGTACAGAGATCATTGTTCACTATGGCACTGTCTGACAAACCTGATCTCTGTGAGGGCTCACATCCTATGTTTTAGGAGCATTAGGAACAGGAGTTGGCCGTTCAGCATCTCAGTCCTTCTCTGCTATTCAGTTAGATCATGGCTGATCTGCACCTCAAATTCATTTTCCTGCCTTTGCTCCATATCCCTTGATACACTTGCCTAACAAAAAGCTACGTACTTCAGTCTTGAAAGCTCCAATTGTCCCAGTGTCTTTTGGGAGAGAGTTCTAAAATGTGTGTGGAAAAACTGCTTCCCGATTTCACTCCTGAATGGCCTGTTTTATGATTTAAAATATTTTTTGAGAGTATTACAAATGTAAATTTCATCTTCCTATTTTGAGTTTAATACACTGAGCTCTGCAAGCCAAGTCACAATTCAAAGTGTATTTGCTTGTTATTGTAAAAAAAGTCAACCTTTATTTCTTTTGGATTTAACATTTCAGGTCAGTGACAGTTCTGATGAAAGGTCATCGACCTGAAACGTTAACTCTCTTTCTCTCTCCACAGATGCTGCCTGATCTGCAGAGTATTTCCAGCATTTTCTGTTTTTATTATACAGTAAACTCTTGTTTAAACAGCACTTAATCATCCGGAAATCTTTAATAACCGGCAAAATAGATAACCGGTAATCTTGCTGAATCCATCCATTTTTCGTTTTTCCGAGACCGAGTTTCCCACGGTGGCCGAGTTAGTGGATTTTATTTTTTTCTGTGTTAAAAATTTCCTACTTCTCTGTTATCCAGAATTTTTGATCAACCGGCACCATCCTGGTCCCGTAGGTGCCGGATATGAAAGAGTTTACTGTAAATTAAAAGGTACCTGTTGGGCTTCTCTTCAGATGTTATGGTCAGCTGATGCTGTGTGGAGCCTGTACGGCGCACCCTCCTCCCAGACAGTCCTAAAATAGCAGTTGAAATCCGAGGTACGTCATAGGACCACAATTTGTGCATTAAAAGGGCCTACTGCCTGTCACAGACAGGTGTCCCGGCTGCCCAGCGGTGGGGGCGGAGGAGGGGGAGGGGGACTGTTGGCGGAATGGGGGGGAGGGGGACTGTTGGCGGAATGGGGGGGCGGCAACTCATTCCATATCATTTGCAGGCCACTTTTGGGAGGATGGACCAAGTGTGTCATGTCTTTAGCATTTGTCTGACTTGAACTCATTATAAGTACCTTGTGTGGAATGTGCAATACTGTTTTTAAATAAATGAATAACCCAAGCTTTATGTTTGAAATTCTAGTCTGTATATTTGTTCATAATTCTTTCCCATGACTATTCAGGAATTGGTGCACCAAACAGGGATACAAAAACGTCAAGATCCTCCGGCACTGTGCAAGGGTATAGCAGCTGTTATAATAACATGTGGTTTACTGAACACTGTATTTATATTTTTTAATAAGTCAATCAAAAGTTTTAAGAAAATAATTCTGAGCTTAAAGCTACATTGAAGGCTTTTTAGCAAACAACATTGGATAAGGAAAAGTTACATATGGTAGTAAGCATTTCCATTCACTTTCCCAAGTGCAAAGGTCCCATGGATTAGTTTTTTTTTGGTTTGATTGGTTATACAGAGTTTCAAAGATTTATTAACAATTCAGAAATGTACTTTTCCTCAAACATTGCCACATTTGCTTCAGTGACTATTTTATGCATCAGAACATGATTGGGATAATGATGTAGATCTAGCAGAGGGTTAGGTATTCATAGTGGCTCTATTCAACTTGCCTTTCATTCAGCCAAAGTTCAACTGGGCTAGTCATTGAACTGTTTACAAATAATTAGTGAGAAATTTTGTATGTGTATCAACATTCTTGAAGACATAATGCAATTTTTTTCCTTAGCGCATAGTTGTGCCTGTCTGGATGATTAGTAATTTAGAGGGAATTTGGGTTGCCATGCCTACATAAACCGAATTCCCTCTGTGTCCATTCACATGCCCATTTTAGCTGGTGCTCCAGGCTGCCTCCCCCAAGTAACGTACAATTGCACTTTCAAGCTACCAACTGCCAAGTTTTGCCCTTCCATTTGTCACGATATTTCTACAGTTGTCAATCTGCTCAACCACTCCCTCTCCCCCACCTTTGACGCCCTTGTCCCAGTAAGACCTATACTCTCACCCACCCTGATTGCTCATCCTGGTGCAGCCCTATCTTCACTCCTTTAAGTCTAAGGGATGCAGACTTGAATATATCTGACACACAACCCATACATTACCCTATTCCCACTAAACTGCTGAACCCACAACGTATTTTCCTGGCCCCTATGCTAGTTGACATTGTAAATGGTTCCCTTTCCTTAGATACTGTCCCCCTTTCTTTCAAAACTGCCATCATCACCCCCTTCCTCAAAATCCACCCTTCTGCCATTGAAAACTGCTGCCCATCTCCAACCCTCCTTTCCTGTCCCAGGTCCTTGAGCATGTCACCTCCCAAAGTAAGAAAATGACTTTCCAATATAATTCTATAATTTGTTAACCTTATTAACAGTTAAGTTATTCCTGATGCTTCATGTAGATGACACCACAGCTCCAGTTGAAGGGTTAGCACAGGATTAAATGACCTCCATTTCTGTGATTACATTTGAATCAGTAGAACTTTTTTTTATTTAGAAAATTTGTTTTGAAGACTATAAACAAGTAAAGTTATTACATCAGCTGTATTGGGGCCAAACCACAAAAGAATCTTTATTGGATTAATGTTTCATGTATTTTATGAGCAAAATAAGTTCTGGAGATCAGTGGGATTATGATTTGCATTTTATAGTACTGTCAATACTTTGTTGCCATGAATTTATTAGTAAAGGTTTTCCATAATGGCCACATATTAGAACATAAGAAGTAGGAGCAGGAGTAGGCCATTCAGCCCTTCGAGTCTGCTCCGCCATTCAATGAGATCATGGCTGATCTTCTGCCCCAATTCCATTCACCAGCCCTATCGCCATATCCCTTGATGCCCTTACTAGTCAGAAATCTATTGATTTCTGTTTTGATATTAATCACAAATGGCTTCAAGTGAATGCAAAGCACACCTGAAGTGTGATATGCAATATTCCACTGGCAGCTGATTATCATAATTATTCATAACTCCATTTGTAGATTATGCTTGTTGTAGGGAGGTAGCTTAAAGGGGGAACTGGAAAATGTCAACATTTGAAGGATGTGACCATTTAAAAGAGAAGTGGCAGAATGGGGAAAAGCTCAAAAGGCATTTAAACCCAGTGGCCGCCTTTGGGGAAGAGAGAGAGGAAACAAGTGTTGGGCAAAAATGAAATGAAAGGAAATCCGAAACGAAGGCACGAAACAGAGTCTGCAGGCAAGTGATGGAGCAACTCAGCACCTGATCCCTATTTGATGGCAGGTAAACATGATGGTGATGGTGATGGTGATGATGCTGCATGGCACTGTACCTCAGGAAGGATATACTGGCCTTGGAGGGGGTGCAACACAGATTCACCAGAATGATACCTGGGCTAAAAGGGTTAAATTATGAGGACAGGTTGCACAGACTAGGCTTGTATTCCCCTGAGTATAGAAACATAGAAGATAGGAGCAGGAGTAGGCCATTCGGCCCCTCGAGCCTGCTCCGCCATTCAATGAGATCATGGCTGATCATCCAAATTCAGTACCCTGTCCCTGCCTTCTCCCCATATCCCTTGATCCCTTTAGCCTTAAGAAATATATCCAACTCTTTCTTGAATATATTTAATGAACTGGCCTCCACCGTCCTCTGTGGTACAGAATTCCACAGGTTCACCACTCTCTGGGTGAAGAAATTCCTCCTCATTTCAGTCCTAAATGGCTTACCCCTTATCCTTAGACTATGACCCCTGGTTCTGGACACCCCGGCCATCAGAAACATCCTTCCTGCATCTAGTCTGTCCAGGCCTGACAGAATTTTATAGGTTTCGATGAGATCCCCTCTCAATCTTCTAAACTCCAGTGAGTATAAGCCCAATCGACACAATCTCTCCTCATACGTCATTCCTGCCATCCCAGGTATCAGCCTGGTGAATCTTCGCTGCACTCCCTCCATGGCAAGAACGTCCTTCCTCAGGTAAGGCGACCAAAACTGCACACAATACTCAAGGTGCGGCCTCACCAAGGCCCTGTACAACTGTAGCAAGACATTCTTGTTCCTGTACTCGAACCCTCTTGTTACGAAGGCCAACATACCATTTGCCTTCTTAACCGCCTGCTGCACCTGCATGCTTACCTTCAGCGACTGGTGCACAAGAACACCCAGGTCTCTTTGCACTTCCCCTTCTCCCAATCTATTGCCATTCAAATAATAATCTGCCTTCCTGTTTTTGCCACCAAAGTGGATAACCTCACATTTATCCACATTATAGTGCATTTGCCATGTTTCTGCCCAATCACCCAACCTGTCCAAATCGTACTGGATTTTCACGACATCCTCCTCACAGCTTACCCTCCCACCCAGCTTTGTGTCGTCTGCAAATTTGGAGATATTACATCCAATTTCCTCGTCCAGATCATTAATATATATTGTGAACAGCTGGGGTCCTAGGACCGATCCTTGCGGTACACCACTAGTCACTGCCTGCCACTCGGAAAACGACCCGTTTATTCCAACTCTTTGCTTTCTGTCCGCCAACCATTCTCTATCCAAGTCAATACCTTGCCCCCAATCCCATGTGCCTTAATTTTGCACGCTAATCTCTTATGTGGGACCTTATTGAAAGCCTTCTGAAAGTCCAAATACACCACATCCACTGGTTCTCCCTTATCTATTTTACCAGTTACATCCTCAAAAAATTCCAGTAGATTAGTCAAACATGATTTACCTTTTGTAAATCCATGTTGACTTTGTCCGATCCAGTCACTGCTTTCCAAGTGCTCTGCTATTACATCTTTTACAATAGACTCTATCATTTTCCCCACTACCGATGTCAGGCTTACCGGTCTATAATTCCCCGCTTTTTCTCTACCACCTTTTTTGAACAGTGGGGTAACATTAGCTACCCTCCAATCCATGGTTACTGTTCCAGAGTCTATCGAGTTCTGGAAGATGACCAGCAATGCATCTACTATCTCTAGGGCCACTTCCTTAAGTACCCTGGGATGTAGACCATCAGGCCCTGGGGATTTATCGGCCTTCAGTCCCATCAATTTTCCTAACACCATTTCCCTACAAATACTGATTTCTTTCAGTTCCTCCCTTTCATCAGACCCTATGTTCCCCGGCATCTCTGGGAGGTTATTTGTGTCCTCCTTTGTGAAGACAGAACCAAAGTATATATTTAGTTGGTCAGCCATTTCCTTGTTTCCCATTATAAATTCCCCTGATTCTGACTGCAAGGGACCTACGCTTGACTTCACCAATCTTTTTCTCTTCACATATCTATAAAAGCTTTTACAGTCAGTTTTTATGTTCCCTGCAAGCTTACTCTCATATTCTATTTTCCCTTTCTTAATTAATCCCTTTGTCCTCTTTTGATGAATCCTAAACTGCTCCCAATCCTCAGGATTATTGCTTTTTCTGGCCAATTTATATGTCCTCTCCTTGGATCTTATGCTATCCCTAATTTCCCTTGTTAGCCACGGTTGAGTCACCTTTTTTGTTTTATTTTTATGCCAAACTGGGATGAACAAATTCTGTAGCTCATCCATTCAGTCTTTGAATGTTTGCCATTGCCTATCCACCGTCAACCCTTTGAGTGCCATTCCCCAATTAATCCTACCCAACTCGCTTCTCAGACCATCGTAGTTTCCTTTATTTAAATTGAGGACCCTTGTCTCTGAGTCAACTACTTCATTCTCCATCTTAATGAAGAATTCGATCATATTATGATCGCTCCGACCCAAGGGGCCTCGTACAACAAGATTGCTAATTAATCCTTCCTCGTTACATAATACCCAGTCTAAGATGGCCTGATCTCTGGTTGGTTCCTCGACATATTGGTCCAGGAAACCATCCCGTAAACACTCCAGGAATTCCTCCTCCACAGTATTGTTACTAATTTGGTTGGCCCAATCTATATGTAGATTAAAATCACCCATGATGACTGCTGTGCCCTTATTGCACGCTTCTTTAATTTCCCTTTTAATGCCATCCCCAACCTCCGCCTTACTGTTTGGAGGTCTATATACCACTCCCACTAATGTTTTTTTCCCCCTTAGTATTTCTCAATTCTACCCATACAGATTCCACATCATCAGAGCTAATATCCTTCATTACAATTGTATTAATCCCTTCTTTTAATTAAGATGATCTAATTGAGTTGTTTAAGATGATGAAAGGATTTGATAGAGTAAATAGAGAGAAACTATTTCCTTTGGTGGGAACGTCCAGAACAAGGGGGCATAACCTTAACATTAGAGGTGGGCCATTCAGAGGTGATGTCAGGAAGTACTTCTTCACACAAAGCGTAGTGGAAATCTGAAACTCTTTTTCCCCCCCCCCCCCCCCCCTCCAGTCCGCTCCAAAAAAAAAAGCTGTTGAGGCTAGAGGTGAATTGAAAATTTCAAAACTGAGATTGATAAATTGTTAAGCAAGGGTTACAGAACCAAGGTGGGTAGATGGAGATGAGATGCAGATCAGCCATGGTCTATTTGCATGGCGGAACAGGCTCGATGGGCGAAATGGCCTACTCTTGTTCCTATGTAAGAGCGGAGTTGCGCCATTTTTTCCAAAGAAATTTGTGTATAACTGATTCATGCTGGTTTTACTCCCAAACATTGCTGCACATGAATTTGCATCATTCACGAGTTACGTCTGCGGAAACCCCACTTAACTCATTTACATAGCTCGACCTCCCGCCTTGCATAAGATCAGAGAACGTGTGTTTCCTGCATTTACGCCAGTTCTGAAAGGGTGTAAATGTACGCCCAAAGGGGGTGATTTTCATTCAGAAGTCGGGAAGGAGGCGAGACTACAACTTTCGGGTTTGTAGTCCCGCCTCCATCGAGATGTGGCCAATCCACGCGATTTTAACTTGATTGACCTTGTTGAGCCTGCCCAGCAGGCCAATTAAGGGCCACTCGGCAACAGGTGACGTCACAGACTGAAATTTCATCTGTCAAGACGTTTTGACAGATGAAATATCAGTGTTTCACAGCTGTTTGAAGCTGTCAAACACTGACAGTCTTACTTCTAACCTGAGTCCTTCTACACAGACTCAGTTAGAAATCTCACCGGCACAGAAAGCTGCAGGCTGTCACTTTTGACGGATCGCAGCCATTCTGCTTTCTGTGCCGGCTGGATGATGGACTCCCGAAACCTAGAGGAAGGAAGGCTGTAAAAGGTAAGTACAGGTAATTTAAACTTCTTTACACACTTTAGACACACCAAACACACTTACCTTTGCACTCATGCACCCATCACTCACCTGAACACCGACATCTCGACCCCTCCAAGTCCTTCAGCCCGACGACTCTAACTTGGTGTGGTTTGGAGCCGTCGGGAATCCCACACTTCAAGCTTTAAAATAGGGATTAGGATAAAAACTGCCTGTTAACTACCTGTTAACAGGCAGTTAATTGGCACTAATCCCCTTCCCGCCTCGGGTAGGCGGGTCCCAGTGCGGGGCGGGTACCCGCCTCCTTTGAAACTTACATGGTGGCGGGATGGGGTCGGGACCCCCGAATTTGGGACTTTAACCCCCCGCACTCCTCCAATCCCGACTCCATGGGTAAATGAAAATCGACCCCAATATTTTTGGCACAGCGGGGCTTGAACGCTAGTGTTTTATGGCGATTTATATAGTATGTTATATGTCTCCTTACTGAGACCTGCACTGTATTTTCTGTATCTTGGAATGCTTTTTCATGGCATCAGAATCTATTACATTAAAAAGAGAAAGGCTTCTACAATTGCATTTTCGAAAACACGATGGCCTGGGAGTTTCCTCTGCATTTGTGCCCAGAAACACGTGTAATCTGGGCGTAAGTGAATCACGCATGCAATTACAATGCACCCAAGTCTCCTCGCTCTTTTACGACCACCCATCAAACCATCCACCCAAATGAATCTCCGCCCACAAAATGGCCACACCCCCAACTCTGAAAGGCGAGTATTCACCAATTGCACCTGTTAGGAGGGTCCCTTCGCATTGCGAGCAGATTATCAGTCTCAGCAGGAAAGACGGACATTCTTCTGGTGTTTTGTTGCAATTTTTTGAGCATTTAAAAAAAATCATCCTCAACATCAACTTGTATTTATAGAGCACCTTTAAAGTAGTAAAACACCCCAAGGCGCTTCACAGGAGTATTATAAGACCAAAAAAATCCCCACTGAGACCTGCTCTGTATTTTCTGTTTTAATGCATTTTTGTGGCATAAGACACATTAAAAATTGAAAAGCTTCCCCAATTGCAGGTTCTTAAACTTGCTATGCCTCATGTGCATAAATGTTGGTTAAATGAGTTGAAACTTAAATTTTCATACTTAAAGAAGAAATATATGGTGTGCGTTTGGTGCTTTCTATGGGCCTCAATAGTTTACGCTGATTTCAGGTCATTTATGCCCATATTAATTTTGGGGGTATCCTAATGAGATTGGGAAGATACTTAGGTGCAACTTGACAGTGGTAAAATGAGTGTGACATTCGCTGCTTTTTTGGGTCGCTATGCTTAATGTGCATAAATGACGGTTTGATGGTTTCAAACTTTAATTTTCATAACCTCAATGATAAAGGGAGACTTAAAGAAAATGGATGGCTTATGATCCCCACTTTCCCCGGGCCCCGATTGTTTACGCTGATTTTCACTTGTTTTACACTGGTTTTTATGTGCAGGCAGTTGCTGATGATATTCTCAGGAAATTTCAGCTTAAGTTGCCGTTGGTAAGATCAGCGTAGAAACTGATGTAAATTTTATTGTAATTTTGGCATAAGTCAGATTGAGGAGGAGTCAACCCATATAGTTAGGCCAATATGTCAGTACCAACATCTGCTAAAGGGTTTAAGTACTGTACAGAATTCAACAGTCCATTCATTGCTAATGATGCTCACCATCATTGTATAAAATACTTGTCATCTAAATATAATACTTTGGGTTCACAAAACACAACTGTAAAGAATGGTTTGCACTATGTTTCCTGCGTTATTCAGAACAAAATAGACAAATAGAGCAAGGCTAAGAAATCCAACCATGCTTACTGAACAGATCAGTACCAATCAATGCTAAAGCTTCAATAAATTCAGTTGTATCAGGGCTAACTAGGGTTAGCCAATGCCGATATGCCAACACTAACCAGCACTAGGAATCTTTCTGTACTTGGTGCTGAGAATTCAACGACACTGACCACCAATATGAGAATGCTGGCGCTGACATAATATTGGTAGCAAGATGTAATTTGCACCAACCGATGCTGAATTCCAACATATAGATGAAATTATGTATGGCGGAATAGCAAGATAGGAATACACTGAGAAACCTTGATTAATTATATTGTGCTGGTGCAAAAGGAAAGGTAGAAAACGTGCCTTCATAATTGATCAAAACTATCAATTTTAAGAGACACCTATACCATGCAGCGGCGGATTTGAATGCTGATTTCATAGGAAAACTGGCAACTAAGAATTGGATAGCCAACTGGATGTTGGAATACATCTTGCATTATTACCATGTTACAGGAAGAAGCCTAGGGGATAGATTGAAGTTCATTCCACTTATTCCACAGATGTTTGGACATCTCCCAATCAGGTTCCAATTGATAACATATGCAAGGCTGCCACATGGAGCATTTCCCATACGATTACTAAACATTACTGCCTACATTGCAGCACATGATCGGGCTTTTGGCAGTTTGTTTTATGGCTTCCTCTGTATTTTACACAACTTTGTTATGCTTCTGTGGTGTTTGAAAAATGTGGAATAACATAAAAAATGACCTACCTTTAAGGTTAAGCTGTGGCTCAGTGGGTAGCACACTCGCCTTGGAGTCAGAAGGTGTGGGTTCAAGTCCCACTCCATGGGACTTGAGCACAGAAAGCTAGGTTGACACTCCAGTGCAATGCTGAGGGAGTGCTGCACTGTTGGAGGTGCTGTCTTTCGGATGAGATGTTAAACCGAGGCCTTGTTTGCTCTCTCAGGTGGATGTAAAAGATCCCATGGCTCTATTTCGAAGAAGTGCAGGGGCGTTATCCCTGCTGTCCTGGCCAATATTTATCCCTCAACCAACATAACAAAAACAGATTACCTGGTCATTATCACATTGCTGTTTGTGGGACCTTGCTGTGTGCAAATTGGCTACCACATATCCCACATTACAACAGTGACTACACTTCAGAAGTAATTCATTGTCTGTAAAGTGCTTTGAGAAGTCTGTGGGTTGTGAAAGGCACTATATAAATGTAAGTCTTTCTTCTTTCTTCACCATTGAGCATTATATACAATCTCATGTACCACAATCCCACCTCTGTCCAGTAGACAGAGAGATGCATTAAACATTTGTTTGCTACTGTTGCCAATAGTAATTTCCCTTGTATGGACTTTGAGAGTTGAGCTAGATTTCACCTGGGTTGCGAATGACATACTGAAACGTGCAACACAATTTCTAGCAAAGTCTGATTAAGTATTTAAATATGTTGGGCATAGATTATGCACTGTGCGTGTGGTATTGAGGTACTATTGAAAGCCAGCTGTTAAGCTGTATTTTTGGACTCAATTCATCTAAGCTAAAGGATGTAAAGATACCTTAATTTTATCAACTGAAATTTTCCCTCAGGAAACTAAACTGATTATTACTTCAGTCATCTTCAACCTGTGGTTTCATAATTGTCTTTCATTGCTCACAGCTGAGAACTATAAAAAGTTTGCTGAAGTAACATAAGGTAATGTTTCCAATTACCCTACTGATCCTAACCTTCAATGCCCCTCCTCAAGGATTTGTTGCAGAAATTCTTTCTGATGCTCCATAGGACTATTGCAGAAATGTTACTATTAATATGTACAAATTTTATATAAATTGTCAAACCCTTGAGGGGAAAAAGATTTTAAAATAAATTGTACATTGGGTAAACTTGAGATTGGGTGTAAAGGTTTCATAACCGTGATATAAAACAAAAGGATCTAATTAAAACATAACATTGGCCTTATTTATCTGAATGTGTCAAATCTATTTAGTCAGTTGATTCATATATTATAATTTCTTTGTAGTGCCCAATCTCACTAAAATTCCAGTTTACTGTATGGAAATTTTTTAAGACCTTAGTCTGGAAATTACTTTAAACAATATTGCTGTGCAAACAAATGTATCAATTTCATCCCTCTGCTATTTAACAGCTATATTAACCCATTTGCTTCAATTGGTTTAACTGAGAGGAGTTTGTTACGAATGTGTTAAGTGTTTGTCACTCACAATAATGTCAAGGCTCTTGTTTCTTGTTACATTAACATGCACTATCATCCGGAAATAAATTCAGCATTTGGTGTCACCATGAATGTTATAGGAAAGGCCTTGCATTTATATAGTGCCTTTCACGACCTCAGGACATCCCAAAGTGTTTTACAGCCAATTAAGTGCTTTTGAAGTGTAATCACTATATTGTAATGTAGGGTTAGGTGGCAGCCAATTTGTGCACAGCAAGGTCCCAGCAGCAGCAATGAGATACACCAGGAGATGAGCTCTGCTTTAGTGATGTTGATTGAGGTATAAGTGTTGGTCATGGAATCTCAGTTTAACATGTCATTCAAAAAACAACACCTCCAACAGTGTAGCACTCCCTTAGTATGGCACTGAAGCGTCAGCCTGGATTATGTGTTCAAGTAGGATTTGAATCCATAATCTGTGTGTGAAACTTCATCAAAAGCTTTTTAGAAGTCTAAGTATGCAATGTAGTAAGGTTTACCACAGTTGACTAAAGTTGTTACATGCTCAAAGAAATCAAGGAGATTGATCGGGCAGGATCTTCTGTGTCTAAAGCAGTGCTGACTGCTGTTTGTTAGGTTGTTGTACAGATAATCCTCAAAGTTAATACTGATAACCGATTCCATTATTTTAAGTGGAATTAAAGTAAGATTAATGTGTCTGTACTTGGCTGTGTCTGGGGATTGATTTGTTTTAACCCCTTTCAGCTTGTCTCATTTCTATCAAAGTCTTGAATTATGCCTTTTTGGGGGAGGGCCTGCCTTTCACATCTTCCTTTGTGAATATCTTGAAGTAACCAGTCCCTAATGGGCATTGGTGAACCAGTTAGGTTTTTATGACAATCTGATGCTTCATGGTCACCTTTTAACTGATGATCAGCTTTTTATTTCCAGATTTAAAAAAAAAAACTGCAATCAAATTCTCAAAGTGCCACGGTGAGATTTGAACTCCCAACCTTTGGATTTAGTCCAGGCCTCTGGTTTACTAGTCCAGTAACATAAACTGCTACTGTACCATACTTGATCATTTTGTGGTCACTGACCCTCAGGGATGCTACGAGTTACGTTTCTTGTACATTATCTGGGTCATTTAAGAATACCAGGTCAATATGTTGATTGCCTCTTGTGGGTTCCCTTCGCACTGAGTCATGATTGCAGTCTTGCATTACATTTACCAACTCTGACTCCAAACCACTTGGGTTTTCCCAATTTATATTGGGTTGATTGAAGCCTCCCATTAAAATAACGTTCCTGTTCTTCTACACCCTTCTTGTTTCTTCATAGTGCAAGCTGTCCTTTTTCTTGTGGTGAGCTGGTGGTTTTTGTAGAAAATCACTTTGTAGCTTAGTTTTAGTGACATTAAATTCAGAGTAGTTCTTTCTGTGGCTTACCACCTCCCAAAGGATCAACTTTAAAAAAATCATTCTTTGGATGTGGGCGTCATTTATTGCCCATCCCTCGTTGCCCTTGAGAAGATGATGTTGGGCCTTTTTCTTGAACTTTTTAAAATTAATTTATGAGATGTGGGCATCGCTGGCAAGGTCGGCATTTATTGCCCATCCCGAATTGCCCTTGAGAAGGTGGTGGTGAGCTGGCTTCTTGAACTGCTGCAGTCCGTGTGGTGAAGGTGCTCCCACAGTGCTGTCAGGTAGGGAGTTCCAGATGCTGCAGTCCGTGTGGTGAAGGTGCTCCCACAGTGCTGTCAGGTAGGGAGTTCCAACTGCTGCAGTCTGTGTGGTGAAGGTGCTCCCACAGTGCTGTCAGGTAGGGAGTTCCAACTGCTGCAGTCTGTGTGGTGAAGGTACTCCCATAGTGCTGTCATGTAGGGAGTTCCAACTGCTGCAGTCTGTGTGGTGAAGGTGCCCCCACAGTGCTGTCAGGTAGGGAGTTCCAACTGCTGCAGTCCGTGTGGTGAAGGTGCTCCCACAGTGCTGTCAGGTAGGGAGTTCCAACTGCTGCAGTCTGTGTGGTGAAGGTACTCCCATAGTGCTGTCAGGTAGGGAGTTCCAACTGCTGCAGTCCGTGTGGTGAAGGTGCTCCCACAGTGCTGTCATGTAGGGAGTTCCAGATGCTGCAGTCCGTGTGGTGAAGGTGCTCCCACAGTGCTGTCAGGTAGGGAGTTCCAGCTGCTGCAGTCCGTGTGGTGAAGGTGCTCCCACAGTGCTGTCAGGTAGGGAGTTCCAGATGCTGCAGTCCGTGTGGTGAAGGTGCTCCCACAGTGCTGTCAGGTAGGGAGTTCCAACTGCTGCAGTCCGTGTGGTGAAGGTACTCCCACAGTGCTGTCAGGGAGGGAGTTCCAGCTGCTGCAGTCCGTGTGGTGAAGGTGCTCCCACAGTGCTGTCATGTAGGGAGTTCCAGTTGCTGCAGTCCGTGTGGTGAAGGTGCTCCCACAGTGCTGTCAGGTAGGGAGTTCCAGTTGCTGCAGTCCGTGTGGTGAAGGTACTCCCACAATGCTGTCAGGTAGGGAGTTCCAGATGCTGCAGTCCGTGTGGTGAAGGTGCTCCCACAATGCTGTCAGGTAGGGAGTTCCAGTTGCTGCAGTCCGTGTGGTGAAGGTGCTCCCACAGTGCTGTCATGTAGGGAGTTCCAGTTGCTGCAGTCCGTGTGGTGAAGGTGCTCCCACAGTGCTGTCAGGTAGGGAGTTCCAGTTGCTGCAGTCCGTGTGGTGAAGGTACTCCCACAGTGCTGTCAGGTAGGGAGTTCCAACTGCTGCAGTCCGTGTGGTGAAGGTGCTCCCACAATGCTGTTGAGTAGGGAGTCGGGTAGGATTTTGACCCAGCAATGATGAAAGAACGGCGATATATGTCCAAGTCGGAATGATTTTGGCTTGGAGGGGAATTTGACAGTGATGGTGTTCCCCATGCACCTGCTGCCCTTGTGCTTCTAGGAGGTGGAGTTCATGGGTTTGTTAGGTGCTGCTGAAGAAGCCTTGGCATGTTGCAGCAGCACATCATGTAGATCGTACACACTGCAGCGACAATACACTTATGGTGGAGGGAGTGGATGTTTCAGGTGGTCTATGGGGTGCATTTACTTCCCAGTTGTCCGTGACATATATGGTTACGCCACCACCTTATCTGTCTTTTCTGACCTTCCTGAACACTCGATTAACTTATTTTCCATTCTCTGGGTTTAAGCATATGTTCTGATATACCCATCATATTGTAGTTCCCTACTGCCACAACTGCCTCCTGTTGTTGTTCTGTTAGTTCTAATGCTTTTAACATTCAGATATGAGCATCTTAATATAGATTTGCCGCCTTTCATATTTCCCTGTATCTGCTTTTTCCTGTTATGTTTGCCCTCAGGGTTACTGGAGGTAATTTTAACCAGATAGTCACCAATAAATCCAATAGGGAATTCAGGAGAAACTGCTTTACCCAAAGAGTGGTAAGAATGTGGAACTTGCTACCAGAAGGAGTAGTTTAGTCGACTAGCATAGATGTATTTAAGGGGACGCTAGATAAGCTCTTGAGGGAGAAAGTAATAGAAGGTTATACTGATGGGGTTAGATGAAGCAGGATGGGAGGAGGCTCATGTGGAGCATAAACACTGGCACAGACATGTTGGGCCAAATGGCCTGTTTCTGTGCTGTACATTCTGTGTGTAACAGACGACGACTGATATGCTATTGCCTGTATTGCACCATCGCCAAAAGTTAAAGTTACCCCCACTGTGTCCATACCGACCGATTGATGGCCTTCTACTTACGATTCATTTATTCTGGGACCCGGTTATCTTTATGCTTTCTCTCCACCTATCTAATTTAAATGAGCAGAATTAAGTACAAAATTGTGTATTTACAAATGATGCTATCCTTCACCAAGGCAGCAAGCTAGATCAGCCTCTCTGCTACCTGAATAATCAACTCATCAACTGAATGAGCATCCCAAATCCTTTGAAGATGTACTACACAGTTGATTCACAAAAATTGAATTTTCTGTATTTAGGTTAGATGGTTAGTTTTTCTTTGACAGTGCTCCTCAATTGACACATGAGTGCTTTCGGCCATCTGAGCTCCATGCTCTGGAATTTCCTCCTTAAACCTCTCCACCTTTTTGTGCCTCCTTTAAGACCTTCCTTAAAACCCATCTCTTTGACCAAGCTGCTGGTCACCCCTCCTAATATCTTCTTCTTTGGCTCAGCATCCATTTTTGTCGTATTGTGTGGCACTACCACCGTGCTGAATGGGATGGATACAGAACAGATCTAGCAGCTAAAAACTGGGCATCCATGAGGCGCTGTGGGCCATCAGCAGCAGCAGAATTGTATTCCACCACAATCTGTAACCTCATGGCCCGGCATATCCCTCACTCTACCAGTACCATCAAGCCAGGGGACCAAGCCTGGTTCAGTGAAGAGTGTAGAAGAGCATGCTAGGAGCAGCACTGGGCATACCTAAAAATGAGGTGCTAACCTGGGGAAACTGCAACACAGGGCTACATGCATGCTAAACAGTGGAAACAGCATGCTATAGACAGAGCTAAGCGATCTACAACTAACAGATCAGATCAAAGCTCTGCAGTCCTGCCACATCCAGTCATGAATGGTGGTGGACAATTAAACAAATAACAGGAGGAGGAGGCTCCATGAACATCCCTATCCTCAATGATAGCGGAGCCCAGAGTGCAATTACAAAAGACAAGGCTGAAGCTTTTGCAACCATCTTCAGCCAGAAGTGCCAAGTGGATGATCCATCTTGGCCTCCTCCTGAGGTCCCCAGCATCACAGAAGCCAATCTTCAGCCGATTCGATTCACACTACGTGATATCAAGCAACGGCTGAGCACACTGGATATAGCAAAGGCTACGAGCCCCGACAACATCCCGGCTGTCGTACTGAAGACTTGTGCTCCAGAACTAGTCGTGCCTCTAGCCAAGCTGTTCCAGGACAGCTACATCTACCTGAAATGTGGAAAACTGACCAGGTATGTCCTGTCCACAAAAAGCAGGACAAATACTATCCGGCCAATTAACGCCCCATCAGTCTACTCTCAATCATCAGCAAAGTGATGGAAGGTGACGTCGATAGTGCTATCAACCGGCACTTACCAACAACCTGCTCACCGATGCTCAGTTTGGGTTCTGCCAGGACCACTTGGCTCCAGACATCATTACAGCCTTGGTCCAAACATGAACAAAAGAGCTGAATTCCAGAGGTGAGGTGAGAGCGACTGCCCTTGACATCAAGGCAGCATTTGACCAAGTGTGGCATCAAGGAGCCCTAGTAAAACTGAAGTCAATGGGAATCAGGGGAAAACTCTCCACTGGCTGGAGTCATACCTAGCACAAAGGAAAATGGTTGTGGTTGTTGGAGGTCAATCATCTCAGCCCCAGGACATCGCTGCAGGAGTTCCTCAGGGCAGTGTCCTAGGCCCAACCATCTTCAGCTGCTTCATCAAGGACCTTCCCTCCATCATAAGGTCAGAAGTGGGGATGTTCGCTGATGATTGCACAGTGTTCAGTTTCATTTGCAACTCCTCAGAAAATGAAGCAGTCCATGCCTGCATGCAGCAAGATCTGGATGACATTCAGGCTTGGGCTGATAAGTGGCAAGTAACATTTGCGCCACATAAGTGCCAAGCAATGACTATCTCCAACACGAGAGAGTCTAACCACCACCCCTTGACATTCAACGGCAGTACCATCATCGAGTTCCCCGCCATCAACATCCTGGGGGGTCACCATTGATGAGAAACTTAAATGGACCAGCCACATAAATACCATGGCTACAAGAGCAGGTTAGAGGCTTGGTATTCTGAAGCGAGTATCTCACCTCCTGATTCCTCAAAGCCTTTCCACCATCTATAAGGCACAAATCAGGAGTGTGATGGAATACTCCCCACTTGCCTGGATGAGTGCTCTAATAACACTCAAGAAGCTTGACACCATCCAGGGCAAAGCAGCCCGCCTGATTGGCACCCCGTCCACCACCTTAAACATTCACTCCCTCCACCACCGGCATACCGTGGCTGCAGTGTGTACCATCTACAAGATGCACTGCATCAACTCACCAAGGCTTTGTGTTCCATTTGTTTTACTCCCACAATGTAATTTGAAGTAATATTTTGAGTTTACTTTTTCTATTACCTTAGCCACCTTGCATATCTCTACACAATCTCATCTGAGACATCAGGCTGGATTTTGTGAATGGAGGCGAGTTGGAGGCGGGACAGCTGCTTGTGGTTTCAATGTCCCGCCTCCATCCTCGCCTGACCAACCAGAGGAATTTTCTCCTGATTGAGCTTGTTAAGCCCGCCCTGCGGGCTCAGCAGGCCAATTAGGGAGGAAGTCACTGACAGATCATGTCAACGTCAGACGTGCTATCTGTCAAGACTTCTTGAAAGAAAAAATGTCAGCGTTTGACGGCTCTGTGAAGTTGTCAAACACTGACATTCTCTTTAGTTTGATGAGCCCTTGTGTTCAGGACTCATCAAACCTTTCAAATTTGTAAATTTCACATGGCTGTTGGTACGGAGGTTCCATCAGCCAGTCTGTGAAATTGACAAGGAGGATGTCGGCTCTCCCGATCCACCGCGGCTGAAGGCTGTAGAAAGAAAACAAGGTAAGTGAAGACTTTTTAAAACTTATCACTCACCTTGCATACTTACCACTCCACACTTGCACCTATCACTCACCTCTATATCTTACTTCCAGGTGCCTCCGACCGCCGCAGACCTCCTCCACGTCTCCTCTAACCTGGCGGGGTTCTCCGAGGTTGGGAAGCCTTCACCTGTGAAGGTAAAATAGCACTAATCCTTTTTTCTGCCTGTTAACTACCTGTTAACAGGCAGTTAAAAGGATTAAATGCCTTTCCCGCTTCCAGAAGACGGGATCCGAAGCTGCACATCTTTCCGCCTCCTGGCAAAAGGGCGCGGAAGCGGGATGGGGGCGGCTTTGCCAGTCGCCCCCACTTTCTCCAAATTTACCGGCTGTCCCGCCTCCATGCCCCAAGGCTTGGAAAATCCAGCCCATCGCTTTGTAAGCTGAAAAACTCAAGATTCTCCAGTCTTTCTTCATAATTTAGACACCTGACACTAGGGATCAGTCTTGTGGCTCGTTGGCTGCACCACTTGAATTTGTCCCTTCTTTCTTGGTGACCAGAAATGGCCATAGTATTCAAGGCGTAGTCTAACCTAAGCAGAATAAAGTCTGATCACTACATCCTCTAACTTGTATTCTACTGTTTTGACTGTGTAGTTCAACATCCTATTGGCTTTGTTAATTGCTGCTTTTCACTGGTTGGACATATTTAGTGTCAAGTCTACTACAACTTATAGGTTTCTCTCAGCTGCATTCTTACCTATTTAAGCACCATTTGTGGAGTCATATTTTTCCCCCAATGTGAAGTAATTTACACTGATGCATTACATTTCATTGGTCATTATTCTGCCCCTTTTACATATTTTGTCCTCCTCATTCTGAAGTTCTTAGCCATCTCTTCTGATTCCATTGCTCCTCCTAGTTTGGGATCATTTGCAAATTTGACCATTTTGAATTGAGCATCTTAAATCCAGGTCATTGATGTGATTTAGAAACTGCAGGTGGTTTTAGTTTTACATTCTTAGGTCCATGCATTACTTAGTCTTAAGAACATAAGAACATAAGAAATAGGAGCAGGAGTAGGCCAATCGGCCCCTCGAGCCTGCTCCGCCATTCAATAAGATCATGGCTGATCTGATCCTAACCGCCAATCTACTATCACAGAACCATCTCCTGAATCTAACAGAATTAGACACACGAAATAGGAGCAGGATCAGGCTACACGGCCCCTGGGCCCGCTCTGCTACCCACAGGGCCATGACCGATCCGAACCTAGACTCGTGTCCAAATTCCTGCCCGCTCCCCATAACCCTTTATTCCCTTTACTTCTAGGAAACTGTCTATTTCTGTTTTAAATTTATGTAATGATGTAGCTTCTACAGCTTTTTGGGGCAGCATATTCCATGGACCTACCACCCGCTGAGTGAAGTAGTTCCTCCTCATCTCAGTTTTGAAAGAGCAGCCCCTTATTCTAAGACTATGCCCCCTAGTTCTAGTTCCACCCATCATCGGGAACATCCTCCCCGTATCCACCCGATCCAACCCCTTCACAATCTTATATGTTTCAATAAGATCGCCTCTCATTCTTCTGAACTCCAATGAGTAGAGTCCCAATCTACTCAACCTCTCCTCATATGTCCATCCCCTCATCCCCGGGATTAACCAAGTGAACCTTCTTTGTACTGACTCGAGAGCAAGTATGTCTTTTCTTAAGTATGGACACCAAAACTGTACGCAGTATTCCAGGTGCGGTCTCACCAATACCTTGTACAACTGAAGCAATACCTCCCTATTTTTATATTCTATCCCCCTAGCAATGAAAGACAACATTCCATTGGCCTTCTTAATCACTTGCTGCACCTGCATACTAACCTTTTGAGTTTCGTGCACCAGGACCCCCAGATCCCTTTGTACTTCAGTACTTTCCAGTTTCTTGCCATTAAGATAATAACTTGCTCTACGATTTTTCCTGCCAAAGTGCATAACCTCACACTTTCCAGTATTGTATTCCATCTGCCAAATCTCTGCCCACATACTTAGCCTGTCTATGTCCCCTTGCGGGTTTTTTATGTCCTCCTCACTCACTACTTTCCCTCCCATCTTAGTATCATCTGCAAACTTTGATATGTTACACTCGGTCCCCTCCTCAAATCGTTAATATAGATTGTAAAGAGTTGGGGACCCAGCACTGACCCCTGTGGAACACCACTAGTTACTGATTGCCAGTCCGAGAATGAACCATTTATCCCAACTCTCTGCCTTCTGTTAGATAGCCAATCCTCTATCCATGCCAGAATATTACCCCCAATCCCGTGATTTTTTATCTTAAGCAATAATCTTTTGTGTGGCACCTTGTCAAATGCCTTTTGGAAGTCTAAATACACTACGTCCACTGGTTCCCCTTTATCCACCCTATATGTTACTTCCTCAAAGAACTCCAGCAAATTTGTCAAACATGACTTCCCCTTCATAAAACCATGCTGACTTTGTCCTATTAAATTATGATTATCCAAATGTCCTGTTACTGTCTCCTTAGTAATGGACTCCAATATTTTACCTACCATAGATGTTAGGCTAACCGGTCTATAGTTTCCAGCCTTCTGTCTACTGCCCTTTTTAAATAAGGACGTTACATTAGCAGTTTTCCAGTCTGCCGGGACCTTTGCTGAGCCCAGGGAGTTTTGGAAAATTATTACCAATGCATCCACAATCCCTACCGCCACTTCCCTCAAGACCCTAGGATGTAAGCCATCAGGTCCAGGTGATTTATCCGCCTTGAGTCCCATTATTTTACCGAGTACCACTTCCTTAGAGATTTTGATCGTGTTTAGCTCCCCCCCCCGCCTATAGCCCCCTGTTTGTCCAGTGTTGGGATATTCTTAGTGTCTTCTACTGTAAAGACTGATGTAAAATATTCATTCAGTGTTTTTGCCATCTCCATATTTCCCACCATTAATTTCCCGGTCTCATCCTCTAAGGGACCAACATTTATTTTAGCCACCCTTTTTCTTTTTATATAACTATAAAAACTCTTACTATCTGTTTTTATATTTTTTTCTAATTTACTTTCATAATCTATCTTCCCTTTCTTAATCAATCTTTTTGTTATTTTTTGCTGTCTTTTAAAGTTTCCCCAATCCTCTATTCTCCCACTAGATTTGGCTACCTTATATGCCCTTGTTTTTAGTCAAATACTATCCTTAATTTCTTTACTTAGCCACGGATGGCTGTCTTTTCTTTTACACGCTTTTCTTCTCAGTGGAATATATATTTTTTGGAAGTTGTAAAATAACTCCTTAAATGTACACCACTGATCATGTATCGTCTTACCCTTTAATCTATTTTCCCAATCCACTCGACTCAATTCTGCTCTCATACCTTCATAGTCTCCTTTATTCAAGCTTAGCACGCTTGTTTGAGATCCAACCTTCTCACCCTCAAATTGAATATGGAATTCAACCATGTTATGGTCACTCATTCCAAGGGGATGCTTTACTAGGACATTTTTAATTAATCTTGTCTCGTTACACAGGACCAGATCTAAGGTTGCTTGCCCCCTGGTCGGTTCAGTTACATACTGCTCAAGAAACCCATCCCTAATACACTCAATGAACTCATCCTCAAGGCAGCCCTGCCCAATTTGATTTGTCCAATTAATATGATAGTTAAAATCCCCCATAATTATAGATGCTCCCTTATTACAAGCCTCAACTATTTCCTGATTGATACTCCGTCCAACAGAGTTGCAACTGTTCGGAGGCCTATAGACTACGCCCACTAGTTTTTTTCCCCTTATTATTCCTTACCTCCGCCCAAACTGTTTCATTATCCTGACCTTTTGACCCAATATCATTTCTCTGTATTACAGTGATTCCTTCCTTTATTAACATAGCCACCCCACCTCCCCTTCCTTCCTCTTGATGAGTAGTGCTTTATTTATATTTTAAAAAAATTTCCCCCCACCCTCTGTTGATAATTCTTCATCATTATTAATCTTTTTTGTTACTGGTATTCAAATAACATCATACAAATACGTGAGAATGAATATGCTTGCGGGGGGGTGGGGGGGGGAGGGGTCACTTTTCTACCACTACCACATCTTCCCCCTTTAAAGCAAGCTCCAGCCCTTTAAGAGCTGCAGTCTCAACAGATTTTGTAGTCTCCACCTTGCGTGTGTCATAGGCCCAGCTCTCTGGGCACGCTTTTCGTGTGCCTGAAGCCTATTCAAAATAGAGGTGGGCCTTGTCGCAAAACCTGTAGCAATCAGCCCCAGTGCTGTGCACCAATGCCATGGTGTGCACAGCCTTAATTTTGCTAGGATCTTACTTTATAAAGTAAATATTGGAGGTGTATCAATAATGGAGGTAGAGATATGATCATTCTTGGATTATTTTGAAAATTTACATACATCGTAAGATGTGTGATCTAAGATTACACTTAAATTGTTCAAAAAAAAACTTCCCTCATTGGGAAGGTGGTGGGCCAGCCATGCACAACTGTTGCCATTTTGGATTAGGTGGAGTCCATGCTGCCAGGATAATTGCTCGCACTCCTCTAAGCCACAAATTTACAGTTCCCCAGCTTTTCTGTTGGGTGGTAGGTTCCTTTTAATGCTGTTACTTCTAGACATAACCTTTGTGAAAGTATCTCCCTATTCACAGACTGATGACAACTATAGTTGAGAAAAAAATAGGAGCAGGAGTAGGCCATTCGGCCCTTCGAGCCTGCTCCGCCATTCAATATGATCATGGCTGATCCTCTATCTCAATACTATATTCCCGTAGAAAACATAGAAAAATAGGAGCAGGAGTAGGCCATTTACTCATTTAACTCATGTGGTAAACCACTTTTATCGTTACACTATAGTTATCACTGTTGTATTGTTATCACCGTTATCACTGTTGTATCACGATACGAGGTCGCCTCTTGTCGCGCTGTTATACCTGGGCTGACCACCTCCGACTCCGCCCATGGCTCCACCTACCTGCCCAGGTATAAAGGTAGTCGACTGGCTGGTATTCCTCCTTGTTGGACCCGATCACCCACGAGGGTGGGCTCTGTTATTTAGTCAATAAAAACCTTTAGTTACGTTCCTAACTCGTCGCTTTTTATTGGACGAATTGATAGGTATATCAATTTTATTGACTAAATTTTAAAGATGTCTACTACTGGCCAGCCAGAAGCCCTCCCAGAAGCACAGCCACAGCAGCTTTCAGACACCGGGCTACACCAGCCACACCAGCCGGCTTGGCTGCAAGCCCTCAAACCACCGTACCTGGATCTAAACCCACAGGCAGCAAACTCAGCCCTCAACTTCAAACACTGGCTGGACTGCTTCGAATCCTACCTGGAAGAATCCGGCGCCCCGCAGAGATCCAAACTAAGACTTCTGAACGCCCAAGCGAGCCCGAGAGTATACGCACTCATCCAGGATACGACTACATACGAGGCCGCTATCAACCTACTGAAACAGCAGTACCGCAGCCCGGTAAATTACATGTACACCAGGCACCTCCTAAGATCCCGCCCGCAACAGCCAGGAGAGTCTGTAGCTGAATTTTTACGGGCGCTAAGAGCACTCGGCAGGAACTGTGACTTTAAAGCGGTGACGGCTGTTGAAAATACGGAAGATAATATCCGCGATGCCTTTGTGAAAGGCCTACGGTCCGACTACTCACGGCAAAGACTGCTTGAAGCTAAAGACCTCGACCTGGACAAAGCTGAAGCCCTCGCTCTCTCCCTGGAGGTGGCCCATCAGGACCAGGAGGCGTTTTCCAGGTACTGCTCGCGACCCTGGGACTCGGGCCCGACCCCTACCGCAATACCCTTCGCAGCGCCGCCCCCGGGACCTACCTCAGCGTCGGCGTCCCGGACCCGACCGGGCCCGCCACCCCCGGTACCGGCTCCGACATCGGGCACCCGCGATCGGGCCGCCGGCTGCTTCTTTTGCGGCCAGGAGAAGCACCCGAGGTCGCGCTGCCCAGCCAGGAACTCTACCTGCGCAACCTGCAGGAAGAAAGGCCACTTCTCTAAGGCCTGCAGGAGCGGATCTTCAGAGGCCAGCAGTGCCTCATGCGAACTGTGGGGGCGGCCATCTTCTTTCACGGCAACTGAGGCCAGTATCCCCACACGTGAGTCATGGGGGCGGCCATCTTTGATCAAGGCAACCGACCCCAATAGTGCCTCATGTGAGTTATGGGGGCAGCCATCTTCTCCGCCATTTTGTTCTACCTCGTGGGAGACGCCATTTTACCCACCACGCCCGACTGCCACCGGGCCCCCGGACCCGACGACCGCCTCGCCCGCAGACGACAACGACTCGCTTACCTACACACTAGCCTCCGTCACTCTGGATCAAGCCCGCCCACACCACCTGTCCAAGTCGATGATGGACATCAAAGTAAACGGCCACGCCACGACCTGCCTGTTCGACAGCGGAAGCACGGAGAGCTTCATCCACCCAGACACGGTGAGCCACTACTCCCTCCCTGTTCTGCCAACGCGCAACCGAATCTCGATGGCATCGAGGTCCCACGCCACGGACATTAGCGGCTACTGTGCTGTGACCTTGTCGGTTAAGGGTACAGAGTATAAAAACTTTAAACTCCTCGTCCTCCCCCAGCTCTGCGCTGCCGTCCTACTAGGGCTGGACTTCCAATCCCACCTCCAAAGTGTAACCCTAGCATACGGTGGACCCCTCCCCCCACTCACAGTCGACAACCAGCGAAGGTTAAACCGCCCACCGCGTAACACCTGCAGCCTATCCACCCTCAAGGTGCCGCCACCTTCCCTGTTCGCTAACCTCACCCCCGACTGCAAACCCGTCGCTACCAAGAGCAGGCGGTACAGCGCTGGGGACAGAGCTTTCATTAGCTCTGAGGTGCAGCGTCTCCTGAAGGAGGGCATCATCGAGGGGAGCAACAGCCCCTGGCGTGCCCAGGTCGTGGTCGTTAAGACCGGTGATAAAAATCGCCTGGTCATCGACTACAGCCAGACCATAAACAGATACACCCAGCTGGACGCATACCCCCTTCCCCGCATATCTGACATGGTCAATCAGATTGCACAATACCGCGTATTCTCGACCATCGACCTTAAGTCGGCCTACCACCAACTCCCTATCCACCCCGAGGACCGCCAGTACACCGCCTTCGAGGCGAATGGGCGCCTATACCACTTCCTTAGGGTCCCCTTCGGTGTCACCAACGGGGTCTCGGTCTTCCAAAGGGAGATGGACCGGATGGTTGACCAGAACGGACTGCAGGCCACATTCCCCTACCTAGATAACGTCACCATCTGCGGCCGCGACCGGCAGGACCACGACGTGAATCTGGAGAAATTCCTCCGTACAGCCCAACGGCTGAACCTCACCTACAATAAGGAGAAATGTGTGTTTAACACCTCGCGCCTTGCCATCCTTGGCTGTGTAGTAGAGAACGGACTCATCGGCCCCGACCCCGAAAGAATGCGCCCCCTCATGGAGCTACCCCTCCCCCACTGCCCTAAGGCACTTAAGAGAACCCTGGGGCTCTTCGCCTACTATGCCCAATGGGTGCCCAATTATGCGGACAAAGCCAGACCCCTCATGAAGTCCACATCCTTCCCCCTTACGGAGGAAGCGTGCGCAGCCTTCTCCCTCATTAAGGGAGACATTGCCAAGGCCACTATGCACGCAGTGGATGAGTCCATCCCCTTCCAAGTCGAGAGCGATGCATCCGACTTCGCCCTAGCCGCCGCCCTTAACCAGGAGGGGAGACCGGTGGCCTTCTTCTCAAGGACCCTACAGGGCCCTGAGATCCGACACTCGTCGGTCGAGAAGGAGGCCCAGGCGATTGTGGAGGCGGTACGACGCTGGAGGCACTACCTAGCAGGCAAACGATTTACCCTCCTTACCGACCAACGTTCGGTCGCTTTTATGTTTAATAACAAGCTGAGGGGCAAAATCAAGAATGACAAGATCTTGAGGTGGAGAATCGAGCTCTCCACCTACGATTATGATATCTTGTACCGGCCAGGTAAGCTGAACGAACCCCCCGATGCTCTGTCACGAATTACATGCGCCAGCGCGCAAAGTGATAGACTTCAGACCCTCCACAACGACCTCTGCCACCCCGGGGTCACCAGACTTTACCACTTCATTAAGGCCCGCAACCTGCCCTACTCCATCGAGGAGGTCAGGACCATAACCAGGAACTGCCAGACCTGTGCCGAGTGCAAACCGCACTTCTTTAGGCCGGACAGAGCAAGCCTGATCAAGGCCACCCGCCCCTTCGAGCGCCTGAGCATCGACTTTAAGGGGCCCCTCCCGTCCTCTGACCGTAATGTGTACTTCCTCAACATTGTTGATGAGTACTCCCGTTTCCCCTTTGCCTTCCCCTGCCCAGACATGACCAGTACCACGGTCATTAAATGCCTGAACGACCTCTTCGCCTTGTTCGGGTTCCCAAACTATATACATAGTGACCGGGGCTCCTCTTTCATGAGCGAGGAACTCCGTCAGTTCCTACTAGCGAGAGGTATTGCAGCAAGTAGGACCACCAGCTACAACCCCCGAGGGAACGGCCAGGTGGAAAGAGAGAACGCGACGGTATGGAAGGCCGTCCTCTTAGCCTTAAAGTCTAAGGGCCTCCCAACCTCCCGCTGGCAGGAAGTCCTCCCGACAGCGCTGCACTCCATCCGGTCACTACTTTGCACTGCCGTTAACGCCACCCCCCATGAACGAATGTTTGTTTTCCCCAGGAAGTCGACTACGGGAACCACTCTACCAACCTGGCTGACCTCTCCGGGGCCCGTCTTGCTGCGAAAGCACGTGAGGGCCCATAAAACAGACCCCCTGGTCGAGAGGGTGAACCTCCTGCACGCCAACCCCCAGTACGCCTACGTGGCTTACCCAGACGGGCGGGAGGACACTGTCTCCTTATGAGACCTCGGGCACTCCGGAGACACCACCTTTACCCCCCCCCACCACCCCCCCAATTCCAGCCCAGGTAGACGGCATGCCGGAACCCCACGAGCCTTCGCCGACCACGCAGACACCAGCACTAACACCGGATAATGCAGCACCGCCGCTGCGACGATCGGAGAGGCTTACGAGGCCTCCGGACAGACTGACATACCAGAACTGGTAGTACACTTCACCCCGCCGGACTCAAATCTAAACAAGGGGTGAATGTGGTAAACCACTTTTATCGTTACACTATAGTTATCACTGTTGTATTGTTATCACCGTTATCACTGTTGTATCACGATACGAGGTCGCCTCTTGTCGCGCTGTTATACCTGGGCTGACCACCTCCGACTCCGCCCATGGCTCCACCTACCTGCCCAGGTATAAAGGTAGTCGACTGGCTGGTATTCCTCCTTGTTGGACCCGATCACCCACGAGGGTGGGCTCTGTTATTTAGTCAATAAAAACCTTTAGTTACGTTCCTAACTCGTCGCTTTTTATTGGACGAATTGATAGGTATATCAACTCATCGCTTTGAAACAATATTTATTTTGCCTAGAATTCAACCAAGATGCATTATTGGTCAAAATTACTGAAATAATTTAAATATTTTGTGGAAGTAGTGAATTACCTTATATTGCGGATGGTGCATTTTTAAACTGATTTCACTGAAGACCTACAACTCCCTTACCTCCCTGCCCCCAAGAAAGCAACTTGCTGCTGTAGCTTTAATTGTTACAGAAGTTGTTTTAAAAAGCAATTCATTTGGGACTTGGTCTGTATGACTCAGAGATCTATTTTAAAGCCCTTCATTCATTGAACTAGGAAGACATATTTTGTGCTTATTGAAATGAAGCAGAGGGACCTTCTGGGGTGTAAACGGGGCTATGTGGATGAATTGAATGTGCCACGCTGCCACCCCCCCAGGGACAGAGTTCTGCCATGTCTAGTGTGAGTGCTGTAACACATTACTAGCTCAAAATATATTCACGGATGACTTCATTAACTTTGTGTCACTGAGTTTGTCATGCAAATGCAGTTGTCTTATCGATGGTTGCTAAAGTACCCTGTTGTGGCGGAGCCACCAAGAGACTCAGGGCAATTCGTAATAATCCCTTTAACTACAGTGTAGTGCAGCTGTGGACTGCACCTTTAAACTGTCTGTTAACTATACTGTATGTACTTTCTTGCACTCTGCGTGATGACGTCATGACGCCGATCATGTGACTGCGAGTGGCGCGGAGAACGTGATGACGTCATGACGTCAGCTTCCAGGGCCTTAAAGCAGTCTTCGAGGGCCTGGCAAGGGGCACAGACCTGTGTAAACCTTCTCCTGTAGTTTACCAGTTAACTTGTTTGTTTATTAAACTTTGTTATTTTGATTCACTGAGTCAAACTCCATTATTCAGATAGGAACCTCCGTTCCTACACTGTAGTTAATTTTTCCAAAAGCAAATTAAGCATGAAATATTTTTGTGTAGTATTTTTAGAACTGATTTCTTAAATTTAGTATATTCTGTAAGTGAAGGTACAGTGTTTTACAGATAACTTGTTAATCAGATTATGCTATTTGTTGGATCTGTGATTCAGAGGATATGCTGTTATAAAATAATCACATGGATGCTGTACATCAACAATAAACAGGTCTTTACTGGAGGAGGGTAGTCTCATGACTGGGGGTACAGAGGCATGCGCAAAGCTTATATACCGGTGTGGTCACTGCTGGTACTACAGTATACAGGAGCTGTAAAAGTAGTTCTGACTTAAAGGCACACACACTACAATTCCTCCCCTTTTAGATTAGTAGTATCCCTAATATTCAAATAACAATTAACATTTTTAACATGTACATTAAACAACAAAAGTCCATTTATAGATTCAGTCTTTGGGGCGGCTTCCTGACCCTTTCGGGATAGCGCCTTTCCGGAGGTTCTTGTTCTTGGTGCAGAGGCGATTCTGACTCCTTTTCATCGGGTAGTTCATCGGGTTCCACTGCTACTGGGTCTGAAGTAGATGCTACTGGTATGTCGGGTTCATCCCCAGGTACTCGAGACATGGGGTTGACGCGTTCCTGTGACGCTAAGATCTGATCGACGTGGCGTCTCACAATGTTCTCCCCGACATCCACTGTGTACATTAATGGCCCCTGCCTTGTACATATCGTTCCGGGTTGCCATTTCTCTGTTCGATAGTCACGGGCCAAGACTGGTTGCCCTACATTGAAGCTCCTTGTTGGCTTCTCATTGATGTGCTGGAATTGTTTGTCCTCAACATTTCTTCGCACATTTGGTCTGAGCAAGTCCAGACGAGATCTCAACCTTCGGTTAAAGAACATCATGGCCAGGGTCTGGTTGGTAACTGCATGTGTCGCGTTTCGGTAGGCTAATAAGAAATTGTCCATCTTATGCTGTAGTGGAATTTCATCGTCGCACATGGCCTTTATCGCCTTCATAAAGGTTTGTACGAACCTCTCAGCCAATCCATTTGTGGCTGGATGATACGGGGCGGATGTGTAATGCCTTACCCCATTCCTTCTCATAAATTTTTGGAACTCGTCGGACACAAACTGTGGTCCATTATCAGAGCAAATCTGCTCTGGCAAACCGTTTCTGGCAAATATGGTCCGTAGGACTGCAATCGTTTTCTCTGTAGTGGTTGAAGACATTTTTATCACCTCAGGCCACTTTGAATGAGCATCCACTGCTATTAAGAACATTGAGTCCATGAATGGACCAGCGAAATCAATATGCACCCGTTGCCATGGAGAGGAGGGCCACTCCCATGGGTGTAGAGGGGCATGTGGTGGTGCATTTTGGACCTTCTGGCACCCTAAGCAGCTCTTAGTTAGGTCTTCGATTTGTTGATCGATTCCCGGCCACCACACATAAGCCCTAGCGAGGCTTTTCATTTTCACTCCCCGCAGATGACCTTCATGTAGCTCATTTAGCACTCTCTCCCTTAACTTGGGTGGAATCACCACTCTGGATCCACACATTACTGTCCCCTGGCATACTGACCGCTGTTCTCTTCTGGATGAGAATGCTGGCAACAGTGAGTCGTCATGTGTTGGCCATCCCCTCACCGTCAATTCATATACCCGCGACAGCGTCGGATCATTTCGGGTCTCCTTCTCTATATCCGCGTTTGTTACTGGCAATCGGTCAATTATTGACGAATAAAATATCTTGATAGGGTCCACTGCTGGTGCTTACTCCACAGTAGGCAGTGGCAGGCGCGATAGCCCATCAGCCTTCCCATGCTGTTTCGTGCCTTTATATTCTATTTCATATTGATTCGCCCCTAGAAACAGGGACCATCTTTGTAACCGCTGTGCAGTCATCACTGGAACGCCCTTCTTAGGATTAAAGATGGAGACAAGTGGTTGGTGGTCAGTCAGCAAGGTGAACTTCTGCCCATGCAGATAGTGGTTGAATTTTTTTACTCCCCATACTAGGCTGAGGACCTCCCTGTCAATCTGGACGTAGTTGCGCTCGGCTGAGGTTAGTGACCGAGACGCAAAGGCTACTGGCCTCTCCAACCCGTCTGGGAATTTGTGCGACAGCACCGCTCCAATACCATAGGGTGATGCATCACATGCCAAACGAATTGGTAGTGCTGGGTTGAAATGGGCCAACACCTCTTTTGATGTGATCAATTCCTTACACTTCTGGAAAGCTCGTCTACGTTCGTCATCCCACTTCCATGGTACCCCTGTTTGCAGTAGGGTGTTCAGTGGGTGTAATACCATAGACAAATTTGGTAAGAACTTGTGGTAGTAGTTTACCAGCCCGAGGAACGACCTCAGTTGTGACACATTTTCCGGTGCTGGAGCCTTGACTACTGCCTCAATCTTGTCAGGGGACTTATGTAACCCCTCATCATCGATGACGTGGCCACAATACGAGATCTGTTTCTGTAAAAACTTGCACTTGTGGCGATTAGCTCGTAGCCCATACTCCTTTAATCTGGTGAGCACCTTCTCCAAGTTGGCGAGGTGATCACCGTCATTTTCGTCCGTGACCAAGATGTCGTCCATATAACACTGGGTCCCTGGAATCCCTTGCAGGATCTGATCCATCGCCCTTTGCCAGATAGCCGGAGCCGAGGCTACTCCAAACACCAGCCGGTTGTATTGGTAGAGACCTTTATGAGTGTTAATCGTAAGGTATTGTTTCGAAGCTTCTTCTACCTCCATTTGCAAGTACGCCTGGGCTAGATCAATTTTGGTGAAGCGTTTACCTCCAGATAGCGAGGCGAAAATATCCTCAATTCGTGGAAGCAGATATTGTACCGTGTGAAGGACTGGGTTCACTGTCACCTTAAAATCCCCACAGATGCGGACCTTCTCTGGTTCCCCAGGCGTATTACTCAACGACCTCTTCATTACAGGAATGATGGGTGTAGCCCACTCGCTCCAGTCCACTTTGGACAGTACTACTGAACGTTCCAACCCTTCCAGCTCTGCTTCAACAGCTGGTCTGATCGCATAAGCCACTGGTCTGGCCTTCAGAAAGTTTGGGCTTGCATTTTCCTCTATTTTAATCGTTGCTGTTATTCCTTTTAGTGTTCCTAGTCCCTCCTGGAACACTTCTTTTGCGTCGGTTAGCATTTTTGACAGTCGTCCAGGTGTGACGTCGTCATCCTTTTTGGCCTGAACCTTCAGTGCCTGTATGGAATGCCAATCTAATTGTATCTTCCGGATCCATTCACGTCCTAGCAATGGTGGTCCTCCATCTGACAATACATATATATCCATTTTAGGTATTTCCTGGCCTTTATATGTCACTTTCACCCTTATTTTTCCTTTGGGGTAGACTTTTTGCCCCGTATACGTCTTCAAGACAATCTCTGTAGCTTTCAAGGGTATGTGTGAAATTAGCCGCTTGTAGTCTCTTTGATTTATGACTGTTAGAGCTGACCCTGTGTCCAATTGCATTTTCACTTGGACTCCGTCTATCTTGAGTGTAACCCAGATAGTCTGGTGATCCTCCATTTCGGTTACCTTATGTAGTTTCAGACAACCCAGCTCCTTGCTTCCGGAGTCTGTGTCACTTTTCTGTTCGTCTGAACCACTGTCCATCACCTGGTGTACCTTTTTGTACTTCTCCTGTGGAGATTTCTTACTGTTGGTTTTCTTCCCAGACCTGCAGACTCTTGCTCTGTGTTCTGCTTTCCCACACTGTCTGCACACTTGGTCCTTGAACCAACCGTCTTTCTGGTCCTGTGTTGTTCTGCCGCAGCGATAGCACTTCCCTGTTCCATAGGACATTTCATTGGTGCCATATTCTTGCGGTCTCCGTTGTATCTCTGCAGCGCCCCTTGCGGCTGCTTCGTGTGATACTGCCATACTGAAAGCTTTGTCCAGTGTAAGATCCTTTTCTGATAGAAGCCGTTTCTGGGTTCCTTCACTTTGTAGCCCACACACAAACTTGTCCCTTAACGTATCTGCTAGTCCCGCTCCAAACTGGCAGTGTTTCGATAGCTTGCGCAGTTCCGTTAGGTACTCAGCATTGCTTTCGTCTTTGTGTTGGTTCCTTTTATGGAACTTGAATCATTCTGCTATCAGCAGCGGTGTGGGGTTTAAGTGGTCCTGTAAGATTTCTACTATGCTTTCAAAATTCTTGTTTACCGGCTTCTCTGGGGTTATTATATTTCGCAGTAACCCATAAGTTTTTGCACCCATGGAATTTAACAGAACCAGTGCTTTATTAGCATCTGGCACTTCATTTGCCCTGCAGTACACCTCGATCCTCAATACGTTCCACATATGTCGCCCAATCTTCGACTTCATTGTCGAACGTAGAGATACTGCCACTCTTCGGCATCCTTGGGTGTGAGTTAACTGTCAAAAATGGCGCCTTCCGCGCTTCCCCTTCTTCTCCGCTGGCACAAAATGGCGTCTCCCGCGCTTTCCTTCCTTCCCGCGCTCGCCCTTCTCTGCTGCGGCTTCTAAAAATGGTGTCTCCCGCGCTCTTCCTTCTCTGCGGCTCAATGGCGTCTCCCGCGCTCCCCTTTCTTCGCCCCATGGACCCTGTTCAGCCCGTGAGCCCCGGCTGTGCTCTGCGCATTCTTCTTTTTATTTTTATTTTTTTTTCGACGCCGCTCAGTCTAGATCCCGGCTGTTTCTTTACCCTCTCTCTCTCCGGTTTGTTTTCTGTTTCTCGACGCCGCTCGGTGTTCAACCCCCGGCTGCGCCCTGCGCTCTTCACCCTTTGTCTTACCCCATCGACGCTGCTCGGCTTTCTCTCCGCCGTCGGTCGGCTCCAGCCGCCGCTGCTCGGGAAGGGTCTGCGCTGGACCTGTCGTCGGTCTCTTGCTGCTCGTCGTGGCTGGGGAACCAAGCCCGGCTCTCCACAGCCTCCCCTGCGAAGTTCAATCTCTGCCTGACGGCTGGGCGGTTGCTCGTGGTCGATGCCCGTGTTCCTGGCCTCGACTATTTTTTTTTTATGTTGCAGGTAGATTCGAATCGACACTCGTCGCCACTGTTGGATCCGTGATTCAGAGGATATGCTGTTATAAAATAATCACATGGATGCTGTACATCAACAATAAACAGGTCTTTACTGGAGGAGGGTAGTCTCACGACTGGGGGTACAGAGGCATGCGCAAAGCTTATATACCGGTGTGGTCACTGCCGGTACTACAGTATACAGGAGCTGTAAAAGTAGTTCTGACTTAAAGGCACATACACTGCACTATTGGTATTATAATGTAGCTTTGCAAGGATTCTAGTTACAGCCAAATGCTTAAAATGAATTGGTGCTATTCTTGGATCAGTTCACTTTTTAATATCTTGTTCTGTACTCGTTACAAAATACTAACCTATAGGATGACTAAAATAAAATTGGCACAGTCCGATTAAATATAAAACCAATAAAGATTTTAAAAAATGCAGTTTAATCATGTTGTGTAATGTGATTTGTGCAGAATTGGAATTGTTTTTTAAAATGCCATAGCAATCCACACCTGGCTTTATTTCTTCTAGTACCAGACAATGGTACTGCTTGGCCAATTGCTTCTCAGGACAGCAGACCAAATGGTTGTAGTCAGATCATTGAAGACCTCAGGTGGTTATCTGCAAGGCTCCAAGCTGTCATATACAGCCTTCTCTAATCTGGCACCTCAGTGCAAGAATCTGGGCATCACTGGCAGGAGCTGAGATTCTCTTCACAGCTTCTGCTGCAGAAAGGCCTGGAGCTGCCATACGTTCCAGCACATCTGCAAATAGAGATAGCAGACTCAGCCAGTGTATCCACTGCCTCACACACATTGAAGACCATTGTTAGTGTTTTCACAGAAGCTCCATGCTCTAAAAGCACCTTTTTTCTGTGCCAAAGCTCCCTGGACCTGGATAAGTGGGTTGTGTCCCTAGTGGGGAAGAGGGAGAGACAGTATTTCATATCAGGCAAACAGAAACTCTGCTGCGTGAATATTTGCATGGCTTGGTTTGGAGACGTCATGTGACTCACCAAAAAAGAAATGCAGCAAAAATCGCCAGGCACCTTGTAATTATTGGCTTTCAGTGCTACGTACTTACAGTTCTGCTCTGTGTTGCTATCTAGTAAAATGTAGTTGCTGGGAATGCTACTTCCCCTATCCATCGTCAGTCACTTGGCTAAACCCAGTTCTCTAGTGACTAGTTGCTTAAGCTCTTGCCACTCAACCACTTCAAAACTGAGGCCTACGGAGCTGTGGGCCATATAGTTGTACAGCCAAATATTACTTGCTGCGATTGGCAGAAGCTTGCAGCCCTGGACTTAATGATGTCTGCTGTAAGATGGCTAGACCGCTGATTATGACATTTTGCCAAGTCTAAATATCCTTGCATTCCTCAAACAGACAGGAGCACATAAACAGAAGAGAAGTACAGTGAATTAATAATGAAATTTGTCATTGCTACCTACAACTGTGCTTTTGATTTCTGTGTATTTTCTCGACAAAAGAAATTCGTAGAATGGCCAACATAATTTATTTTTTAAAACAAACTAAAATTTAGGTTAGTCTAATGCTGAAAAGAATTAAATGTGAAGTATTTCTCCAGCTTCAGGTAGCGTTGTACAGGAATGAGAAAAAGCAGTCAACAGGGAAGGAGGAAAGCAAAAGATATAAACCTAAAGAGAATTAGAAGAGAGGAAAGGAAGTGAAAAAGGGAAGTGGGAAGAAGGCAGAGAGAAGAGGAGTAAGAAAGGAAGGCACAAGGGATATATTTTAAAAGAAAGAACTTTTAATATTGTGTGGAGTTTGTGATGCCGGTGGCTTCCATCAACTCCTTTCCCAACTACTTTGCACCCAGCCTCCTTGATGTCACTGCATGGGTCTTGCCCCCTCTCTCTCTCTTTGGGGGGAATTTTAACCCCCCTCACCAGGTGCAATGCTGCTGCTGCTGACCTGATCGGGCGCCTCCAGCCATGCTTTCTTCAGCAGGCTGTTGGGCAGCTTCTTCTCCCATTGTAGGAAAAGCGCATTCCTCCTGGCCTGGTGCCCGGACAATAATACATCCAGTGAGGCATCAGAAAATCTGGGGGTGGGCTACCTTTCCCCTTTTTCCAGCCATCTCAAAGGTCCAGCAGATTCCACAGTATTCAAAGTCAGTGAATGCAACCTCCCTTTAAGAGTTTCATTCACCCTTTAAATATGCTGGTTCGGGGCTTCTACCAGAAATTATGCAAAGCAGGTAAGCGGGAGGCCTGCTCCTGGTGCAGTTGGTCAGTCAGCCCGCCTACCATATTATCATTGAGGCCTTGCCGTTAAAGTCGGTCGGGCCTCACAGCGATAACGCCGTTCAGGTCCGTTGCCTGCGTCGATCCCGCCTCCTAGTAAAATCAACCCTTCCTTTTCTTTTTTTCTTCAATACATTTTGATCCTTGAACAATGCCTAAGAGATTCACTTAAAAAAAAAAAAAAAAATTAAGCAGAATGAAAATTGTAAACAAAATTGTGTTTTTTTAAAAATACATTGGCCCTGAATTTGCAGTCAGTAGCGTAGCTAACGAGCTCGCTGTCGACATCCAAATGAAATCAGCACGGACCTCGTGCGGACCCCCCTTCGAAACGTTGCCTTCAAACGCTGCAGAGTTGTGTGCAGCGTAGTGACCCGCCGATCCCAGGGGCACGCCGTGGTGTGGGACGGTGCTCCGTTCACTTCCTGACGCTTAGCCAATCAGGAAACAGGAGATTGCTGATTTGCCTACAACTCATTTAAAATAATTTAGCAGCCAGAAATGCTATTTTATTAGTAAATTATGATCAATGCAATATTATTTCATACACAAACCAAGATTATAATACACAAACCTATAATTACAGTCTTATAGTCCTATCAAATTTGTTTCCCCTCTATTAGACTAACTAACTTTTGATTAATTTAAATAATCTAAAATCGAGAGTTTAAATGTCTGATAACATGAGGAAATCATGAAAGTGAATTAAATCTTATCTAAATAGAAGTTGGGAATTAAACCAAAACTACAAAAGGCTTTTGGGCAGCAAAGATGGTGACACAAAAAGGCCCTGTTTTCAAACTCGAACAAATGAAAGTTTCTTTCAAAGTTTATATCCACTCAGACCCAAACCAGTGCCTCATTGTTAGGGGCTGGAGCATAAACCAATACCATGTTCTCATCTCCCCTCCCCTTAGCAACAACATGCAGAAATCCCAAACTTCCAGTCAATTTCAAAGGCGGTATGACTGCCTACTCTGCGAGTACGCCGTCATACCGATCTGAATTAAGGGCCATTAGTGTTTTCATCTAAGATAGAATTTCTGTTTAATGCAAACATTGAGATCAAATTTCTGGCTGTTGGTGCTTATAAATGGAGGTATTGCTTGTGCAAGATGAAAAATTAGTAAATACATAGAAGTAGTTTTGTCAGAACAGCCCCATGATACCCACAGCTTGCAAGTTTAGCAGGCCAGTAATACCAGCATTACAATTATCACAGTTTAGCACCTGAACCTGCAGGAAATGAGCTTCTTGATCTTAGTAAGAAACAAGCTGGTTGCCAATCCATATGTGTTGTTAGAAAACTACAGAGAGCTATGACAGAAGTGTTGATCATCGATGAAGAGGTATTTGCCAAAAGGATAGCAACAGTTGGTTCAAGCATGCACCCTACCTGACAGATTACACCACAAGCCAGTCACAGTTATGACTGACTACCAGTACTGTAGCAGGCACCAGCACAGATATAGAGAAATAATTACACTTTGCCTTTCCACCTGCACAGTTTAATGATTTGCCTAACCAAAGCACTCACAGCTATCTAGCACCTCCATTGGTTGGGTGTGGTTTGGAGTCCAAGGTTAAATCAAAAGCTTCGCAGACCCAAAGTTTAAACTGGAGGAGAGGAAGATACAGAGATCGGTGGACTTGCCTTCAAAGTGAGGGTGCTGGAGAGTCGACAGGTCCTGGACAATGTTACAGATACCATGCACTACTGATGCTTAAGAGGCTAGTCTCCATAACTTAATAGAACCATCCATGCTGGATACAGTCAGTTTGGCACTACTATTATGTTGGCAGAATTGACTGCACATCAGAAGTGAAAACAGCACCTCCAGTGAGACCCAGCAGTTGACTTCAGTGACGCTGACTCCACTGGCACTTGTGCAAGCACAGAAACAAATTAACAATCGAGTATCTTTCTCTTTGAAATCAAAAGAGAACTTTCACTTTATTACCTCAGCTTTCAACTTCTTGTAGCAATTCTAAAACTGTAGTAGCAGAGAGTGGACCTGTGAGCCACTGGTATCAGTTCTGATTAACACACTGTTTTTGTTTTCTCCCACATTGCTGGTCCATCAACTAATGAATGGGCTCAGACTAGTGGATTCTATGTAACTCTCCGAGGGCTAAGGAACTCATAAGTATCAGCCGTGGCTCAGTGGGTAGCACTCTCTCCTCTGGGTCAGTAAGTTGTGGCTTCAAGTCTCAGACTTGAGACTTGAGCACATAATCTAGGCTGACACCCCAGTGCAGTACTGAAGGAGTGTTGCACTGTCAGAGGTGTTGTCTTTTGGATAAGACATTTGCCCTCTCAGGTGGACGCAAAAGTTCCCATGGCACTATTCGAAGAGGAGCAGGGAATTTTTCCTGGTAGCCTGGCTAATATTTATCCCTCAACCAACATCGCTAAAACAAATTATCAGGTTATTATCACATTGCTGTTTGTGGGACCTTGCTGTGTGAAAATTGGGCGCTGTGTTTCCTACATTACAACAGTGACTACACTTCAAAAGTACTTAATTGGCTGCGAAGCACTCTGGGATGTCCTGGGGTCATGAATGTCACTATATAAATGCCAAGTTCTTACTTTAGTGGAAGGGAGTCCAACGGAAGAATTAATCCCTCTCATTATATTTGGGTCCTACTTGGTTTTCATTTGATGACGAGAATTTGAATTACCTTCTTGCCATTTACTTTCCTTTATCAACATGGATGACGATACTTGACGCAAAGGCCTGAGACTGCTCCATAGTGACACCCAGTGGTCAGAGCTATGCAACTGCATGCAGACTCGTGGGGTTAATTTTCACTTTGGGCATGGGCAGTAACTGGCAGTTGTGGACCAATCACCTGTTATACATCCTGGCCCAATATTCCTTTCCATTGACTTCGGTGAAGTTGAAAATCAGGTGGGCATACAGCTGATGGCTGATCTGCAACTGCCAGTTTACCGTATGTGCCGAAAGTGAAAATTGGTCCCACTGCAGCAACTCGCCAAGGCTTCTTCGGCAGCGCCTCCCAAACCCGCGACCTCTTCCACCTAGAAGGATAAGGGCAGCAGGCGCATGGGAACACCGCCACCTCCAAGTTCCCCTCCAAGTCACACATCATCCTGACTTAGAAGTATATCGCCGATCCTTAATCGTCGCTGGGTCAAAATCCTGGAACTCCCTACCTAACAGCACTGTGGGAGTACCTTCATCACACAGACTGCAGCGGTTCAAGAAGGTGGCTCACCACCACCTTCTCAAGGGCAACTAGGGATGGGTAATAAATGCTGGCCTTGCCAGCGACGCCCAGATCCCATAAGTGAATTAAAAAAAACTCAGTCTAAAATAGCAGCTATGGTGTTGTCAGTTAAAGTGTTACTAACTTTAGCTACCAATTCAACATTGAAAACCTCTATCACAGTGCTACCAACAAGACAAACTGGTATTGCAGGTAGATTTAAATGGAAAAATGTCATCGGGGTTTTCAATGCATTTTGAAATGAAATGTTGTGCATAACCTACCCCTATAAAATAGACAAGTAATACATACAGGCTGTACTGTTTCCTGGTAATCAGTCAATTACTTCTCAATTTAAACTTGAAGGGATTTAAGTTGGAGTTGTCAATTGTGATGTGGTGACATATTGGCACCATTGAATATGTTGGCTGACTGCATGTGTGTTCAATAGCACAGTTGGTAACGGAAACAAAAACACCAGAAATTGAATAAAACCATCTCTGTGAAATTCTGATAATATACTGGGTAGTGGGGAAAGGAATGGGGCTAGCGCAGAGTGGTGGAGCTGGAAGCTGGTGCTACAGTGGTGGGAGACCTGCAATTACACTGAGAGCTAAGTGTTTAGATGCAGAATATCCGTTACGAAAGTTTACAGGGGCAGTGTCAATTATAAATGTTGACCAAATTATAACAATGGGAATAGAAACAGAAAATGCTGGAAATACTCAGCAGGTATTTCCCCTGGCTGGAGTGTCTAGAATTAGGGGGCATCAAGGGGTATGGGGAGAGAGCGGGAATAATGGTATTGAGATAGAGGATCAGCTATGACCATATTGAATGGCGGAGCAGGCTCGAAGGGCCGAATGGCCTACTCTGCTCCTATTTTTCTATGTTTCTAGTCTCAGGATAAGGGGTCGGCCATTTAAGACTGAGATGAAGAGGAATTTCTTCACTCAGAGGGTTGTGAATCTTTGGAATTCTCTGCCCCAGTGGGCTGTGCATGCTGAGTCTTCGAGTATATTCAAGGCTGAAATAGATGGATTTTTGGACTCTAGGGGAATCAAGGGATATGGAGATCAGGCGGGAAAGTGGAGTTGAGGTCAATGATCAGCCATGATCTTATTGAATGGCGGAGCAGACTCGAGGGGCCGTATAGCCTACTCCTGCTCCTATTTCTTCTGTTCTTATGTGAGGCAGCATCTGTGGAGAGAGAAACAGAGTTAATGTTTCAGGTTGATGACCTTTCATCAGAACTGGAACAAGTCAGATGTTACAGATTTTTAGCAGGTGCAGAGGCAGGGAAAGTGGGGAGGGGGGGAGGAAAGAACAAAAGCGAAGATCTGTGATGGGGTGGAAGGCAGGAGAGATTAAATAACAAAAGGGATGCTAGTACATATCAAAAGGAGATGATAATGGGACAAGTAAAGAAACAAAAGATGGGTCTAGAGGTATAAATGGGAATGGCAGAAACATCAACAGCTGCCATGTGAAAAAGTAGGGGCAGAGGTTATGGTCTGAAATTGTTGAACTTGATGTTGAGTCCAGAAGGCTGTAAAGTGCCTAATTGAAAGATGAGGTGCTGTTCCTCGAGCTTGCGTAGAGCTTTGTTGGAACAGTGTAAGAGGCCGAGGTCAGAGTGGGAGTGGAGCAGATAATTAAAGTGACAGGTGACCGGAAGCATGGGGTCACGCTTATGGACTGAATGGAGGTGTTCTGCAAAGTGGTCACCCAATCTGTGTTTAGTCTCCCCAATGTAGAGGAGACCGCATCATGAGCAGCAAATACAGTATACTAAATTGCAAGAAGTACAAGTAAATTGCTGTTTCACCTGGAAGGGGTGTTTGGGGCCCTGGACAGTGGGAAGGGAGGAGGTAAAAGGGCAGGTGTTGCATCTCCTGCGCTTGCACGGAAAGGTACCATGGGAAGGGGAGGGGGTGCTGGGGGTGCTTGAGGAGTGGATCAGGGTCTCACGGAGGAAGCAGTCCCTTCGGAATGCTGAAAGGGGAGGGGAAGGTGCGTTTGGTGGTTCGATCATGCTGGAGGTGGCGGAAATTGCGGAGGATGATCCATTGAATGTGGAGGCTGGTGGAGTGAAAGGTGAGGACAAGAGGAACCCTATCATGGTTCTGGGAGGGAGGGAAAGGGGCGAGAGCAGAAGTCATCGAGTCATAACGGCACAGAAGGAGGGCATTCGGCCCATCGAGTCCGTGCCGGCTCTCTGTAGAGCAAACCAGTCAGTCCTATTCCCCCGCTCTATCATTGTAGCCCTGCAAGTTTATTTCCCTCAAGTGCCTATCCAGTCTCCCCTTGAAAACATTGAGTGTCTCTGCTTTCACCACTTCCGTCGGCAGCGAATTCCAGGTCATCACCACTCATTGCGTAAAAAAGTTTTTCCTCACATCGCCCCTGTATCTCTTGCCCAAAACCTTAAATCTGTGTCCCCTAGTCCTTGTACCATCAACTAATGGGAACAGCCTTTCCCCGTCTCGGCTATCCAAATCTGTCATAATCTTGTACACCTCTATCATATCGCCCCTCAACCTCCTTTGCTCTAATGAAAACAAATCCAGCTTCTCCAACCTGTCCTTGTAGTTAAGATCCCCCATCCCCGGAACCACTCTGGTAAATCTCCTCTGCACCCTCTCAAGGGCCTTCACATCCTTCCTAAAGTGTGGTGACCAGAACTGGACGTAATACTCCAGTTCTGGCCTAACCAGCGCTTTATAAAGGTTCAGCATAACTTCTCTACCTTTGTACTCAATACCTCTATTTATGAAGCCCAAGATCCCATATGCTTTGCTAACCACTCTCTCAATATGTCCTGCCACCTTCAGGGCCCTATGCACATTAACTCCCAGGTCCCTCTGTCCCTGCACACTCTTTAAAACTGTGCCATTAAGTGTATTTTGCCTCTCCCTGTTCCTTCTGCCAAAATGCATCACCTCACACTTCTCTGTATTAAATTCCATCTGCCACTTGTTTGCCCATTCTGCTAGCCTTTCTATGTCCTGTCGCAGTCGTTTGGTATCATCATCACTGTTTGCCACACCCCCAAGTTTGGTGTCATCGGCAAATTTAGAAATTCTACTCTGTATTCCAATATCCAGGTCATTTATATATATCAAAAAAAGCAATGGCCCCAGCACTGACCCTTGTGGAACACCATTGTCTACCATCTTTCAGTATGAAAAATAGCCATTTACCACAACGCGCTGTTTTCTGTCCTTAGGCCAATTCCTTATCCAAGTTGCCACTGACCACCTATTCCATGAGCCTCAATTTTGTTAACCAGCCTTCTATGTGATGGTGGTGATTATTCTTTATGTTTAGTAAGAAGTATTGTGATTGGTTGTTTGTTTCCTGCCTTGGGATATATGCTGTAATCTCATTGGTAGTTGATGTCATGTGACTTGTGGTGGCCATCTTAAATTCAGTTCTTTCCAGCCTTTAGTTGGGACTGGGTGTTGAAGATGTGCTACCGGATTTTTAAGTTAATAAAGCCTAGATTAGAAAGGCAAATCTATTCTTTATTTCAGTGATACTTTGTCAAATGTCTTCCTAAAATCTATGTAGACAACACCCATTGCATTCCCTTCATCAATCTTCTCTGTTACTTCATCAAAAAATTCAATTAGATTAGTCAAACACGATCTGCCTTTTTCAAATCCGTGTTGGCTCTCCTTAAATAGCTTAAACCTCTCCAAGTGCCCGTTAATTTTTTCCTTGATTATTGTTTCTAAAACTTTACCCATCACTGATGTTAAACTGACCGGCCTGTAGTTACTAGGATTGTCCTTACACCCTTTCTTGAACAATGGTGTCACATTTGCCACTTTCCAATCCTCAGGCACCTCCCCCACATCTAGGGAAGATTGGAAAATTATGGCAAGGCCTTCCGCTATCTCCTCCCCCAATTCCCTTAGCAACCTTGGATGCAAGCCATCAGGACCAGGCGACTTGTCCACTCTAAGCATACTCAGCCTTTCTTGTACATCCTGTCTATCAATTTTCACCCCTTCCATACCTTTTCCACTTCTTATCAGCGTCCACCTCCTTAGTAAACACTGATACAAAGTACTCATTGAGTATTCTAGCCTTACCCTCCGCCTCTAAGAATATATCATCTTCCTTGTCTCTAATAGGCCCCACCCCACCTCTTACTACCTGTTTACTGTTTACATGCCGGCAGAAGATTTTTGGGTTCCCTTTTATGTTAACCACCATTCTACTCTCAGTGTGGGAAATGGAACAGTCTCACAGTCAACACCGAGTTCATAATTTCAGACCATAACATCTGCTCCTATTTTTTTCACATGGCAGCTGTTGATGTTTCTGCCATTCCCATTTACACTTCATCTAGACTCATCTTTTGTTTCTTTACTTGTCCCATTACCATCTCCTTTTACTTTGTACTTGCATCCCTTTTGTCATTTAATCTCTCCTGCCTTCTACCCTATCGCAGATCTTCCCTTTTGTTCTTTCCTCCCCTCCCCCCTTTCCCTGCCACTGCACTGGGTTAAAATCTGTTATGTCTCTAACTTTTTCCAGTTTTGACGAAAGGTCATCGACCTGAATCGTTGGCCGCGATTTTTCCTATCGATGCGGCTTGGGGGCGGGACAGCTGCCTTCCGGGTTCCAGTCCTGCCCCCAACGACATCAGAAGCACAGATGTGATTTTGTGTCAATTGGCCTTGTTAAGCCCGCCCTGCGGGCTTGCCGGCCAATTAAGAGGAAGCCGGTGTCAGATTATATCAGTTGATGATGCATCATCTGCCGGTTTTCTTAAAGGGGCCACGTACAATTTTTTTTGACAGCCGATTTTTCAGTACTTGATAGCATTGAGGTGCTGCAAACACTGACAATCACTGTACAAAGGTGAGCCCTTTCACCCAGGCTCTTCAGTGACTCCCTCCTTAGGCTAGACTACACACACAATCCAAAACTTATCACCTACAGAAAAGTGTAAATGCATTAAAAATGATTTTCCCAACATTTTCTTACCTCTGAAACTCACCAGTGTACCCTTGGATCTTTCACACCACTTCTGCAGCTGTCATTAATGCAGAAACATTACAGTAGACCCACAGCACGCCACACTTACCTGGCGTGGTGTCCAGACGTTGGGAAGCCCGCAGTAGACCTGTCAAAATTGCAAAAAGCCTCTTAACTGCCTGTTAACAAGCAGTTAAGTGCCTACAATCCTCTTCCTGCCGCTAGGTGTTGGATCCATGCAGCAAGATTGTGTGGAAGTGGGTTGACAGCGGGTTTCCGACCCGCTGTCAATCTTTGCGATTTTGCCGGATGTCCCGCCTCCAAACCTGCCCCCTGAGTGCCGGCAAAATTCCATCCGTTAACTCTGTTTCTCTCTCCACAGATGCTGCCTGACCTCCTGAGTATTTGCAGAATTTTTTGTTTCTATTTCAGATTTCCAGCATCTGCAGTATTTTGATTTTGTGTGACAATTAGGTTTGTGGACAAATGTCTTCTTCCTTGATGGTTTAAGTATTTAAACCCCTCTCTTATTTCCAGATTGCTTGGGCTGGATTTTCATTGAGGAGGCGGGTAGGAGGCGGGACTACAACTTTCGGGGTTGTAGTCCTGCCTCCATCGAGTTGTAGCCAACCCACGCGATTTTGACTTGATTGACCTTGTTGAGCCCACCCAGCGAGCTCAGCAGGCCAATTAAGGGCCACCCGGCAACAGGTGATGTCACAGATTGACATTTCATCTGTCAAGAGCTTTTGACAGATGAAATATCAGTGTTTGACAGCTCTTTGAAGTTGTCAAACACTGACAATCTGTACTCTAAGTTAATTCCTTCCTCTCAGGATGATTTAGAGATCTCTCCAGAACAGAAAGCTGAATGCTGCAATTTTTGACAGATCGCAGTCATTCTGCTTTCTGTGCCAGTGAGATGAGGGACTCCCGAGACTTGAAGGAAGGAAGGCTGTAAAGGTAAGTAAAACTTCTTTAAACACACCAAACACACTTACCTCTGCACTCATGCACCCATCACTCACCTGAACACTGGACATCTCAACCCCTCCAAGTCCTTCAGCCTGACGGCCCGCCTCGCTAACTTGGCGTGGTTTGGAGCCGTTGGGAATCCCACACTTCAAGTATGAAAATAGGGATTAGGCTAAAAACTGCCTGTTAACAGGCAGTTAATTGGCACTAATCCCTTTCCCGCCTCAGGGAGGCGAATCCCAGTGCGGGTCGGGTACCCGCCTCCTTTGAAACTGGTATGAAGGTGGGTTGGGGTGGGATGGGTTCGTGCCCCCCCCCCCCCCCCCCCGATTTTGGGATTTTAACCCCCCACACGCCTCCAATCCCGCCTCCACGGCCCAGTGAAAATCCTGCCCGTTATGTCCAACATTTACTATTTTGTTGTTTGGCAATCATACTATCCAAGACATTTAATAATGTATACATGCATCAGGAATAATAAATGTTTTTTTTATTCGTTATGGGGATGTGGGCGTCACTGGCAAGACTAGCATTTATTGCCCATCCCTAGTTGCCCTTGAGAAAGTGGTGGTGAGCTGGAAGGAGAAAAACAAAAGTGGCAGTCAGAGAAATCAACGGTTTAAATCAAACATGGCCACAGCAAATAATAATTCTAATAGGTCTAAGAGCGTTAAAAAAACAAGCCTGAAGGCTTTGTGTCTTAATGCGAGGAGCATTTGTAATAAGGTGGATGAATTGGCTGCGCAAATAGAAGTAAACAAATACGATTTGGTTGGGATTACGGAAACGTGGCTCAAGGAAGGACAGGACTGGGAACTCAACATCCAGGGGTATTCAATAGTCAGGAAAGATAGGCAAAAAGGAAAGGGAGGTGGGGTAGCATTACTGGTTAAAGAAGGGATTAACACAATTGTAATGAAGGATATTAGCTCTGATGAGGTGGAATCTGTATGGGTAGAATTGAGAAATACTAAGGGGAAAAAAACGTTAGTGGGAGTGGTTTATAGACCTCCAAACAGTAAGGCGGAGGTTGGGGATGGCATTAAAAGGGAAATTAAAGAAGCGTGCAATAAGGGCACAGCAGTCATCATGGGTGACTTTAATCTACATATAGATTGGGCCAACCAAATTAGTAACAATACTGTGGAGGAGGAATTCCTGGAGTGTTTACGGGATGGTTTCCTGGACCAATATGTCGAGGAACCAACCAGAGATCAGGCCATCTTAGACTAGGTATTATGTAACGAGGAAGGATTAATTAGCAATCTTGTTGTACGAGGCCCCTTGGGTCGGAGCGATCATAATATGATCGAATTCTTCATTAAGATGGAGAATGAAGTAGTTGACTCGGAGACTAGGGTCCTCAATTTAAATAAAGGAAACTACGATGGTCTGAGGAGCGAGTTGGGTAGGATTGATTGGGGAATGGCACTCAAAGGGTTGACGGTGGATAGGCAATGGCAAACATTCAAAGACCGAATGGATGAACTACAGAATTTGTTCATCCCAGTTTGGCATAAAAATAAAACAAAAAAGGTGACCCAACCGTGGCTAACAAGGGAAATTAGGGATAGCATAAGGTTCAAGGAGAGGGCATATAAATTGGCCAGAAAAAGCAATAATCCTGAGGATTGGGAGCAGTTTAGGATTCAACAAAGGAGGACAAAGGGATTAACTAAGAAAGGGAAAATAGAATATGAGAGTAAGCTTGCTTGGAACATAAAAACTGACTGTAAAAGCTTTTATGGATATGTGAAGAGAAAAAGATTGGTGAAGTCAAGCGTAGGTCCCTTGCAGTCAGAATCGGGGGAATTTATAATGGGGAACAAAGAAATGGCCGACCAACTAAATACATACTTTGGTTCTGTCTTCACAAAGGAGGACACAATAACCTCCCAGAGATGCCGGGGAACATAGGGTCTGATGAAAGGGTGGAACTGAAAGAAATCGGTATTTGTAGGGAAATGGTGTTAGGAAAATTGATGGGACTGAAGGCCGATAAATCCCCAGGGCCTGATAATCTACATCCCAGGGCACTTAAGGAAGTGGCCCTAGAAATAGTAGATGCATTGCTGGTCATCTTCCAGAACTCAATAGACTCTATAACGGTACCCATGGATTGGCGGGTAGCTAATGTTACCCCACTATTCAAAAAAGGTGGTAGAGAAAAGGCGGGGAATTATAGACCGGGAAGCTTGACATCGGTAGTGGGGAAAATGCTAGAGTCCATTATAAAAGATGTAATAGCAGAGCACTTGGAAAGCAGTGACTGGATCGGACAAAGTCAACATGGATTTACAAAAGGTAAATCATGCTTGACTAATCTACTGGAATTTTTTGAGGATGTAACTGGTAAAATAGATGAGGGAGAACCAGTGGATGTGGTGTATTTGGACTTTCAGAAGGCTTTCGATAAGGTCCCGCATAAGAGATTAGCGTGCAAAATTAAGGCACATGGGATTGGGGGCAAGGTATTGACTTGGATAGAGAACTGGTTGGCGGACAGAAAACAAAGAGTTGGAATAAACGGGTCGTTTTCCGAGTGGCAGGCAGTGACTAGTGGGGTACTGCAAGGATCGGTCCTAGGACCCCAGCTGTTCACAATATATATTAATGATCTGGACGAGGGAATTGGATGTAATATCTCCAAATTTGCAGACGACACAAAGCTGGGTGGGAGGGTATGCTGTGAGGAGGATGTCGTGAAACTCCAGTACGATTTGGACAGGTTGGGTGATTGGGCAGAAACATGGCAAATGCACTATGATGTGGATAAATGTGAGGTTATCCACTTTGGTGGCAAAAACAGGAAGGCAGATTATTATTTGAATGGCAATAGATTGGGAGAAGGGGAAGTGCAAAGAGACCTGGGTGTTCTTGTGCACCAGTCGCTGAAGGTAAGCATGCAGGTGCAGCAGGCGGTTAAGAAGGCAAATGGTATGTTGGCCTTCGTAGCAAGAGGGTTCGAGTACAAGAACAAGGATGTCTTGCTGCAGTTGTACACGGCCTTGGTGAGACCGCACCTTGAGTATTGTGTGCAGTTTTGGTCGCCTTACCTGAGGAAGGACATTCTTGCCATGGAAGGAGTGCAGCGAAGATTCACCAGGCTGATACCTGGATGGCAGGAATGACGTATGAGGAGAGATTGTGTCGATTGGGCTTATACTCACTGGAGTTTAGAAGATTGAGAGGGGATCTCATCGAAACCTATAAAATTCTGTCAGGCCTGGACAGACTAGATGCAGGAAGGATGTTTCTGATGGCCGGGGAGTCCAGAACCAGGGGTCATAGTCTAAGGATAAGGGGTAAGCCATTTAGGACTGAAATGAGGAGGAATTTCTTCACCCAGAGAGTGGTGAACCTGTGGAATTCTCTGCCACAGAGGCCGGTGGAGGCCAGCTCATTAAGTATATTCAAGAAAGAGTTGGATATATTTCTTAAGGCTAAAGGGATCAAGGGATATGGGGAGAAGACAGGGACAAGGTACTGAATTTGGATGATCAGCCATGATCTCATTGAATGGTGGAGCAGGCTCGAGGGGCCGAATGGCCTACTCCTGCTCCTATCTTCTATGTTTCTATGCTTTCTTGAACCGCTGCAGTCCGTGTGGTGAAGGTACTCCCACAGTGCTGTTAGGGAGGGAGTTCCAGGATTTTGACCCAGCGACGATGAAGGAACGGCGATATACTTCCAAGTCAGGATGGTGTGTGACTTGGAGGAGAACTTGGAGGTGATGGTGTTCCCATGTGCCTGCAGCCCATGTCCTTCTAGGTGGTAGAGGTCATGGGTTTTCCCTGCAAAACAAAATATGCAAGCCATATATATAAAGCCATCACTTCTACCCGGAACTTCCCAAAGTGCTTCACGGGCAATCACATACAGGACACTTTGTGTTATCCGGAGGCTAAGTGTCTGGGAAGCTCGAGCCACCGACAAAAATCAGGAGCCGTTTTGTTCGGTTTTTTTTCTTCTCGTGGCTTTTTTTTCTCAACAGTCAGGCACTGGAAAGTCTCTTTGAAGCTGTTGCTAAGCTACAGAGACGCTTCCAAGGTACGGGCCGACTGTTTAGAAGCTGTTGCTAAGCAACAGTGTTTGTTGTCAGATACGGAGATGAAAAGCTCCGTATGCTTCAACATTAACGCTGGTGTGTCCGGCAGTTTTGAGGGAACGGCAACAGCTCGGTCCCGTCGGTGCCGGATAGCACAAAGTTTCCTGTACTTTGAAAAATGGTGACTGTTGATCAGAAAGCAGACACTGAATGAAAATTATGATAAATGGACTTTTGCTTTGTGCACAGTACTTCCATCTTTAAAGCTGTATTGTATAATTCAGCATTGCCATAGTGACTGTGGCTACTATACTTTAAATTTTTTAATTCATATTGCTAAATCTCAGTCTGTTTCTACTGTCTGTGTGGGGGAGGGGTTTGGGGTTCAGAGGGTGTAGCTTGTATGACTGTTTGCTTCCTAGCACTTGTTTATCTGCCGATCCCAGTCAGAAATAGTAAATTTTACTTATGAGATGATTGAAGGTGCATTTTGCTGTACATTTTCTGCAGCTATTTGTAAAATTTTCTGATGCTCCCAAGTGAGAGCTGCCATCAGAATTGTAGAAAAATAAAGAACTAGGCTGTGTTCTGGTTGCAAGCCAGCTGCATAACTCCTCTGCTATCGCCTTAATGGGGCGTTATTTAAACTAGCTATTTACAATGCCCTCTATGCAGTTGGATATTCACTTCCCTTATTTTGTACAATTAGAATTAATTAAAAAAAATTGTGTCTATTAAATTCGGCATATTTCAATCTCATCTTATTGAAGAACGTGTAAGTTTTTTTTATTTACTTGACCTATATTAAGTCTCGTTGGTATAGATTTCTCCTTAATGAAAACAGCTCCTTAACTGTTAAACTCTATCAGCAGTGATATTACAACTACTTAATAATTAAAAAAAATAATATTTAAGTGCTAATGAAAACATGCATCTTTTGTGTAACACTGGTACTGATAACTTAACTTAATCTGGTATAGAATTTTTTACATTTTACAGGTGTGCTCTAATAAATATATTCATACACAGATTTATACAGTTCATGCTGGATACGACCTTATTTCCATCATTTTTCAATGGAATGAGCTATCTCCACGGTATTTCTGCAATTGTTGTATATCTTTTTGAAGGATGACACATTGGAGATTTCTCAAATGCGCTTCTGTTCTTTGCATGGTGCATTTACAGAATTAAGTAAGTTGCTTAAATAAAAATGCAGTTAATATATTATGGATAAGGATAGATTTGTCCTCTGGGAAACTGATAGAATGTGTATGTGCTAACTGTCTCTATGTTTGTAAAATAGTTTTCAGCATTTGAGTCGTATTCACATATTAAAAGAATACCCGTTTGGTAATTTTAAAAAAATCTTTATTTTTTAAAAATTGTTACCTGATTTGTACATCAAGTCTGCTGTCTACGTTGAGCAGGGGTCCGTCATCTACGCCCTGATCATTGAGCTGATAAACAATTTACTTCTTCCTCACTGTTTCTCCCAGGTTCAGTTTGAATCTGCTAGAGTTTGCCTGCGTCCTTAGCAGATGCACTCCCAAGACCCTGCAGTCATTTCTCTCCTTTCCTCCATCCACTCCACAAGCACACATATACAGGCATTTGTTCATCTGCCCCTTGACCACAATATCCAGCATTATGATGCCCCAGCATCATCTGCAATGAGATTGGTGTCTTCCCTCTCGTCTCTCTCTTTTCGATGGCTTGCTCGCAGTCTTCCAAGGTGACAGTGCTACTGTTGCAGGAGCTATTTTGGCAAGGTGTTGCAGAAACAGACAGGGGGGTAGGTGATCAGAAGAGGGTAAAGAAGGGAAAGTGAAAAGAAATTAGAGGGGATAAAGTAAAGGAGGAGAAAAATTAAGAGTGGTAGTACTCTTGAGTCTTGGCAATTGTAGGTTCAAGTCCCATTCCAGAGACCTGAGCACACAGTCTTTAATATTTCAGTGCTGTACTGAGGGAGTGCTGCACTGTCAGAAGTGCTGTATTTTAGATGGACCAAGGCTCCATCTGCTCTCTCAGGTGAACGTAAATTATCCCATGGCACCATTTGCAGAAGAGCAAGGGATATCTTCCAATGTCCTGGTCAGCATTTATCCCTCAACCAATACCACCAAACAGAAAACAAATTATCTGACGTATTATCTCATTGTTGTACACACTATATGCAAGTTTGTTCTTTCTTTTCGAAGTTAAGGAAAAGGAGGTGCAGAAAAGCAATATGTGCGGCAGTTTGTGTTTTAGAAAAAGCCTGACTTTATTTCCGCATCACTGTGGCCTAGGGAACTAGGAGAGTAGAAAGACGAGAACTTTTACAGGGGCAAGGGAGAAGCAGAGAGACCTCCTTCGGGGAAAGGAGAGAGAGACCCAGTTCGGAACCAGAGGGGACAACAATATTTTTGTCTTTTTAGATTTGTGTATGTTAGTCCATTGGACCTATGTGACTACCAGATCTTTACAGAGAGTATCTTACAGCCAAATCTCTCGTCATCGATTGTTTTGAATTATATGGTTACCAGATATCTGCCTCTGACCTCTTCTAATTAGCAACGGACGTTTATGCCCAGTTACAGCAACACAGTCGAAGACATTTTTTATCCCCTGACTTTTTTCTTGGGGGGTGGGAGGGGGGGATTTTTCTTTTGCAATTCTTGCATGCTAATATGATCAAAAAGCTGTACAATTCAGCAGTAAGGGGAGAACCTCTTGAGAATCTTGACCTGAATCCAGCTGACTGGCTCGCTGGAAGTGGTTCATTATGAAATCATTGTGCAAGAGGCAGAAAGTCAAAGTATTGTGCTGGACTATTCATTTTACCTGAAGAAGATGTGAAAAGTGTAAGTTAACCCCATTTTAGACTGTTTATAGATCTCTCCAATAAATGTACAGTACTTGATAATATTTGCCTAATATCTCTTTGTTTCTTTAAGTATAACAAATTTAATTAGTTTCAGCCTGTACCAGTCAGCTTATGAGTAGGATATTCTCTGCTTTTTGGTTGACAGGAGACTAAGTGAGAATATTATGTGAATTACAGTGCACATTGTTGTTGTTAAATAGGGTAATTGTTGGCCCAAGGCTATGTAGTCTCAGGTGTAAACTCAGCTGATGAAGGGCACCGCCCACTTGTGGGCTGAGTGCGTTACAACCATTGACCGAGAAATGGGTGGCCTGCACAGTAGAGAGAGAAAAAATCCTATTTGGGGACGTGAAGAGAAAGAGACAGACCCTTTAGAGCAGAGGAAACTTTTTTTTGGCAGAAGTGCTTGTCAGAAGAGGGGGAAAAATCCAGTTAAGGGGGCGAGAAAGACGCACATCTGGTTGTGCAGTGGATGCAATACAGGAACAGATTGGGAGAGAAATCCTGTTGGGATGGATCTCTGGCTTTGCTGGGAGCAGGAGCAAAAGTGTGTATCTGAGCTTAGTGGGCCCGTGTTATAAAACAATATGGGGGAAAAATTCAATATCGCCTGTTTGGGGCGCGATTATTGGCCGTGCGCAAAGTTTAGCGCCTGGCGCTAATTATCGCCTCTGACGGCAAACTTGGCTTTTATCGCCCCTGGAGGTGATTGGAGCGCTAAATCAGGAGCTACACACCTCTCTTAAGGCGCAAAGGCCGAGGAGCGAGGCGTTAACTCAATGTGCGGGCGCAACTCAGGTGCTGTCAGTTAGCGATTGAACACAGACACACTGGCGCCGGTCAGTTCTTAAAGGGGAGGGTCGCTCTTGCTCTCCAGCCACACCCTGCTCATTGGAGCCTTGAATCTTGGCCTGGAGAGACCTGTGCCTAAATCTTGCAGCCAAGGACTATGGAGAGGGCCAGGGAGTGAGCACAGCGCTTCAGCGAGCAGGCCTTGGAGGCTCTGGTTGGCGCGGTGGAGCGCAGAAGATCAATACTGTACCCAGAGAGTGGCAGGAGACCTTTGCCGCGCGATTACAGAAGAGTGTGGAGGGAGGTGGCACAGAGTGTCTCCTCCAGGAGCAGGGTGCCCAGGACCCATATACAATGTAGAAAAAAGTTCAACGACCTCACTCGGGTCGTCAGGGTGAGTGGCTTTTTTTAATACCTCTCCATCCCTCAATCTCAAACTCACTCTATGGCCAGAGGTTCTTAAAACCCCAATGCCCAACACTCATCCAACACCTATGGCCCTCTCATGAAACAGACACGCACATTCCACACTTTGCATACAGTAAGGGCTATTCACCTATGGGAGGCACATCAGGCAAGACCATGGCTGCATACAGTAAGGGCTATTCACCTATGGGAGGCACATCAGGCAAGACCATGGCTGCATATTTACTCAGATTATGTCCTTTTTCTTGCAGGCCAAGCTAGCTCATAATAGGAGACAGCAGCAACGGACGGGTGGAGGGCAGCCTCAGCTGCAACCCCTCAGCAATCTTGAGGAGCGCGTCCACAGGATTGTGGCAAGCCAGGTGATCGGTCCCATCGCCACTGGAGAGGCCGACCCCGTTCTGGACAGCAATGGTAAGGTCATCACCTTTTTGTCCTCCCCCCTTCCACTTGTACCTCAGAACACCAGCCTTTGACACTTTCAATCCAACTTACTAAATTGCTGCACTCATTCCTCCCTTACTGCCCCCCTGCCCTCACGCTAAAGCCACTCTTGTACGTCCCTGCTTTCAGATGGCGATTCACCAGCTGAGGAGACGGGCCCTCAAGCTGCCAGTTGGAGTGAAGCTGCAGGCGAGGAGGAAGATGAAGCCGGAGCATCAGCGCCACCCTCTCCCAAGGAAGCCTATGCCCATACTGGGAACACGCTTTCTCTGGAGGGGAGCAGGGGGGAAGGGTCTGATGAGGGTGAAGCTCCAGGACCCAGCGGGCTGCAGCAATGCGATGGGGGTAGGTTAGCTCGGGGGCCTTCTCTCCAGAGGGAGAGTATGCCAGCGAGTCCTACTGCACTGGATGCAGAGGAGGAGCGGCTGACCGCTGAAAGAACACCCAGGCGGTGGACATGCACACTGAGCTCATGGCTGCAGTGGGAAGGGTGCCCGAATGCATTGAATCACTGGCAAGGAGTGTGGAGCACTTTGCTGTAGCGCAGGCAGATGCCGCGCAAATGTTTAGTGCTGCAATTCAGTCACTGGCTGTCATGACCCCATCTCTGACTGCTCTCATGCAGACTCAGATTGAGGCTACACGAGCACTGACTGCTGCCATCCTCGCTGGTTCGGACACATTTCCCCGGGGCTCTCACCACGCCGCAGCAGGCCAGCAATCTGTGCTCCAACAGATTGCTCCGGATGCTGAAGTGCTGCCCCGTGGGAGTGCCAGTGTGTCGGTCGAGCAGGGAGTTGCTGTCCTCTCTCAAGATGACAGCATTCCTGCTGCCACCACTGTCACTTCTCCACTGCACTTGCCACCGCCTGTAGGAGACTGCTGCCGCCCATGCAGAGTTGGTGCAGTCTGCAGCCGGGCCCACCAGGCCCAGAGCTGGTCGAGGCCATCCATCAAGGGCATCTGTAGTCTCAGGTTCTGACAATCAGCAGCCTTCCAACAGCCTTGCTGCAGCCACTGGGGTCCCATTACGGAGGAGCAGTAGGGTGGGAAGGGGGAAAGTGCGCAAAGGAAGGAGATCACCCTCGAAAAGCAAAAAGTAGGAGGTGTAACAAAATGTTGGTCATTGTTTTATTAAAGGCCGAGGTTCGTGGTCAAACTTTTGTTTAGTGTTTTGGACATTATCTCCAGGTTGTGAGAACCAGTTATGTTAATGACTTTTTTTGTGTTTCTTTCTATTAGTTTGTCATGAGGAAGTGACACACAGTGAGTTTGTAAAATAAATAAGTTTTTGTATTCAAAGTGTACATGTTTGGTCTTTGCAATCATTGCTGTCTTGGCCGGCTTAGGGTTTGCTGGTTGGTTTCATTCATGTTGTTCTCCATGGCAGAAGCCATTTCCTCAGCAGGGGCCTAGACGCGGCTTGTTATCAGTCATTGACGGACGGCCCTTCCAGTTTCTACATTGTGGGCCTCCCTCCCGCCTTGGTGCTGCTGATGATCATCCTCCTACTCATCCTCTTCCTTCTCCTCCGGTGGTGCTCCAAGGCCTGGTGGCATTGGCTGGGTCTTGAGGATTGCCAAGTTATGCAGCATGCAGCACACAACAACGAAGTGTGCGACTCGCTCAGGCGAGTACTGCAGGGCTTCTCCAGAATGGTCCAGACAGCGGAACCGTTGCTTGAGCACACCAATTGTGTGCTCAACGATGTTCCTAGTAGCTTGATGGCTCTCGCTGTACCGCAGCTCAGCAGTGGTGTTGGGCATACGGAGCGGTGTCATCAGCCAGGTACACAGTGGATATCCCTTGTCCCCAAGAAGCCAACCACCTGGGTGATGCGGAGCCTGGAAAAGTTTTGCCACAGTAGTCTGGCATAGGATGTATGCATCGTGGCTGCTGCCAGGATAACAGGCATTAGCAACGAGTATCAGCTGTCTGTGGTCACAGACCAGCTGCACGTTTAAGGAATGGAAGCCCTTTCGGTTGCGGAAATCCTCTGCATTCTCATGTGGAGCACGCAAAGCCACAAGCGTGCAGTCAATGGCGCCCTGCACCATGGGGAAGCCCGCTATCCTCGCAAAGCCCATAGCGCATTCATGCTGCTTGTCCGGGGTCATGGGGAAAGAGATGTACTCTTGTCTCCTTTTATGGAGGGCATTTGTGACCAGCAATGCACCGCGAACTGGGAGATATTGGCGATGTCCCCAGTAGCTGATTGAAATGAGCCAGTGGCATAAAAGTTGAGAGCCACTGTTATCTTCACTGCCACCGACAGAGACGACCTGCTCCTCAGTTGAGGCTGCAGATCTGGCTGCAGCAGGTGGCAGAGCTCAGTGACCTCCTTGCTGAAGCACAGCCTTCGCAAACACTGCTCCTCAGACATATTAATGTAGGAGAATTGTTGGCGAAATACCCTGGGAGGGTAAGGTCTCCTGTACAGAGGCCTGTTGGCTCTCCTCCGTCCGGCCATGATTACCACTCTCTGTGTCTCTGTGGCCTCCGAATCTGGTGGCGCAGGACGATGCCCCCAATTAGTGCAGCCCCCCCAAGTCTCTTGGCAATCAAAGTAATGAAGGTCAAAAACCAAAATACCTGCAAAGTTATGGTCAGAAGCCAAAACTATTCAAATAGCGTTGACTCAATGCAGAAGTCTCTCTTTCTCTCTCTCAAAATCTCTCTCTCTCAGAACGAGTGGTGCAAAAATGTCTACCACACAAAAAGCCAGGAAGAGGCCCCCTTTAAATAACGCCCCCACAGCGACTGGGAAGTGTTCCAGTCTACCTGCTGTTGGTTGCGCCAGGCGGAAAGGAGGGGGGCGCCACTCAATTTCCGTTCCGGGACATCAAGATCTGCGTGCGCATAGAGATCGGGCGGTATTGTTTAGCACCGCCGCAAAATGTCCGGTCAATTCCGCGAGAGGCGCAGCTATCGCCTCGCCCGGCGCTAGCTGCTTTGCGCCCCATTAGCGCCCTCTTAAGGTGCTAATGGGAGGTGCAAACCAACTGAATTTTCCCCCCTATATCCTTGTGATGAGCAACAGTACAAGACATCCACCAATTATTAACAATGCACCAATTTCAGGACTAGTTTTGTCACTTCCTTAACATAGAGAATTCTGACTGACATATCCAGATTAGCTTGTTTGATGTTCATTTTTTTAATTACTCGCTTGAATAAAATTCAAAAGATTTTGATAAAGGAAAAAATGTCAACAATATTTTAAAAGCAAAAGTATAAATATCTTTGGCACAAATGCTACATGTGGGTTAAGTTTGATGCAGATAATTGTTTTGATGGACAACATCTATTGCCAGATTTAGCTCCCGAGAGTTTGGAGCTTTTCTTCAGAACATGAAATTTGGAAAGCAATCCCCTCAATGCTACTAAAAACATCAAAGGACCATCTGGTACATTGCTTTCAACAGAAATGAAATGCAGGGCGAGTCACAAGAAAGAACATCGAGGAACAAAATTACCAATTTATTCTGTGATTTTCAGTAAAAGAATGTAATTGTGAATAGTGCAGTTATGGCTATTGCAATTCCACCATACGTGAAGATTAATGTCAAAAATAAACAGTTTTTGTTACTTTAATAAATGTTTATTTGTTAATGAGTGGGAGATGATACAGTTATGGAATATTTGCTTTTCATTTTGTGACAACACCATGAATAGCTTTGTGCAGAATCAATGCAGTGTATCCCCTACACTAATTACTTGAAACATTTCTCAAAGGCAACATTAGACGTTTAGCTTTGCTGCACCAGTGAGACTGTTTCTATATTTTTATACTATATTTTATTAACAAATTGCCAAATTAAAACTAAAGATAAGTTGACAAGTGTTTAATACTATGAACTCCTATTTATAGAACAAAGTGGTAACTCATGGGGTAATAAGTGCCAAATACTAAACATGCACCCTCAGATTTGTCTTGTGCATTATCATTTTTTTTATACTTCCATTTCCTCCAAGTTATTTGCAAAAAGAGAGTTTGAATTTTGTACTCCTGGGGGTAAGTACTGTGTTTTAAGATATAAATCCCAACTGTATGGTGTTTCCATGATTAAAGATTTGAAAGGATAGTGACAAAAGATTATTTTAAAATTATGCGATGGTCACTGTCACGTCCCACATTTGTCCAGATCATTAAATTTTCCTGATGATATTACAGTGATATGACACTATTGCAGGTAAAATCTTATGAAAGAAGTTAAAACAATCTACCTAATATGCCAAAAAATAATTCCTTAACCCAATTGCTCCCCTATCTTCAACAGGTTCTGATTGACAAGCCATTGTGTCTAGTCCTTGCAATAGGTGAATTAGTCGTGTAACTGCTCCACAATTCCTTCAGGTGTTATAATTCTGGAAGAAGTAAGAGTGGTAACTTCCTGGGACACATTGTGGCCTGCTTGTGATTCAGCTGGATGTTTACCTTGATGTGAGTTAGATCCAGGTGGCCCTACCTCCCTGTAGCGAATAGCCTGTCTGGGGGGGCTTCTCTTCTCTGGCAGCTGCAGCAAAGGACTTGCAGCTATTTGAGAGCCACTTGCCTGTTCCTCTGCTTCAGGTCAAATGCTCTACAGATGGTGGATTCTTCATGTCAGCCTCTGCGCTTTCTGAGCACAGAGCATAATACTGTCATGAGATCTCTGAATCCCTCATCAGTTATTAACTAGAATCTGTTTAAGCTGGCTGTTATCATTTCATGAAATGTAGACATCAACATTATTATCAGTGGAAGCATTTCTCAGAGATGTTTGCATACCTAAGGTTTCTCTGCTGATATTGCATGCTGCCCAAAGGCTACTAAAGTGAAGCCAGTTTGCAGCATTGTCTGCCAGAAGATATAAATGACTGATATATATACCTGTATATATAAAATATATATATATATATATATGTTGAAATCACAAAGCAACTCAACAGGTTCTGTGGCAATGTGCATTAGTAACCAGCCTTCAATAATCTTCAGCCTCTATCTCTGCCTCTCCTACACCTGTGTGACATCACTCCTCCCCTAAATCTGTCAAACCCTCCAGAGTCCTTCTGGGCTGATGTCTACTTGAAGTGATGACACTGAGTGCTGTGGTGAGGCTTGCTGCTGAGAAGCTTGTTCCTTCTGTTGGAGCTGTGGCATATCTATAATGAAGACATATAAGTCAATGTACATATTTAGGCAAGTTGTTACTAGGCAGATAGCAAATTGTAATGGTCTAATTCATTGCTTTCCTGAATGTAAATGAGTTTGTGAGAGTATTTGATAGCTGACTGAGCACATTGTAATTGTGTGCTATATACAGCTATGTGATTATAGTGTTTCTTCAATCTTTCTCGGCTTCATCATTCTAGGATCTCCTTTTTTTGGTTCCTCCTATGTTGGTTCTCAATCATATTTGTTAATTCCCTTTTGCATTTCTAAGAAGTTACTGGATGAATTAGGTATATATGTACATGTATGTATGTATATATTATATATATATAAGATACTTAAGCAAACTCATCTGACACCTGGAATGTTCTTTGGCACTGATAAATACCAAAGTATATGGCAGGTGAGTTTGTTCCCATTCATTCTCATTTCTCACCGTGGCAACTTTCTTCAAGTCTGGCCTGTTATGGATATATTTCTTCTGTTGCCACTTACACATGAATTTGCTTTGACTTCCTGTGTGATGGCTTTCCATGCCTGCTTCATCCTCTGGCATTTGTGCCTGGTCCCTGACTTTATAAAGTGCACTTTGTCATTTCCTCTCACTGTCTGCTAAGGTCTGCCAATCTTGATGTGCAAGTCTTGGTTTACACCTTCTGTGCTTTCCCCCCATTTTTCACAGAATTGCACATTCAACAGCTGGATTGTCCCACAGTGTACTATTTATAATGATTAACCAACTGTCTAGCTAGTTAAGTAGCATTCTTGAAGGTGCTTCCAAATTGGACACTGTTGTGGCTTTCTTCCCTGCGAGTCCCAACAGGTGGTTTCTCCTCAGTCGCATCTCATCCATGAGAACCTGGAGGTCTGTGTTGCTGAAGTTCTGGGTTTGCCTCTTTTGTTTCCCAGCAGTTGCCTGTGATTGGCCTTGGGCTCTTCGGCCAGTGCCAGAAGTTGATGCCACCCTTCCATTCATGAGAAAGCAGAACAATTCAGCACACCATACATTCTGACAAAAACTGGAGGAGAAAACATCACTCACTAGCGTAACTTCTGAAATCTGCTGCCATTTTAGAAAGCTGGTGCTACTTTAAGTTGTTGCCGGTTTTTAAAATCTTTCAGCAACATGTTTCCTCCACCTGCTCTGACCCTCCAGCCCACTAGTGCTTCACTCCCACTTTACATGGGATTTGTATTGGTGCTATGCCATTCCTCATGCAAATGACCTGACGTGAAATTCCACATGGGGGCCAGGAATGCATGTCACCGGCTCACCTTTTGGGGATTTTGTGATATAATGCACCTGTCTTTACAAGCATATGCTTCACGTTACTATGAGCATAAATCTCTCATGACATTGCACATGCTGAGTTGGGGGATACGTCCACTTATAATGTGTATTATACCGTGTAACACACAATCTATATCCATTTATTTTTTAATGTCCTCCACCTGCCTCGGCTGCAGTTAGTTTCTTTTGCCTCACATAATTGTTGCATATTTTATCGCCAAGTTTCAATAGCACTTCAATCGACTTGCATGCTGTGTGGTCATCATGTTAAATCCAAATGCTGAAAAGATCGGTTCTGTCTGCTTTTAAAGGAGAAGGTTGCCTACAGCCAGCAAAGTAGAATTCATTTTGGGCTGTGGCCCAGCCAACCTGCACTGCTTCGCAAATTGTAGAGTCGGAGGCCATTGAGGGTAAGGGTGAGGAAAGAGCTTGATGGGTCTTCGTGTTATCGTCAACAAGTAAATGTTCTCTTCAACAACCTCTTGCTTGCACTTCAAGCACTTCACTCAGCAATATTCTGCCACATCTGCCCAGCAGCAGAAAGGCACTGTATTAGCCTTGTTACTGTGCACACAACCTGCACTCCCCCTGCCCCCACCCCCCCATACTCCATGCTAACACATGTTTCTTTTCCCTTTGTGCAGGGGCCTCCCACAGTGAGCAAGCAGCTGCCACCTTGCATGAGCACCCCAGACTCGAAAGCATCATCTCGCATACGTCCACCTTGAAGGAATCGGATAGACTAGGTCAGGAGGTATCAACTGGTGAGGCACCCAGCACAGGTCAGGAGGAGTAAGCAGCAGATGAGTAGCACCAAGGGGGAAGGGAAGGCTCGGGCTGGACATGCATCTTTTGTAGGACCCATGGATTTGTACCTTACAAAGGTAATGTAATAGAAGTGTATCATACTGTCCTTTTGAGAATCTTCAGTGCTTCTTATATGGAATGGCAGGGAATGTACACTAGTACAGCTCTGACGTCTATACAGGCCTGTGAGAGCAAAGCTTGCAGTCCACCATGAAGTGACTGACAACTCCATGGTCATCTGCAGGAAGACCACCACACCCCCCTCCCCACCGCCTGAAGACAGAGGGCACAAACGTAGATGCGTTTTTGCTGGCCAACACTGACTGCTGCTTTTGATACCTAGGCACCTGTTTGCTGGAGATCTCACTCTTGACCTGAAGATACTGGAGGATCGGCTTGAGAGTACCTTGATGGTGACCTTAATATCCCCTAATGTCACCCAAGGGTTTGTTCCCACACATGTCCCTGGTTTATCTGCAAGGGACACCCAGGAGCAAAAAGAGACATGGATGCAGAAGCATTCATCTCTTAGGGTAATAACCCATCCACCCAACCCAGCTATTTCCTGCAGAGAACTGCAGAAGGGACAGGTGGAAGACAGGTGAAACCAGCCAGCGCGGGGGATGAAGTGCTGGCATTACTTGGCCTCATGATGCAGCAAAAAGAGGTAAAACATCACAACCAAGTCATGAGGACCTCATTGAGGAGCATCAGCCTGCTACCACACTTGCACCTCCCATTGAAGTTGCACATAGAAGAAGCACAAGATTAGCAAGTAGATGACACGCTTTCTACACTCCTGCAAAGGGAAGCAAACATTGAAGCAGAGACATGCAGCTTGAGTAGGGAAATAAATTGATTAATATTCATGTTGCAGGTGGTGGGAACCAAATGGGGATGGTTGTAAAGGCAGAGCTGATTATGCAAAGCATGTTGTTAAAGGGTCCCTTTAAGGACTGCTGGTTAGACCACTTATGGCTTGTACCAATGGGTGGCCTGTGTATGGCACATGTCCACCCATTGGTACCTGGAAATTGCTTTGAGGTCCTATGTGTATCATAAGACCCCAATTTACACCTTATCAGGTGCTCACCTGAATCAGGGCTGTGCTCTGGCTGTCTTTTGCAAGGCCCTGATTAAACAGCAGTTGGTGGATTGGGAGCGGGAATGGGTGCTAAATTCAGTGCTGTGATTTTCAAAATGTTTAATGTACAAAGGTGTCTGTATCAAATGTCGGCTTTTCTCCATTGGCAGCACTCTAGCTTCAGAGTTAGAAGGATGTGGGTCCCACTACAGACTTGAGCGTTTAGTGACAGTTCAATGCTGCACTGAGGGAGTATTGCATTGTTGGAGGTTCAGGCTTTCAAATGAGATGTTGAATCAAGGCCTTATTTGCTTGCTCGAGTAGACGTAAAGTATCCTTCGGCTTTATTTGAAGATGAGCAGGAAGTTCTCTGGTGCCCTAACAAACGTGCATCCATGGTCATCCATTCACTTATTGTTTCTGGGGCCTTGATGTGCACAAATTGGCTGCTGCATTTACCTACATAACGACAGTGACTGAACTTCAAAATGTAGCCCATTGGTTATAAAACACTTCGGGCTGGATGCTCTGAGGACATGCTAAGGCACTATGGGGGAAAAAATTCAGTATCGCCCCATATGGGGCGCCATTACTGGCGGTGCGCAAAGTTTAGCGCCTGGTGCTAATTATTGCCTCCGACAGCAAACTTGGCTTTTATCGCCCCTGGAAGTGATTGGAGCGCTAACCTCTCTTAAGGCACTAAGGCCGAGGAGCGAGGCGCTACCTCAGAGGGCGGGCGCAATGCAGGTGCTGTCAGTTAGCGATTGAACACAGACACACTGGCGCCGGTCAGTTCTTAAAGGGGAGGGTCGATCTTGCTCTGCAGCCACACCCTGCTCACTGGAGCCTTGAATCTTGGCCTGGGCAGACCTGTGGCTAAATCTAGCAGCCAAACACTTTGGAGAGGGCCAGGGAGCGAGCACAGCGCTTCTGCGAGCGGGCTTTGGAGGCTCTGGTTTGCGGGGTGGAGCGCAGAAGATCCATTCTGTACCCAGAGAGTGGCAGGAGGCCTTTGCCACGCGAGTACAGAAGAGTATGGAGGGAGGTGGCTCAGAGAGTGTCCTCAAGCAGCATGGTGCCTAGGACCCATCTCCAATGTAGGAAAAAGTTCAATGACCTCACTCGGGTCGTTAGGGTGAGTGGCTTTTTTTCAAAACCTCTTCATCCATCCATCTCAACCTCACTTTATGGCCAGAGGGCCTTGAAAGCTCCAATGCCCAACACTCACCCAACACCTATGGCCCTTTCATCAAACACACACGGACATTCCACACTTGCATACAGTAAAGGCTATTCAACCATGGGAGGCATTTCAGGCAAGACCATGGCTGCATACAGTAATGGCTATTCAACCATGGGAGGCATTTCAGGAAAGACCATGGCTGCATATTTACTCAGACGCCGTCCTTTTTCTTGCAGGCCAAGCTGTCTCATAATAGGAGACAGCAGCAACGGACCGGTGGAGGGCGGCCTCAGCTGCAACCCCTCGGCGATCTTGAGGAGCACGTCCACAGGATTGTGGCAAGCTGGGTGATTGGTCCCGTCGCCACTGGAGACGCCGACCCCGTTCTGGACAGCAATAGTAAGGTCATCACCTTTTTGTCCTCTCTCCTTCCACTTGTTCCTCACAACAGCAGCCTTTGACACTTTCAATCCAAATCACTAAATCACTGCACTCATGCCTCCCTTGCTGCCACCCTGTCCTCACGCTAAAGCCACTCTTGTCCCTCCCTGCTTTCAGATGGTGATTCACCAGGTGAGGAGACGGGCCCTTAAGCTGCTAGTGGGAGTGACGCTGAAGGCGAGGAGGAAGAGGAAGCCAGAGCATCAGCGCCACCCTCTACCGAGGCAGCTCATGCCCACACTGGGAACACGCCTTCCCTGGAGGGGAGCAGGGGGGAATGGTCTGATGAGGGTGAAGCTCCAGGACCCAGCGGGCTGCAGCAACGCGATGGGGGTAGGGAAGCTTGGGGGCCTTCTCCCCGGACGGAGAGTATGGCTTCGAGTCCTGCTGCACTGGACGCAGAGGAGGAGCGGGTCCTCGCTGAAATGAGTGCCCAGGCGGAGCACAGGCACACTGAGCTCATGGCTGCAGTGGCAAGCTTGCTCGAATGCATTGAATCACTGGCAAGGAGTGTGGAGCACTTCGCTGTAGCACAGGCGGCTGCCACGCAAATGCTTAGTGCTGCAATGCAGTCAGTGGCTGGTCTCATGCAGATGCAGATTGAGGCCACGCGAGCACTGACTACTGCCACCCTCGCTGGATCGGGCACATTTCCCCGGGGCTCTCACCACGCCGCAGCAGGCCAGCAATCTCTGCTCCATCAGATTGCTCCGGATGCTGAAGTGCTGCCCCGTGGGAGTGCCAATGTGTCGGTCGAGCAGGGAGTTGCTGTCCTCTCTCAAGATGACAGCATTCCTGCTGCCACCACTGGCACTTCTCCACTGCAGTTGCCACCACCTGTAGGACAGACTGCTGCCGCCCATGCAGAGTTGGTGCAGTCAGCAGCCGGGCCGTCCAGGCCAAGAGCTTGTCCAGGCCATCCTTCAAGGGCACGTGCAGTCTCAGTTTCTGACAATCAGCAGCCTTCCCCCAGCCTTGCTCCAGCCACTGGGGTCCCATTACAGAGGAGCTGCAGGGTGGGAAGGGGGGAATTTCGCAAGGGAGGCAGATCACCCTCGAAGGGCAAAAAGTAGGAGGTGTGACAAAATGTTTTTCATTGTTTTATTGAAGGCCAAGGGTCGTGGTCAAATTTTTGTAACTGTTTTGGACATTGTCTCCAGGTTGTGAGAGTCAGTTATGTGAATGATTGCTTTTTTTTGTGTTTCTTTCTATTACTTTGTCATGCGGAAATGAGACACACAGAGTTTGTGAAATAAAGAAGTGTCTGTATTCAAAATGTACATGTTTGGCCTTTGCAATCATTGTTGCCTTGACCGGCTTAGGGGTTGCAGGATGGTTTCATTCAGGTTGTTTGAATGGCAGAAGCCATTTCCTCAGAGGGGGCCGAGAAACATAGACATAGAAAATAGGAGCAGGAGTAGGCCATTCGGCCCCTTGAGTCTGCTCCACCATTCAATGCGATCATGGCTGATCATCCAAATTCAGTACCCTGTCCCTGCTTTCTCCCCATATCCGTTGATCCCTTTAGCCTTAAGAAATATATCCAACTCCTCCTTGAATATATTTAATGAATTGGCATCTACTGCCTTCTGTGGTAGAGAATTCCACAGGTTCACCACTCTCTGGGTGAAGAAATTCCTCCTCATTTCTGTCCTAAATGGCTTACCCCTTATCCTTAGACTGTGACCCCTGGTTCTGAACTCCCCGACCATCGGGAACATCCTTCCTGCATCTAGTCTGTCCAGTCCTGTCAGAATTTTATAGGTGTCGATGAGATCTCCTCTCATTCTTCTAAACTCCAGCGAGTATAAGCCCAATCGACCCAATCCCTCCTCATACGTCATTCCTGCCATCCCAGGTATCAGTCTGGTGAATCTTCGCTGAACTCCTTCCACGTCAAGAACATCCTTCCTCAGATAAGGCGACCAAAACTGCACACAAAACTCAAGATGTGGTCTCACCAAGGTGTCCTGTACAACTGCAGCAAGACATCCTTGTTCCTGTACTCAAACCCTCTTGCTACGAAGGCTAACATACCATTTGCCTTCTTAACCGCCTGCTGCACCTGCATGCTTACCTTCAGCGACTGGTGCACAAGGACACCCAGGTCTCGTTGCACTTCCCCTTCTTCCAATCTATTGCCATTCAGATGATAATCTGCCTTCCTGTTTTTGACACCAAAGTGAATAACCTCGCATTTATCCACGTTATATTGCATCTGCCATGCTTCTGCCCAATCACCCAACCTGTCCAAATCACCCTGGAGTTTCTCGGCATCCTCCTCACAGCACACACGCCCACCCAGCTTTGTGTCATCTGCAAACTTGGAGATATTACATCTAGTTCCCTTGTCTAGATCATTTATATATATTGTGAATAGCTGGGGTCCAAGGACCGATCCCTGCGGTACCCCACTAGTCACTGCCTGCCACTCGGAAAAAGACCCGTTTATTCCAACTCTTTGCTTTCTGTCTGCCAACCAGTTCTCTATCCAAGTCAATACCTTGCCCCCAATCCCATGTGCCTTAACTTTACATGCTAATCTCTTATGCGGGACCTTATCGAAAGCCTTCTGAAAGTCCAAATACACCACATCCACTGGTTATCCCTTATCTATTTTACCAGTTACACCCTCAAAAAATTCCAGTAGATTAGTCAAGCATGATTTACCTTTTGTAAATCCATGTTGACTTTGTCCGATCCTGTCACTGTTTTCCAAGTGCTCTGCTATTACATCTTTTATAATGGACTCTAGCATTTTCCCCACAACCGATGTCAGGCTTACCGGTCTATAATTCCCTGCTTTTTCTCTGCCACCTTTTTTGAATAGTGGGGTAACATTAGCTACCCTCCAATCCATGGGTACTGTTCCAGAGTCTATCGAGTTCTGGAAGATGACCAGCAATGCATCTACTATTTCTAGGGCCACTTCCTTAAGTACCCTGGGATGTAGATTATCAGGCCCTGGGGATTTATCGGCCTTCAGTCCCATCAATTTCCCTAACACCATTTCCCTACAAATACTGATTTCTTTCAGTTCCTCCCTTTCATCAGACCCTATGTTCCCTGACATCTCTGGGAGGTTATTGTGTCCTCCTTTGTGAAAACAGAACCAAAATATGTATTTAATTGGTCGGCCATTTCTTTGTTCCCCATTATAAATTCCCCTGATTCTGACTGCAAGGGACCTACGCTTGACTTCACCAATCTTTTTCTCTTCACAATATCTATAAAAGTTTTTACAGTCAGTTTTTATGTTCCCTGCACGCTTACTCCATTATTCTATTTTCCCCTTCTAAATTAATCCCTTTGTCCTCCTTTGTTGAATCCTAAACTGCTCCCAATCCTCAGGTTTACTGCTTTTTCTGTCCAATTTATATGTCCTCTCCTTGGATCTTATGCTATCCCTAATTTCCCTTGTTAGCCACGGTTGAGTCACCTTTTTTGATTTATTTTTATGCCAAACTGGGATGAACAAATTCTGTAGTTCATCCATGCGGTCTTTGAATGTTTGCCACTGCCTATCCACCGTCAACCCTTTGAGTGCCATTCCCCAATCAATCCTACCCAACTCGCTCCTCATACCATTGTAGTTTCCTTTATTTAAATGCAGGACCCTAGTCTCTGAGTCAACTACTTCACTGTCCATCTTAATGAAGAATTCGATCATATTATGATCGCTCCGACCCAAGGGGCCTCGTACAACAAGATTGCTAATTAATCCTTTCTCATTACATAATACCCAGTCTAAGATGGCCTGATCTCTAGCTGGTTCCTCGACATATTGGTCCAGGAAACCATCCCGTAAACTCTCCAGGAATTCCTCCTCCACGGTATTGTTACTAATTTGGTTGGTCCAATCTATATGTAGATTAAAGTCACCCATGATGACTGCTGTGCCCTTATTGCACGCTTCTCTAATTTCCCTTTTAATGCCATCCCCAACCTCCGCATTACTGTTTGGAGGTCTATATACCACTCCCACTAACGTTTTCTGCCCCTTGGTATTTCTCAGTTCTACCCATACAGATTCCACATCATCAGAGCTAATATCCTTCCTTACAATTGTGTTAATCCCCTCTTTAACCAGCAATGCTACTTTCCTGAATATTGAATACCCCTGGATGTTGAGTTCCCAGCCTTGGCCACCCTGGAGCCATGTTTCCGTAATCCCAATCAAATCATATTTGTTTACCTCTATTTGCGCAGCTAATTCATCCACCTTATTACGAATGCTCCTCGCATTAAGACACAAAGCCTTCAGGCTTGTTTTTTTAGCGCTCTTAGACCTATTAGAATTATTATTTACTGTGGCCATGTTTGATTTCAACTGTTGATTTCTCTGACTGCCACTTTTGTTTTTCTCCTTCCTATCTTTTGCTTTTATCCTTGTTTCCCTTTCCTCTGTCTCCCTGCTCAGGTTCCCAACCCCCTGCCATTTTAGTTTAAACCCTCCCCCAGAGCACTGGCAAACACTCCCCCTAGGACATCGGTCCCGGCCCTGCCCAGGTGCAAACCATCTGGTTTGTACTGCTCCCGCCTTCCCCAAAACCGGTTCCAATGTCCCAGGAATTTGAATCCCTCCCCCTTGCACCATTCCTCTAGCCACGTATTCATCTGAAATATCCTTCTATTTCTACTCTGACTCGCACGTGGCACTGGTAGCAATCCTGAGATTACTACCTTTGAGGTCCTATTTTTTAATTTACCTCCTAACTCCCTATATTCAGCTTTTAGGACCTCATCCCATTTTTTACCTATATCGTTGGTACCTATATGCACCACGACAACTGGCTGTTCACACTCCCCCTCCAAAATGTTCTGCAGCTGCTCTGAGACATCCTTGACCCTTGCACCAGGGAGGCAACACACCACCCTGGAGTCTCGTTTGCGGCCGCAGAAACGCCTATCTATTCCCCTTACAATAGAATCCCCTATTACTATAGCTCTACCCCTCTTTTTCCTCCCATCCTGTGCAGCAGAGCCACCCCTGGTGCCAGGAAGTTGGCTGCTGCTGCCTTCCTCTGATAAGCTATCCCCCTCAACAGTATTCTAAGTGGTATATCTGTTTGAGAGGGGGATGTCCACAGGGGACTCCTGCACTAGCTGCCTGCGCCTACTACTCTGCCTGTTGGTCACCCATTCCCTTCCTGCCTGTGCAACCTTTGCCTGCGGTGTGACCAGCTGCTTAAACGTGATATCCATGACGTCCTCAGCATCGCGAATGGTCCAGTATGTATCCAATTGCAGCTGCAGCGCCACAATGCAGTCTGCCAGTAGCTGCAGCTGGACACACTTCCTGCACACATGGTTGTCAGGGACACAGGAAGTGTCCCTGAGTTCCCACATATCGCAGGAGGAGCATACCACAGGGCCGAGCTGTCCTGTCATGACTTACCCTTTAATTAATTGAAATTAAATTAAATCAAATCAATCCCACCAATTACACTACAGTTAAATGATATACTTAAGGGCCCTGGTTTACCAACAGTCCCCGCTACACCACAGAGACCCTAGAAACTATAACCGCTGAGTTTAAGTTTAAAGAGAGAGAAATACTCACCAACCAATCACTTACCTGCTTTCTGGTGACGTCACACTTTGATTACTTTTTACTACTCTCCCTCCCTCTGAGATTGGAGATTGGTAAGCCTACCTGAGCCTCGCCACTGCCTCTTGTAGTCACCGCCGCCGCCTCGTTTCCCGCAGGTCTGCCGCCGCCGCCACTCTGAGGCCTACCTGAGCCTTGCTGCTGCCTCTTGTAGTCACCGCTGCCGCCTCGTTTCTCGCAGGTCTGCCGCCGCCGCTCTGAGGCCTACCTGAGCCTCGCCGCTGCCTCGTTTCCCGCAGGTCCGCCGCCGCTCTGTGGCCTACCCGAGCCTCGCCGCTGCCTCTTGTAGTCACTGCCCCCGCCTCGTTTCCCGCAGGTCGTCCGCTGCCGCCGCCGCTCTAGAAGCTCTAGAAGCGACATGCTATGAGCCTTTGACAGACGGCCCTTCCACTTTGTGCCTCCCTCCCACCTTTGTGCTGCTGATGATCATCCTCCTCATCTTCCTCCTCCTCCTCTGCTGGTGCTCCAATGCCTGGTGGCATTGGCTGGGTCCTGAGGATTGCAAGGTTATGCAGCATGCAGCACACAACAATGAAGTGGGAGACTCGCTCAGGCGAGTACTGCAGGGCTCCTCCAGAATGGTCCAGACAGCGGAACCATTGCTTGAGCACGTCGATTGTGTGCTCAACGATGTTCCTGGTAGCTTGATGGCTCTCATTGTATCGTAGCTCAGCAGGGGTGCTGGCCGAACGGAACGGTGTCATCAGCCAGATGCACAGAGGATATCCCTTGTCCCCGAGAAGCCAACCTCCTGGGTGATGCGGTGCCTGGAAAAGGTCTGCCACAGAAGTCTGGCGCAGGATGAAGGCATCGTGGCTGCTGCCAGGAAAGTGGGCATTGACAGCGAGTATCAGCTGTCTGTGGTCACAGACCAACTGGACGTTTAAGGAATGGAAGCCCTTTTCGTTGCGGAAGTCCTCGGCATTCTCTTGCGGCGCCCGCAAAGCCACATGCGTGCAGTCAATGGCGCCCTGCACCATGGGGAAGCCCGCTATCATTGCAAAGCCCGTTGCACGTTCTTGCTGCTTGTCCGGGGTCATGGGGAAAGAGATGTACTCTCGTCTCCTTTTAAAGAGGGCATTTGTTACCTGACGGATGCAGCAATGCACCGCGAACTGGGAGATATTGACGATGTCCCCAGTAGCTGATTGAAATGAGCTGGTGGCATAAAAGTTGAGAGCCACTGTTATCTTCACTGCCACTAACAAGAGACGTCCTGCTCCTCAGTTGAGGCTGCCGATCTGGCTGAAGCAGGTGGCAGAGCTCAGTGACCACCTCCTTGCTGAAGCGCAGCCTTCGCAAACATATCAGACATATTAATGTAGGAGAACTGTTGGCGAAAAACCCTGGGAGGGTAAGGTCTCCTGTACTGAGGCCTGTTGGCCCTCCTCCGTCTGGCCATGATTGCCACTCTCTCTCTGTGTCTCTGTGCCCTCCGAATGTGATGGAGAAGGATAACGTTCCCATCCATTGCAGCCCCCATAGTATCTGGGCAATCAAAGTTATGAAGGTCAAAAAGTAAAGTACCTGCAAAGTTATGGTCAGAAGTCAAAACTACCTCAGACAGCGTTTACTCAATGCAGAAGTCTCTCTCTTTTTCTCTCTCAAAATCTCTCTCTCTCTCAGAACGAGTGGTGCAAAAATGGCTACCACACAAAAGCCAGGAAGAGGCCCCCTTTAAATAGCGGCCCCCCAGCCCCACAGCGACTGGGAAGTGTTCCAGTCAACCTGTCGTTGGTTGCGCCAGGCGGAAAGGAGGGGGGCGCCACTCAATTTCCGGTCCGGGGCGCCCCAAGGGCGTTACACTCTCGCATGACGTCAAGATCTGCGTGCGCAGGAGATCGGGCGGTATTGTTTAGCGCTGCCGCAAAATGTCCGGTCAATTTCGCGAGAGGCGCGGATATCGCCGCGCCCGGGCGCTAGTTGCTTTGCGCCCCACTAACGGGTGGCGCTACCAACTGAATTTTTCCGCCTATATATTTTATTAAATTAATGTTCAGATTGAATATGTGACTTTGTACTGTAGACTAGCATAGGAATATAGGAATTACATAATATGCTGAAGAGTGAGGAACATCCGATGTCCTCCTTATCTTGAAGTCAGGGTTATGCCCAAAATTCTAACCATCAATTCGTTCACTTATAAACTTGTAAGATTTCTATGCTTGAGAGTCCCTATCTGTTAAAATTATGTGTCCCTCCCACACTATTATGCTTCAAATAAGTGTAGTGGTTTGTCGCTGTGATGCCTGCTGGCAAGAAATGCCTAATTTTACATACTCCCAAGTGCAGAAGAATAATGAACCTTACACTTAAATCAATTAAATCCATTGGGTGTACAGTCTTGGCACTGTTAGTCAGGTAGCCCCTTAACCAATCACAGCTAAGCAATTAAGCAATACTAATGTAGATTAGCATTAGTGCCTGGCAGTGTACCAACAGCTGCTGATCTCCAATACGCTAAATAAAATGATACAGTTCTTCTTTCTGCAGTTTCCTTAGATATACTTAATCTGAACATTTATGGCTTTGAGTTTAAATGTGACTGCTCCGTAAGATGACCAATGAAATGACTTCTCAGCAATATGGCAAGAATTTGTCGAATGTTGCCAGGTAACAAATTATGGTCCATTGCATAACGATCGCCCATAAATGCTTGTGGTTTCTGTAGTTGAGTACCTCTGATAAATTGATTTCAGTTTCAGTAATTAAACGCGCACTGAACATTGAGAGCTGTTTCTGTTGCGATCTTCTGTAATAATCCAAAAGTTACAAAGATTTATAATTTAAAATTGTTTTCTCTTTCTGAATTGTTGAATATTTCAAAATATTTGTATTTATGCAGTGAGGAGTTACGAGAACTAACGAAGTCCTGCAATGGTTGAAGAGCCAGATGAGGTCAGGGGATGGGGGGGAGGGAAGCGGAAGTGGCGGTCAGAGAAATCAACGGTTTGGATCAGGCGTGGCCACAGTAGATAATAATTCAAATAGGTCTGGGAGCGTTAAGGGAACAGGCCTGAGGGCTTTGTGTCTTGGTGCGGGGAGCGTTTGTGGTAGGGTGGATGAATTGGCTGCGCAAATGGAGGTGGACGAATGTGATTTGGTTGGGATTGCGGAGGCATGGCTCGGGGATGGCCAGGACTGGGGGCTCAACATCCAGGGGTATTCGATGTTCAGGAGGGATAAGTGGGGGAGATGCGGGGGGGTAGCATTGCTGCTTAGAGAAGGGATTAACACAATTGTGATGAGGGATATTGGCTCTGGTGATGTGGAATCTGTATGGGTGGAATTGAGAAATGCTAAGGGGAAAAAAACATTGGTGGGAGTGGTGTATAGACCTCCAGGCAGTGGGGCGGAGGTTGGGGATGGCATTAAAAGGGAGGTTAAGCAGGGAATTATAGACCGGTAAGCCTGACATCGGTTGTGGGGAAAATGCTAGAGTCCATTATAAAAGATGTAATAGCAGAGCACTTGGAAAGCAGTGACTGGATCGGACAAAGTCAACATGGATTTACAAAAGGTAAATCATGCTTGACTAATCTACTGGAATTTTTTGAGGATGTAACTGGTAAAATAGATATGGGAGAACCAGTGGATGTGGCGTATTTGGACTTTCAGAAAGCTTTCGATAAGGTCCCGCATAAGAGATTAGCGTGCAAAATTAAGGCACATGGGATTGGGGGCAAGGTATTGACTTGGATAGAGAACTGGTTGGCGGACAGAAAGCAAAGAGTTGGAATAAACGGGTCGTTTTCCGAGTGGCAGGCAGTGACTAGTGGGGTACCGCAAGGATCGGTCCTAGGACCCCAGCTGTTCACAATGGGGGAGAAATTGGGTGAGTAGTGCCACCTGTTAGCGCCTAAAGAGGCAGTCAGTGGCTGTAGCGCCACTGGCTGCGTCTGCGGCGATATTCAGTAGGGGCGCTAATGGTAGCGTTAGGCATTTGCGCTGCGCCGCCACCGATAACGTCATCGGTGTGCGCAGCGCCCCATTCGTGCCCCGTTCACGATATTTGGCAGTGAACGCCGCAGTTGCGCCGCTTGCTACCCGCGCCCGGTTCACGGGGCCTTACTGTGCCGGCAGCGGCGCAAGTTAAGGTGGAGGTGCGGGGCGGCCGCTTTTTCGGCGGCCGCCTGCCAGCACCTCCGTCCCCGGCCTCCTAACCCCTCCCCCCCCCCCCCCCCCCCCCCGCGGCATTGCCGGCTGTTTCCCGAGAGCCCGGCACTTCTCCTTGGTGCCGGGCACATTTGCCGGCACTCGCGATCGGGGATTGCGCTGTTGCAGGCACCTCCCCCTTAACAGTGGGAGGAAGGCCTGCAGTACCGCAGCGTGCCGTGCCACAGCATGTGGTGCTGCGGCACGTTGCGCTGCGATAATCAGTTTCAGCGCCCTAAGAGGGACGCGGAGCGCCTCGAGCCTCGCCCCGTCTCCCTCGAGCGGCACTGAAACTGAATTTCTGGCGATCGGTATCACTCCGATCGCTGCGCTAAATCCTGCGCTCCGCCGACTTTTGTGCCACTTTGGCGCCCCAACCCAATTTCAAGGCCAATATATATTAATGATCTGGACGAGGGAATTGGATGTAATATCTCCAAATTTGCAGACGACACAAAGCTGGGTGGGAGGGTATGCTGTGAGGAGGATGTCATGAAACTCCAGTATGATTTGGACAGGTTAGGTGATTGGGCAGAAACATGGCAAATGCACTATAATGTGGATAAATGTGAGGTTATCCACTTTGGAGGCAAAAACAGGAAGGCAGATTATTATTTGAATGGCAATAGATTGGGAGAAGGGGAAGTGCAACGAGACCTGGGTGTCCTTGTGCACTAGTCGCTGAAGGTAAGCATGCAGGTGCAGCAGGCGGTTAAGAAGGCAAATGGTATGTTGGCCTTCGTAGCAAGAGGGTTTGAGTACAGGAATAAGGATGTCTTGCTACAGTTGTTCAGGGCCTTGGTGAGACCGCACCTTGAGTATTGTGTGCAGTTTTGGTCGCCTTATCTGAGGAAGGACGTTCTTGCCATGGAAGGAGTGCAGCGAAGATTCACCAGGCTGATACCTGGGATGGCAGGAATGACGTATGAGGAGAGATTGTGTCGATTGGGCTTATACGCACTGGAGTTTAGAAGATTGAGAGGGGATCTCATCGAAACCTATAAAATTCTGTCAGGCCTGGATAGACTAGATGCTGGAAGGATGTTCCCGATGGTCGGGGAGTCCAGAACCAGGGGTCATAGTCTAAGGATAAGGGGTAGGACATTTAGGACTGAAATGAGGAGGAATTTCTTCACCCAGAGAGTGGTGAACCTGTGGAATTCTCTGCCACAGAGGGCGGTGGAGGCCAGTTCATTAAATATATTCAAGAAGGAGTTGGATATATTTCTTAAGGCTAAAGGGATCAAGGGATACGGGGAGAAGGCAGGGACAGGACACTGAATTTGGATGATCAGCCATGATCTCATTGAATGGCGGAGCAGGCCTGAAGGGCCGAATGGCCTACTCCTGCTCCTATCTTCTATGTTTCTATAAAGTAAAGGAGCTGAATTAGCATTAGTGGAGATATTAACCAGAATTTCCTCAAGTGTTGTCCTGATCGGCCGCTGTAACTTTGTCAGAATATTGATGGAAACTTCATCTATACCGATGTTCTGCCGAGGTTATGGTGGTGGATTGGGAGAATTCCTAAGGAAATTCTCAGTGATGTGGTCAGTAACCCAATGTGTATCCGCTGCAACTAAACATTCTAATTCAGCTCTTCAACCATCCAGGCCCAGTTAACTCCAGCCACCCCCCCCCCCCCACGCCACCCGCCCCATACTGGTCAAATCTGCACTCACTGCTTAAACAAAAATATTTGAAGAAAAATCAGAAGGCAGAAAATAGTGCCAAAGAAGCTTTGAGTTAATTACAATTGTTAATGTATCTTTATTCTTTACCACTGCTTCCACAATGTTTTTTCTCTACTTCATTGATATTTCTTTCTGTCCTTTCCTTTTTTTTCTTGCCTTCCCTCTACTGTCCTTGATGATTTTCTTTTGGTTACAATACTTCTTCTTCTTCTTCTTCTTCTTTTTCTCTCCTGTGCTTAACGGCACATGAGTCTACCCATTTCTTCCACTGCTTTAGTAGATCATGCTCTGGGTTTTTCCGTAGCAAAGACCCTTTTTAAGTGGACAGGTCACTAGCCTGACCAGGGAATCAGCTTGATGTGATCGGGGGTTGCCTTCTAATTGGACGTGAGTATCCTCCCCATTGGATGTCAGAGACCATAACTCTCCTCTCTGCTCACCGGAGCTGTCTGCAGTGGGGCTCAGAGGCGAGAATGCTCCCAGTATGATCAATTTATTCCAGTGCCTTTGTTTACTCTCTAGTGAATCAGGAGTCACGGCCACTTTTTAAATGTAATCTTCTGTTGTTTACAGGGAGTAAACTCTGTGTGTATTATACTTTTTGTCAGTGATAGAACTACAATATTAGCAATTCTACTAACCATGTCGATTAAGACATTTGGCTCCTTTATATTTCAGATGAATTATTTGCAGCTGTTTGTTCTTTTTAAATAAAAGGCCACTGTTAATGACGCTGATCAAGGGCCACTGCTCTCCTTGCTGGCCTCTCATCTTCCACACTCCGTAAACTCCAAAACTCTGCTCTTTGTATTCTGTCTTGCACCAAGTCCCACTTTTCCAATTAATATTCAGTGGTGGGGCAAAATTAGCATCTCACTGAGGTGTTTCTGCTTCTTTGTAAATGGGCATCATTTGAACTCCTGATTGTTAATTGGCATCAGGATATGGTTTGGTCCCTTGTGCAAGGTGGCGTATGATTTGCACATACAAATAATGAAGTGGAACTGCATTATTTTGTAAATTGAACATTAAGGATCAACAAATATCAACGACAGAAGTTTATAGACAGAAATTGTGGCTCCACTATCTGCATTCGTCAACTTTCTTCAGATTGCGTGCTCTCTTCAGTCTACTTGCAGGGCATTGTCATGGCATCTTGATTTCTCGATTGCCCTTAAACGAGACAATGAAAATCATGTTTCTTTTAGTTCCATAGACACAGTTTCTTCAAGTGTCTCGGAAGTCTAGAAGGACAACGGCAGCAGGTGCATGGGAATACCATCACCTCCCAAGTCACACACCATCGTGACTTGGACATATATCCTTCATCGTCATTTGGTCAAAGTCCTGGAATTCTCTACATAACAGCATTGTGGGCGTACCTTCTCCACATGAACTGCAGTGGTTCAACAAGGGATTGGCAATAAATGCTAGCCTTACCAGCGACACCCACATCCTGAAGAATGATGATAAAAAAATATTGACTCTTGTTTGTTGTACCAGAAGAAGGTAAGACATAGTAAACATAACACAGCATATCTAATATATAGATACCGTAGCTGAATGATTTAATAATATAATATAAATAGCAGGTGGTAGTGCATCTCGCATGCAGGTCGGAGGATGCCATTCCATTCCATGCCTTGGAGTTCCAAACCATGAAGGAAAATGTTTGAGCACGTATCCTATATGCCATTAGCTTAATCTGAATTGGGACGTTGCTGTCATTGAAGAACGGTGAGAAAGACCCAAGTACCTTTTGCTCCCTCTTAGCATGGTGCTGAAGGATTGGGTCCATGCTGAAGTTAACCTTCTCCAGTACCCCCAGATAGTAATATAAATTGACAGTCGTGACAAATAGCCTCTACATCCCCCCACTTCTTGAACTGTGCAAATTGTGTTACTGTAGTTGGGAGCACACACTACTATTTCCCATTGTTCAAGATGGAGAGTAGAACACACCAGATCCCTAACAACATGATATTGTCTGTGGGGGAAAAAAATGCCACAGTTCTTTAAGATACGTCCAAAACAGTCACTCTGAGGCTGTCGCTTACAATTATTGATACGCATTATTGATAAAGACATTGAGTAGGATGAATGACAATGGCGAACCTTGTCTCACTCCTTTTTGACAGAAATCGATTCACTGAGTCTCTCATTTATACTTTCATGGATTGTTGAGTTGGAATATACCTCTTGGATAAACTACAAGATTTGCTCACGCATTGACTTAATTACCAGCTTCTTCAAGAAAATCACACGTGGCACGAGATTGTAAGCCTTACTAAAATCTATGAAAGCAGTGTCAGTGAGTTTTCCCTGAGTGGCACTCCGTGACATCACATTAAGCCATAAATTATCTGCAACTTCCTTCTGAGAAAATGTAGCCTATACATTTCTGATTACTTCACAGGCCTCCAAAGCATCAAATATGTGTGGCAAACCAACCTGAAGAACCAGTCATAATAGTGAGATTCATTGGTAGTCTTCACACTTAACTGGGATCCCCCTCTTGAGGATATGGAAACCATAACTGCACCATGGAACACTGAGCACATACATGCCTCAGAGGAGGGAGATCCATGTGTCTTGATCTCCAAGACCATTTGCCATTCTTACCACCTTATGCCAAGAGCAGCAGTTAATCACCAATAGTTATGGTGTAACCACATATTTTATATCACTCCTCCCTGTGCATTTTTATCAGTCTCTGCTGCCTATTTTCACTGATATATTTTATAACGCTCAGTCTCTCGAGTATAGCTTACATGATCAGTCTCTGAAGGTTTCAAGTACTGTAGTTAGTTTCTACTGGGTACCATTGTATCCCGAGCTAGCATAGGCTGTACATTTTTGGCGTGTGAACGAACTGCAATGTACAGAAGAAATTGTGGCACATTTTGGAATGACCTTGGAAGAATGGCAAGTCAGTGCTGGAAATGCATGTTGGTGTGAACTGTTCATGGTTGGTAAGCTGCCATCATTCACGCATTATATAATTGAAAAAAATAAATAGCCTGCACTTTACTTGAGTATTTATTTATGATTGGTTACTATAGAGGAACCATAGAAGTTTACAGTACAGAAGGGAGCCATTTGGCCCATCATATCTGTGCCAGCTTTTTGCTAGAGCAATTGAAAACTAGTCCCACTGCCCCTGCCCTGTCCCCATAGTCCTGTCTCTTCCTCTGCTAGACATCATTTTCTTACCAAGCTCCCTCAATGGCTTAGTGTGTACCTACAGTGTCTGGTGTGAAGCTAAAGAGTTGTACAGGCCATGAAGGTCTCAGGTATGTGTTGTGTCAATTGATCGCCACCTTGGACGTGAAAGCAATGTTATTCATTGTTCTTGCCTAGGGAGGGAAAAGTATCAGCCGGGGTTTGTGCTCCTGATTGCTATAGTGACCGCTGTGACAAAGTACATAGGCACAGATGCGAGTTGACAACAAAATCAGGATTGGCTGTGATGCTCACCAAAGTCAAATAGCCAGCCAACAATTGCTGCCCAAAGCTTACACATGAAGAATGGTCATTTGGGCGAGGTATAAGAAGATGCTTAGTGGCCATGCAGTTTTATCCCAGCATGAGTCAGTGTCTTGTGTGGGATTGGTGGGGAGGCGGCTGGAAATCATTTTATTTTTATATCACATTGTAGCAGGGGCTGGCAATAGATGGTATTTGAAGAACAGAGTCTGAAAGTGGAGGACAAGATAGTTTGGAAACTGTTATTTGGCTCCTTTTAAGAAATGCTTTTCGGGGTCCAGTATCATGTGCCAATTCCAACTATGCGTGCCCTACCTTCACAGCGAAATGTGCAATACCCAAATGTTTTCACCTGACTTTCAATACAAGTTTTGGGATCTAAGAAGCCAGAGTGAAAATTGTTTTGAACGATATTGCAGCACGCATACATGTTTATGCTCCATTTTACAAGATGGAAATTCGCCTCCAGGTCTAAAACCTTCATGGGGTAAGTTATTAACATTTTATGCAGTATCCCTATTAAAGAGAAATGTTAAAGACCCTCACGCCTTCCTTGTACATGTGAAATGGATACTCCACACGTGTCAGAAGATACTGACCAGAAATATGAGTGCTGTGGGTTTAGGAGATCACTTTTTGAGGTTGTGATCTTTTCATGCTATTTTACCTCAAAACTTGTATTGTGTCCCTTGGAAATTGACATTTGTTCACAATTTAAGTTGCAGATTGTGATGCACAGTGGTAACTGGTAACGTTTTCTTTTAGTAAGCTTTATGTTTGAAAGCTAGCAGTTGATGGCCTAGAAATTCAGTCGCGTTTGCGCCCACTTATTGGCTATAAAGTGGTTTGCGCCGGAAGTTTTTTAGCGCCCGAAATTGAGTTGGTCCCTAACATCGGCGTTAGCCGGTAGCGCTGCGCCGGCACTGATGACGTCATCGGTGTGCGCAGCGCCCCGGTTCCAATGGTAATCCGTCCCGATGGCCAAATTCAGTTGCGGCAGCCTCGCCCGTCGCGGCCGCAAACTGTGTTTGCAAAACGGTGCCTTACAGCTCCGAGAGGCCGGCGCATAAAGGTGGAGGGGCGGCCGGCCGCTTTCCCGGCGGCCGCCTGGCCGCACCTCCCTCCCCGGACTCCTGCACCACCCCCCCGCGGCATTGGTGTGTGACTCCCGCGAGCCCTGCACTTCTCCGTGGTGCCGGGCTCATTTGACGGGGGAATCCAGCGGCGATCTCACGGCTGCAGGCAGCTCCTCCTTAAGAGAAGGAGGAGGCCTGCAGTACCCCAGCCTGCCGCACCGCATCGGTTGCCGCAGCGGCAGCTGGGCGCCGGAAACTGACATTCTTCGCCCCAAACGAGGCGGCCAAACCCTCCAATAGCGCCCGCCTCCGTCTTGGGGCGGCGCTACTGAATTTCAGGCGGGCGCTAGGGGAATCCGGCCCAGCGCTAAATTTCGGGCACTAAAGACCTGGCGCGGCGATACCGAATTTTTAGCCCCATGTATAATGAGTGCAGTTTTGCAAGATCACGTACCTTGCATTTAGGTTGCTGGTGGTCAAATTTTTCAAGATAATTATGTTCTCCATTGTACATGCTATTTCTGAAGCACAAATATTTTTGTAATGATATAGAATGTGTAGCTTACTGTCAAATGTGCACGTTACAGAAACTGAGTTATTAACTCCTAAACTGTTTTTTAAAAAGCTACTGGAAATATTATAGGTTTTATATTATTAGTTCAGGTATTTTGATGACAGGAATAAGAAGAACAGAGTCTGAAAATGTAGGACAAGGTAGTTTTAGAACTGTTATTTGGTTCCTTTAAGAAATGGTGTAGCTGTATCACCTGAACATTTTCTGGGGACCAGTGTATATTAGGGGATAATTTTACAGGAAAAAAGCCTTTCCGGTTAGCCTTGTGTGCTGAGCCAACTATACTGTGTGAAACTAAAACTTAATCTGTTCATACTTAACAAATGCACTGCAGCAAGTGCTTTTAATGCAGCGGCTGGCCATGAACTACCAAGTCATGGAAAAGCCAAAGGAGGGATAAATCTATCTCAGCTTATCTGACAGCTTTGAATTTTTCTATTTAAGAGTAAGATGCTATTATTATGTGTACTGGATGTTTTTTTTGGAGCAGAAATGACTGAAGGAGTCAGAGTGGGGGGGGAGTTTTATTCCCAAGGAGGAGAAATGTAAAAATTCTGAAACCGGACCTCAACCCGCCCACTTCCAGTTTTAACGGAGGCGGGTTGTGGGGGAGGCACCCACCGCACCCCCCCCCCCCTGCAATCTCTGTGATCCCCCAACCCCACATCATGCGATCTCTGACTCCCCACCACCAACCTCCCCCCCCCCCCCCCCCCCCCCAACCTGGTCAATCTTGCTGGCTGTCGGGCGGTAAACCTGATGAGAAAATTTAAAAGTCGTCCTGCAGTTAATTTCAGCAGGACATCTGGGAGTCCGGAAATCCATCCCCTCCTGCTCTCTTCATAGTCCTGAGTAAATATCGGGGCTCAATGTGTGTGGAATGGTAACTAATGGGGGGGGAGTTTAATATACTTCCAATTAAAGGATTTCCTGCAGCAGTTAAATATTAAATCTGACAGTACATGTGGATGAAGACAGTGGGCTAGATTTTCAGTTGCTTGCGCCAGCAGTTAGCGCCTTAAGAGAAGTGATTTTCAGGCGCTATGCGTGTAGCGCCCGGGCGCAGCGCAGTTTGCGCCCCGCCCCAAATTAAGTTGCCCGTTAGCGCCGGCGCAAAGTTTAGTGGCCGCCCGGATGCGCGCGCAGAAAATGACGTCACATCCTCGTGCAACGCCCTTTGGCCGCCCTGAATCCAAACTTCAGTCGGACCGCCCCATTGTGCGGCTGGCGTTCAGAGCGTTTGTAAAATGGAACGCAACACATCCTGGGGAGCGCAAATTAAAGGGCACTCCTCCTGCACTATAAAAGGCAGTCTGCATGTGTTGTGTGGAAGGATCCAGTGTGTTGTTGTGAACGGTGTATTTATGTTTCCGGCCACCACCACCACCACCACCACCACCACCTCCTCCTCCTTCTCCTCCTCCTCCTGTTTTCCCCCCAGACTCTGCCTTTGAAAAAAACACATGCACTCTTCCCCTTTAAGAGCTCACTGGCACCAAAGTGTCTGCCGTGCGCTGCGCCCGAGCTCGGGTGTTGCGCTCTGCACCGCCGGCTTAGCGCCTAAAGATAGTAGTGGAACGCCTCTTTTAGCGCTCCACCAACCTCTTAGGGCGAAGCCACTGAATTTCCGGCAACGGGGCGCTACTTTGGGGCGGGCGCTAACTTCGGGCGGGCGCTAAGGTTAGCGCCCCAAAACTGTCTATACTGAAAATCTAGCCCTATGTGCTGAAGCAAGTTGTAACTAGGGGCATGTTCCAGCACGCTAAAGTAACATGAATTCATATTTATGATTCCTTGTACAAATTATTTTCAGCCACAGACATGCTGACAGAAGAGCATTTGATGCTTTCTCACAGGAAAAAGAATAAGTTCAGGAACCCCAGACAACTGACTCTTTACGTCTTAGTAGCTGATTATATTGCCATGTTTGCAAATGCTTGGAAACTGTCTGCCCACATATCACCTCTGCGAGACATTGGTATGTGTCACAGGAAAACTTAGAGAAATAATTCTAGGAAAAAGCATGCCCAACACTCCCTTAATTCAACAGCGTTAAAAAATTACCTTTTATTTGTATTGTTACGACTTTAAAGAGTCTAGTATTATGAAACATTTTACTCAAACTGCTAATTAAAAAAAAATACAAAGTAACTCTGGGTATACCAAGAACACACTCCAGGTTGAGTGTGTGTACCTATTCTTAATTTTTAAGAAAAGTAATAATCTAGCAGCTTTCCAGATAATTTCTACACTGATGAAAAAGGCAAGGGATGCACTATGGTGTCATCTGCCAAAGAAATCACCACAGAGGATATCTGCTTCCCATTGCTGGCGTCAGTATGTTGGCTCTGTTTTCAAATTGATCATAAGTTGTCTTTGATTTTATGTTTTTTTAATTTGGTCTCTGCTAAGTTACACAGTTAGCTGACTGGAGGTGTGATTGCAGCAGAGCAAAAATGGTAGAACCCGTCTTTTTATAATTGTAATCTATATCCTCTTCAGTCTTTAAATCTTACACTTAGCAGAAATGAACTTTACACTGTAGCTTGAACACTGCTCGAAAGTGACAGTGTTTTGGTTCTGCAGTAGATAGATTTGTTCTGTTCAATGTACAATACAAGAAATCCTAAGAAGCTGAACAGAAAATAATATATTGCAGTTTTGTTAATAATCAACTCATATACTATGATTCACAGACCAGTATTTTTTGTATAGTTTTCAACGTTGTAATTCAAGTAGTACTTGAACCAAATGTATACCATATCTATTGTCACATGCAGAAGTGACTAACATGAGTAGAATAACATGCTGAACCAGAATGGTTTAACATTAAAGCCCACTAGAATCCAATTTAATGGAGAGTTCACAAATTATTTTGGTCACAGACAGAGCTGAAAAGGTTTCAGTTTTATTTTGCAAACTTTTCCAAACTATTGCTTTTAGAGCTACTGCTAATTGTGCGTTAACCTTCAGGGATTTTATGTGTTCGTGTCAATGGAGCAGGTGTTAACTTTTGTCCATGCTGCTAAAATTACTTCTGGGAACAAACAATTGTAATGCAGGCCAACAGACTGACCTGGCATTAACTATGACTTGTTTAAGGTTTAATTGAAGGGATTCTCCCAAAGGTTTGATTTTTAATGGAAAAGGGTTATTGATGAAAGTTTAGATGTCATTACAGCAGTGGAAGGAATGGAGAGGTGCCTAAAGTGACCGTAAACAGACAATATCATTATGTGGGACATTGTGTAAGCTGAGATATATGCAGAGTGGCATGGAGAGTGCAGAAAATTGTAAACTGTCCTGGTGCAAAAGGGCTCCATATGCTGCAAACAGCCCCATGTCAGTATCTAGGGTATGTGCTACCATTGTTATCAAGGCCATTAGCTACTTTACTCTGATCTAGCATATCTTCACTTAAGAATGTAGAACTGAATTGTAGCATAATTTCCCAGAGTAAAGTTGCACCACTTTCTTCCGAGGAAATTCTCACATAATTGATTTATATTAGTTTTAGCTGAAACATCGTTACGCGTGAATTTCCTCAATCATTTGCGATTTTTATAAGATATATCTGCCAATACCCTCTGCCTCCCATTTACATAGTTCTTACCCCCCCTGCCCACCCATGCAAAAGACCAGCTTATGTGAGTTCCCTACATTTATGCCAGTAATGTGCTGGTGTAAATTTACTCCCAGAAATTTAGTGTTAAAAATATTTTTCCTAAAAAAAATGATCATTGTTGACGCTTCTTTGTCCAAAAATACAATTTTTATTTCTTGCTATGGAAATTACTTTAACTGTTAAATAGAAACCACAGTGTCTGCCCTAGAGATTCAAATACTTTTTCATGTTCCCTTCCTGTGCATCATCAACTTATTTAAAGAAACAGTCAACCTGAACATATCAATTGCAAGATCCAGAGCATTCTCCATAGGACTGTATTAGTGCATGTGTGTAAAGATCTGTGGTCATAAAGTTTCATTCTACTACTAATGTTTTGTAATTAACTAACGCACAACTGCAGAGATCCTAGAATCGCTTACTCTTTGTTATTGTGTGATTTACTGAAATAGAGATTGATGCATTGGATAAGAAATATTTTGCAAGTAAATATCAAAACGCATAAATGCTGGTCCAATTCAGCAACATAATTATAAAGGCAGTTGTATGAAACCATGTGATCCAGTGATAGCTACTACTCAAATCTAGTTTTCTAAAAAATTCACAATTGGGTTTTCTGAATTAGTTGCACATATCAAAGGCTAACATAGCTTAATTTATAAGCACGTTTAAAGAAATGTGCAATGAAGCTACCACAAGGAGTAGTTGAGGCGAATAGCATAGATGCATTTAAGGGGAAGCTAGATAAGTACATGAGGGTGAAAAGCATAGTACATATTGATGGGGTTAGATGAAGAAGGATGGGAGGAGGCTCCTGCAGAGCATAAACTCTGGCATGGACCTGTTGGGCTGAATGGTCTCTGTGCTGTAAATATATGTAATACTATGTAAATTCATTCAGTCTGCTGTATGTGTGAAGTTTTGAATTTGAGTTTACAGGTTTTCAAGGATCACTTGGCTCCAGAACTCATTACAGCCTTGGTCCAAACATGGACAAAAAAGCTGAATTCCAGAGGTGAGGTGAGAGTGGCTACATTTGACTGAGTGTGGCATCAAGGAGCCCTAGTAAAATTGAAGTCAGTGGGAATCAGGAGAAGAAAACTCCACTGGCTGTAGTCATACCTAGCACAAAGGAAGATGGTTGTGGTTGTTGGAGGCCAATCGTCTCAGCCCCAGGGCATCGCTGCAGGAGTTCCTCAGGGCAATGTCTTAGGCCCAACCACCTTCAACTGCTTCATCAATGACCTCCCCTCCATCATGAGGTCAGAAGTGGGGATGTTCGCTGATGATTGCACAGTGTTCAGTTCCATTCGCAACTGCTCAGATAATGAAGCAGTCCATGCCCGCATGCAGCAATACCTGGACAACATTCAGGCTTGGTCTGATAAGTGGCAAGTAACATTCGTGCCACACAAGTGCCAGGCAATGACCATCAAGAGAGAGTCTAACCACCTCCCCTTGACATTCAATGGCATTACCATCGTTGAATCCCCCATCATCAACATCCTGGGGGAGTCACCATTGACCAGAAACTTAACTGGACCAGCCACATAAATACTGTGGCTACAAGAGCAGGTCAGAAGCTGGGTATTCTGTGATGAGTGAATCACCTCCTGACTCCCCAAAGCCTTTCCACCATCTACAAGGCACAAGTCAGGAGTGTGATGGAATACTCTCCACATGCCTGGATGAGTGCAGCTCCAACAACACTCAAGAAGCTCAACACCATCCAGGACAAAGCAGCCCTGATTGGAACCCCATCCACCACCTTAAACATTCACTCCCTCCACCAGTATACCGTGGCTGCAGTGTGTACCATCTGCAAGATGCACTGCAGCAACTCGCCAAGGCCTCTTCGACAGCACCTCCTAAACTCGCAACCTCTACCACCTAGAAGGACAAGGGCAGCAGGCACATGGGAACATCACCACTTCCAAGTTCCCTTCCAAGTCACACACCATCCTGACTTGGAAATATATTGCCGTTCCTTCATTGTCGCTGGATCAAAATCCTGGAACTCCCTACCTAACAGCACTGTGGGAGTACCTTCACCTCATGGACTGCAGCGGTTCAAGAAGGTAGCTCACCACCACTTTCTTGAGGGCAAATAGTGATGGACAATAAATGCTGGCCTTGCCAGCGACGCCCAATTCCCGAGAATGAATTTTTAAAAACTGGACTGAGAAAGGATGCCTGGATATAGGAACATAGGAATTGCTAGACAAAAAAAGACCAAGGTCCATCGAGTTCACCTTCTACCATCCTGGTAGTCGCATGCTACAATCATAATGGAGTTGCTGTTGAACATATATAAGTTGTGATGCATCAAAAGTACCCTTTCTCAGGATTTGCCCACTGCTACTGACAATTACAGATACTTCTATTTAACTTTTCCACTACAGTGCAAATCAGTAACAATTTTACAAATATTGTGACTATATACTTGAGGTTATATGGCATCCCCAATATGACGGGCAGAGAGAGTGCTTAATTGCATTGGAAATAAAATGCTGGAAATATTAGCTGCTAAAAAGAGGAAAGGTAGGTTATTACTTCAGGTAGAAACCCTTGATAACAACTAAAATGGAATTGACTGACAGCTCACTGGTTATCAGTCAGTTGCTTGATCCACTGAGTCAACATTTGTTGTGGCTGAACCACTACAAAGTGGTCATGGAATCACTCATGGTGACATGTTAGTGATTTTTCTCCTCTTTGGCTGCAAGTGAAGATCGACCCAGTTAAAATATAGTTCTATCCCTGTCTAGGTAATGGAAGGAAAACATTATTTATTACAATAAACGAGCAAATGAATATTTTTCAAAGATTAAGTAGCATGCATTACCAAGAGACTCGTTGCCAAAATGACCTTAATCCTGTCTGGCAGGATGTTTTATATCCTTTAGTAACTTTATCTGTGGGATTAAGAGCAAAATAGGATTTGTTTCACTGGTTGCTGGGGGAAACTAGGGGAAAGAAACTACAGTATGTTGGCTTGCCAGTTAAAGCCCCGTGGAGCTGAGCCATTCAGACCAGAATGGACCCAGAATCGTTCAAGTTAACTGATCTCAGCTATGGGGACAAGCTGCTGCTGGGTTAGTGATGAGCAAATTGACCAGAATTGAAGCTTCTGGTTGCTAACCAGAAAACCCATAGTACGAGTATGCCGTTGCCACATAGGTTCACAAGCAAAATGTTGCAGCGTCTATAGAACCACACGCCAGCAAAGATTTCTTTAGGAAGGCAGGTAAGAAAATGGTTTCGGTGGGGGTGGGGGGGAGAGGGGGGGGCGGAATGAAAGCGAGAAAGATTAACTAATGAATTGTCTGACTAGGATCAGTGATTCTTATGTAGTTTAATAGAAGTAACTACATGTATGATAATAGTGTATAGACTGAAAAGAGTAAAGTGAATTCAGCAGCTGATTCTTAATAAATATTCTACACAAAAATAATTGAGTTTTTAAACTATTAGTATTTCAATTGTGGTATTCAAGTATTACAGGTACTTGCAGACATTGAGAGTTTAGTTGTTTTGATTACTTGTTTTATAATTTTGTTTAACCTATTCATGCTTATGAAAATGTAAATGTTTGGTTATTATATGTTGGTATGGTGAGTCTGTTGAATGGTTCAAATGTTCTGTTGTGTTGCAATTCTGTTTTGTTTCTGCAGCGCAGTCTTGAAGGTCAAAAGTATAAATCAATCCATTACCAGCTTCCTCCCATGTCACTTTCGAAAAGAAATTGTCGCACAGTTGTCTGGAGAAAGTTCTTTTGATATCTGGCTTGCTGTGTCATCTGAAGCACTGATCTGCATCCACAGGATAAAAACAAACCTCTTCCTGCCACCCAGCTGGATGCATGACTACAGATAGGAGTGTCCCAGAATAAATGGCACAATTATTGTGACCCACTGGTTACTAGGCAGCCACTACACAGCTGTATATAGTATCAGTGACTATATTGGTGATAACAGGAAAACAAACAGTGGAGTAAGATTATTTCTCAGCTGGTGTACGGCACTTCTCATTTCAACACCGTACAATTTCAGTCTGGGCTACTGAAACATTAACACTTTAATAATATTTTTGTGCTTAAGAATTGTCTACAACATATATGTTGTTTAGGTTCTAACGCAGTGTACCATTCAAGCTAATATCACCCTGCTAACACTATTGTGTGATTACTGCATTGTCAGGTGCTATCTTTCAGATGAGATGTTAAATCGAGGCCCCATCTGCCTATTGAAGTGGATATAAAATATTCTCGGGCACTTTTCTTAAGAGCTCGCCTGGCTTCCTGGCCAACATTCACCCCTCAACCATCACCACTAAAACAGATCATTGATCTTTCAATTCATTGATGTTTGTGGGACCTTGTTATGTGCAAATTAGCTGTCTCATTCGCCTATAAAACAACAGCAATGGCACTTTAAAGTAATTCAATGTCTGTAAAGCCTGCCTTATTTTTGGAAAGACAGAAGAAGATTATTTAAGCAAAAGCAAAATACTGCACATGCTGGAAATCTAAAATAAAAACAGAAAATGCTGGAAACAGTCAGCAGGTCTGGTAGCATCAGAAGTAATGAAAGGCCATCGACCTGAAACGCTAACTCCACAGATGCTGCCTGACATGCTGAGTGTTTCCAGCATTTTCTACGATTATTTGAGGCTTCATTACAATGACCAACTATGGAAGAGTAGTTCTAGCAATAGAGTACTGAGAAATTGGTGGTTTCATTCCCAATCTTCTATGGAAATTAGAGTCATCCCTGAATAAGCTTCCCCAGTGTTCAGTTGACTTACTGCATACCATATGGGGTGGAAGCAAAATAGTCCAACTAAGTATGCGTTTACACAGAATTGGTGCCAGTCAAGCGATATTTTGTGTGTACTATCTGGCTCTGAATCAAACTTTCACTGGCAGGAGAGAGCTCTGTACACGTGTGCTTATATTCATGTACAGAGGTCTGCTACTGCTAAATTATAAGGAGTAAATATCTGACCTCATGGCACTCATTTTACGGGCGTAAAATAGGCGCAATGAGGGCCGAATTTGGGGGCCAACGTACTGCACCCTAAGGATGCCTAAAAGACGTCCAACCCGACATTGGAATGGGTCATTTTTCAGGCATCCCTGACAGCCACCTAAAACAGGCATTAGGCCCTGTACATATGCAGAAATTGGATTGCGATGAACAGAGCAGGCGCTGGGCCTGTTCCGCTTGGGATTCTAAGCACTGGCCGCCAACAAAAGGTAATTAATAAAAATATATAAATAAATGTTTAAAAAACATTGCTGTGGTGTCTTGAGGAGCAGGAGTGCTTCCAATACTCTATACTATTCGTGATCGGCCCCTCCCTCACTGCCGCTCCACACACCCTGTTCGGGACTTAGTTAAGGGCCACTGCCAGCGAGGCCTCCAGTCCTACATTCATCTATTTAAAACAGGATTGCTGGGATGAAGGGGTTGCCTTATGAGGAAAGGTTGAGCAGGTTGGGCCTATACTCATTGGAGTTTAGAAGAATGAGAGGTGATCTTATTGAAACATATAGGGGAAAAATTTGGTTGGTTTGTGCCTACCTTTAGCGCCCGAAGGGGGATCCCTGGCCCAAGACCGCACAAAGTGGAGGAGAAGCATCCGGGAAGGCGCCAAACACCTCGAGTCTCTTCGCCAGGAGCAAGTGGAAGCCAAACGCAGGCAGCGCAAGGAGCGCATGTCAACCCAAGCACCCCACCCACCCGCCCCTTCAATCACCATCTGCCCCACCTGTGACAGAGACTGTAGGTCCCGCATTGGACTCATCAGTCACCTGCGAACCCATTTTTAATGTGGAAGCAAGTCATCCTCGGTTCCGAGGGACTGCCTAAGAAGAAGAAGAGTGGGGCGCAAAGCAACTAGCACCCGGGCGTGGCGATGTTTGTGTCGCTAGCAAAATTGACTAGAGTTTTTGCGGCGGCGCAAAAGTTTACCGCCCCGATCTCCTACGCCTGCAAATCGTGACGCCAGTCGAGCGTGCAATGCTCTGGTGGTGTCCCGGACCGGATATTGAGTGGCGCTCCCCTCCTTTCCGCCTGGCGCAAGCAACAACAGGGAGACTGAGGGGCTGGGGGGTGCTATTTAAAGGTGCCCTCTTCCTGGCTTATTCTGTGGTAGACATTTTTCCACCACTCATTCTGACTGAGAGAGAGATAGAGAGACTTCTGCATAGAGTCAACGCTGTGTGAAGTAGTTTTGGCTACTGAGCATCACTTTGCAGGAACTTTTGGATTTGACCTTCATTACTTCGATTGCCAAGAGACTATGGGGGCAGCACTGATTCAGGGCGTCATCCTGCGCCTGCAGAATCGGAGGCAACAGAGACGCAGAGAGAGAATGGCAATCATGGCCAGACAGAGGAGGGCCAACAGGCCTCTGCACAGGAGACCTTACTCTCCCAACGTATTCTGGGAACAATTCTCCTACATTAATTTTTCTGAGGAGCAGTGTTTGCGAAGGCTGTGCTTCAGCAAGGAGGTGGTCACTGAGCTCTGCCACCTGCTGCAGCCAGATCTGCAGCCTCAACTGAGGACCAGGACATCTCTTGTCGGTGGCAGCAAAGGTCACAGTGGCTCTGAATTTTTATGCCACGGCTCCTTTCAAGCAGCTACTGGGGACATCGCCAATATCTCCCAGTTTGCGGTCCATTGCTGTATCCGTCAGGTCACAAATGCTCTCTATAAAAGGAGACGCCAGTATGTCTCTTTCCCGATGACCCGGGCCAGACAGAATGAACGTGCACTGGGCTTTGCGAGGATAGCGGGCTTCCCCATGGTGCAGGGCGCCATTGACTGCACGCATGTGGCATTGTGGGCACCGCATGAGAATGCTGAGGTTTTCCAAAACCGCAAGGGGTTCCACTCCTTAAATGTCCAGTTGGCCTGTGACCACAGACAGCTGATATTCGCTGTCAATGCCCGCTATCCTGGCAGCAGCCACGATGCTTTCATCCTGCGCCAGACTGGTCTGCCAGAATTTTTCCAGGCACCGCATCAGCCAAGTGGTTGGCTCCTCGGGGACAAGGGTTATCCACTCTGCACCTGGCTGATGACACCACTCTGTAACCCCAACACCCCTGCTGAGCTGCGGTACAATGAGAGCCATCTCGCCACCAGGAACATCATTGAGCAGACGATCGGCGTGCTCAAGCAAGGGTTCCGCTGTCTGGACCACTCAGGAGGAGACCTGCAGTACTCGCCTGAGCAAGTCTCCCTCTTCATAGTTGTGTGCTGCATTCTGCATAACCTGGCAATCCTCAGGACCCAGCCAATGCCACCAGGCCTTGGAGCACCACCGGAAGAGGAGGAGGAAGAGGAGGAGGACGATCAGCAGCAGCACCAAGGCGGGAGGGAGGCCCACAATATTGAAACTGCAAGGGCCGTCCGTTAACGACTGATGACAAGCCGCTTCTAGGCCCCTACAGAGAAAATGGCTTCTGGCTTGGAGAACAACATGAATGAAAGCAACCCGCAACCCCAAAGCTGGCCAAGGCAGCAATAATTTACACAAAAAATCATTAATTAGCATAACTGGTTCTCACAACCTGGAGATAATGTCCAAAACACTAAACAAAAGTTTGAACACGAACCTCGGCCTTTAATAAAAAAAATTCCCAAAATTTCGTCACACCTCCTACTTTTTGCCCTTTGAGGGTGATCTCCCTCCCTTGCGCACTTCCCCCCCCTTCCCACCCTACTGCTCTACCATAATGGGGCCCCAGTGGCTGCAGCAAGACTGGTGGAAGGCAGCTGATTGTCAGAACCTGAGACTACAGATGCCCTTGAAGGACGGCCTCGGCCAGCTCTGGGCCTGGAGGGCCCGGCTGCAGACTGCACCAACTCTGCATGGGTGGCAGCAGTCTGGGCTACAGGCGGTGGCAAGTGCAATGGGGAAGTGACAGTGGTGGCAGCAGGAATGCTGTCATCTTGAGAGAGGACAGCAACTCCCTGTTCGACCAACACACTGGCACTCCCACGGGGCAGCACCTCAGCATCCGGAGCAATCTGCTGGAGCACAGATTGCTGGCCTGCTACGGCGCGGTGAGAGCCCCGGGGAAATGTGTCCGAACCAGTGACAATGGCAGCAGTCAGTGCTTGCGTGGCCTCAATCTGCATGGGACCAGTCGGAGATTGGATCACGGAAGCCAGTGACTGAATTGCAGCACTAAGCATTAGCGTGGCATCTGCCTGTGCTACAGCGTAGTGCTCCACACTCCTTGCCAGTGCATTATTGCATTTGTGCACCCTTCCAACTGCACCCATGAGCTGAGTGTGCATGTCCTGCGCCTGGGTGTTCATTTCAGCAATGAGCCTCTCCTCCTCTGCGTCCAGTGCAGCAGGACTCGCTGACCTACTCTCCCTCCGGGGAGAAGGCCCCCGAGCTTCCCTAGCCACGTCACGTTGCTGCAGCCCGCTGGATCCCGGAGCTTCAACCTCATAAGAACCTTCCCCCCTGCTCCCTTCCAGGGAATACGTGGTCCCAGTGTGGGCAAGGGCTTCCTCGGGAGAGGGTGGCGCTGATGCTCCGGCTTCCTCTTCCTCCTCGCCTGAGGCTTCACTCCCACTGGCAGCTTGAGGGCCCGTCTCCTCAGCTGGTGAATAACCATCTGAAAGTAGGTAGGACGGGGGCAGTAAGGGAGGAAGGAGTGGAGCGATTTAGTAAGATGGTTTGAAAGTGTAAAAGGCTGGTGTTGTGAGGAACAAGTGGAATGAGAGAGGAGAGAAAGCTGATGACCTTACCATTACTGTCCCGAACGGGGTCGACCTCTCCAGGGGCGACGGGACCGATCACCTGGCTTGCCACAATCCTGTGGACGCGCGCCTCAAGATCGCTGAGGGGTTGCAGCTGAGGCCGCCCTCCACCCGTCCGTTGCTGCTGGCTCCTGTTGTGAGATAGCTTAGCCTGCAAGAAAAAGGATGGCGTCTGAGTAAATATACAGCCATGGTCTTGCCTGATGTGCCTCCCATAATTGAATAGTCCTTAATGTATGCAGCCATGGTCTTGCCTGATGTGCCTCCCACAGTTAAATAGTCCTTACTGTATGCAAGGTGTGGAATGTGCGTGTGTGTTTCATGAGTGCTGGGCATTGGGGTTTTAAGACCCTCTGGCCATAAAGTGAGGTTGAAATGGAGGGATGGAGAGGTATTGAAAAAAAGCCACTCACCCTGATGACCCGAGTGAGGTCGTTGAACTTTTTGCGACATTGAGTATGCGTCCTGGGTACCATGCTCCTGGAGTAGACGTGCTGAGCCACCTCCCTCCACACTCTTCTGTAGTCATGTGGCAATGGCCTCCTGCCACTCTCAGGGAAGAGTATAGATCTTCTGCGCTCCACTGCGCCAACCAGAGCCTCCAAGGCCCGCTCGCTGAAATGCTGAGCTTGTTCTCCAACCATCTACATAGTCCTTGGCTGGAAAATGTAGTCACAGGTCTCTCCAGGCGAGATTCAAGGCTCCAATGAGCAGGGTGTGGCTGGAGAGCAAGATCGACCCTCCCCTTTAAGAACTGGCCGGCGCCAGTGTGTCTGTGTTCCATCGCTAACTGACATCACCTGCGCTGCACCCGCGCTCTGAGTTAGCGCCTCGCTCCTCGGCCTTTGCGCCTTAAGACAGGTGTGTAGTGCCTGATTTAGTGCTCCAATCACCTCCAGGGGCGATAAAAGCCAAATTTGCAGTCAGAGCCGATAATTGCGCCCCAAACGGGGCAATACCGAATATCTCCCCCATAAGGTTCTGAGGGGGCTTGACAGAGTAAATGCTGAGAGGATGTTTCCCCTCATGGGAAAATCTAGAACTAGGGAGCACAGTTTCAGAATAAGGGGTTGCCCATTTAAGATGGAGATGAGGAGGAATTTCTTCTCTGAGGGTCGTGAATCTTTGGAATTCTCTACCCCAGAGAGCCGTGGAGGCGGAGCCATTTAATATATTCAAGGCTGAGATAGACAGATTTTTGAACAACAGGGGAGTCAAGGGTTATGAGGAGCAGGCAGAAAAGTGGAGTTGAGGCCAAGATCAGATCAGATCAGCCATAATTTTATTGAATGGCGGAGCAGGCTCGAGGGGACTGAATGGCCTACTCCTGCTCCTCTTTCTTATCTTCTTAGGCAGTCCCTTGGAACCGAGAATGACTTGCTTCCACATTAAAAATGAGTTCTCAGGTGACTGATTAGTCCAATGCGTGACCTACAGTCTCTGTCACAGGTGTGGCAGATGGTGGTTGAAGGGGCGGGTGGGTGGGGTGCTTGGGTTGATGTGCGCTCCTTGCGCTGCCTGCGCTTGGCTTCCGCTTGCTCCTGGCGAAGAGTTTCGAGGTGTTCGGCGCCTTCCCGGATGCTTCTCCTCCACTTTGTGCGGTCTTGGGCCAGGGATTCCCAGGCGTCGGTGGGGATGTTACACTTTTTCAAGGAGGCTTTGAGGGTGTCCTTGAAACGTTTCCTCTGCCCACCTGGGGCTCTCTTGCCATGCCGGAGCTCCGAGTAGAGCGCTTGTTTTGGGAGTCTCGTATCGGGCATGCGGACAATGTGACCCATCCATCGGAGCTGATTGAGCGTGGTCAGAGCTTCGATGCTGGGGATGTTGGCCTGAGCAAGAACACTGACGTTGGTGCGCCTATCCTGCCAATGGATTTGCAGGATCTTGCGGAGTCAGCGTTGGTGGTACCTCTCCAGTGCTTTGAGGTGCCTGCTGTACATGGTCCATGTCTCTGAGGCATACAGCAGGGCAGGTATCACTGCCGCCCTGTAGACCACGAGCTGAGTGCCGGGTTTGAGGTCCTGGTCTTCAAACACTCTCTTCCTCTGGCACACTGAAGACGGTGTTGGACTTCGTTGTCGACGTCTGCCCTTGTTGACAGGCTCCCGAGGTATGGAAGGTGGTCCACGCTGTCCAAGGCCTTGTCGTGGATTTTGATAATCGGGGGGCAGCACTGTGTGACGGGGGCAGGTTGGTAGAGGATGTTTGTCTTACGGATGTTTAGTGTAAGGCCCATGCTCTCATATGCTTCGGTGAAGGTGTTTATGATGGTTTGGAGTTCGACCTCCGAGTGAGCGCAGACGCAAGCATCGTCTGCATACTGTAATTCGACGACAGAGGATGGGACGACTTTGGATCTGGACTGGAGTTTCCCATTTGTTCTGTAAATTAGCTTCACTCCAGTGGGGAGCTTACTGAGGGTGAGATGGAGCATTGCAGCAAGGAAGATCGAGAAGAGCGTTGGTGCGATGACACAGCCTTGCTTGACCCCGGTTCGTACGTGAATTGGGCCTGTGGTGGAACCGTTGGTCAGGATCACGGCTTGCATGTCGTCGTGAAGCAGGCAGAGGATAGTGACAAACTTTTGAGGGCAGCCGAATTTGAGGAGGACACTCCATAATCCCTCACAGTTGACAGTGTTGAAGGCCTTTGTGAGATCAAAGAAGGCCATGTACAGTGGTTGGTGCTGTTCCCTGCATTTCTCTTGTAATTGACGTGCGGTGAAGATCATGATGGCACTTATGATGGCACCTCCGACTATTTGATACTCTATTTGTGTTATGGCATTCAAACCCTTCTGACCCCGAAGTGACAGTGCTACCAACTGAGCCAAGCTGACACCTGTCTTCAAATACCACGTATCTAAAATTCTAACTATCGCCACACTTTTTCCATTAAAATGTGTCGCTTGGCTGATGTGCACTGAGTTCTAAGTTTCTGTGTAAACAGAAAAAATGTTTATGCCAATATAAGCAACTGTTTGTTTGCTGCGGGGGTGGGGGGAAACTTTGGGTGAACCCATCACTGAACAGAGTTTAGTGAATTGGGTTTTACAGCTTATCTCATTGAGTTATTCCCTGGAGGGATCAGAATCATCAGAGAAAGCTGAAGCTCTCTCTGCTAATACTAATAAGTGTCAGCTGTGGCTCAGTTGGTAGCACTCTTGCCTCAGTCAGAAGGTTGTGAGTTCAACTCCCACTCTTGAGACTTGAGCACAAAAATCTAGGCTGATGCTCCAGTGCAGCACTGAAGTGAGGGCTGCACTCTCGGATGAGACGTTGAATCGAGGCCCCGTCTGCTCTCTCAGGTGAACGTAAAAGATCCCACGGCACTATTTCGAAGAAGAGCAAGGGCGATATCCCTGGTGTCCTGCCCAATATTTATCCCATAATCAACATAACAAAAACAGATTATTTGGTCATTATCACATTGCTGTTTGTGGGAGCTGGCTGTGAGCAATTGGCTGCCACGCTTCCTACATTACAACAGAGACTACAATTCAAAAAGTTCTTCATTGGTTGTAAAGTGCTTTGTCCTGAAATTGTGAACGGAGCTACATAAATGCAAGTCTTTAAATGGCCACTTCGTGGGCCAAGATGTGGAGGGATGTCTATGAGGCAGCTAATTGGAACATTTTGCATGTCTTTGCAGGCACTATTCTCTTGATCTGATGGCTCGATAATGGGTGTTTCAAAACTGCAGTACTCATTGAATAAAAGCATAGAAGCAGGCTATTTGGGCCATGACATTTGGACTGTTATATTTCTACCCATGAGCCACCTAGCTTTCTCAGTCCCTGCTTGCTTCCTATACTCTTCAATATTCCTCTTTTTCTAGCAACTTCAGTATCATTTTTAAAGAATTTATGAACTCTGCATAAACTCTATGTAAAGAAACTTTTTCTAACGTCCAGTTTAATTCATTTATGATTATCTTTAAAATTTCCCCCTTCATTATTGTATCATTGATCAAGGGAATGGTAGCATAGTGGTAATGTTACTGGGCTAGTAATCCCGTAGACCTCGACTGATAATCTGGTGATCTAAGAGTTCAAACCCCACCACGGCAGCTGGGGAATTTAAATTCAGTTAATTAAATAAATCTGGAATAAAAAGCTGGTATCAGTAATGGTGACCATGAAACTACTGGATTGTCGTAAAATCCCAACTGGTTCACTAACATCCTTTAGGGAAGCAAATCTGCTGTGTTTACCTGGTCTGGCCTATATGTGACTCCAGAACAACAGCAATGTAGTTAACTCTTAACTGCCCTCCGCAATGGCCTAGCAAGCCACTCAAGGGCAATTAAGGATGGGCAATAATTGCTAGCCTTGCCAGCGATGTTCACATCCCGTGAACGAATAAAAAAAAATGGAAACAATCCATCAGTGTCTATTTTAGAAGTCTTCAAGATAATGAACAATTATATCCGGTCACACATTTTCAGCTCTACTGGACAAAAGCCCCTTATCGGTGGTAGCTCCCTAGTGAAATTACACTGCATCTTTTTCCTTTGCTTTTATACCTGGTCTGGCCTATATGTGACTCCAGACCCACAGCAATGTAGTTAACTCTTAACTGCCCTCCGCAATGGCCTAGCAAGCCACTCAAGCCGACCAGAGCGGGCCTGCGTGGGAACACTGAGCATCGGCGGCAGTTGGAAATCGGCGGCAGTGAGTCAAGAGCAGCCCGACCAGAGCGGGCCTGCGTGGGAACACTGAGCATTGGCGGCAGTTGGAAATCGGCGGCAGTGAGTCAGGAGCAGCCCGACCAGAGCGGGCCTGCGTGGGAACACTGAGCATCGGCGGCAGTTGGAAATCAGCGGCAGTGAGTCAGGAGCAGCCCGACCAGAGCGGGCCTGTGTGGGAACACTGAGCATCGGCGGCAGTTGGAAATCGGCGGCAGTGAGTCGGGAGCAGCCCGACCAGAGCGGACCTGCGTGGGAACACTGAGCATCGGCGGCAGTGAGTCAGGAGCAGCCCGACCAGAGCGGACCTGCGTGGGAACACTGAGCATCGGCGGCAGTGAGTCAGGAGCAGCCCAACCAGAGCGGGCCTGCGTGGGAACACTGAGCATCGGCGGCAGTGAGTCAGGACTAGCCCAACCAGAGCGGGCCTGCGTGGGAACACTGAGCATTGGCGGCAGTGAGTCAGGAGCAGCATACTAATTCAACAGCAGGGGAGAGAGGTAAAAAGTAATCAAAGTGTGACGTCACCAGGAAGCAGGTAAGTGATTGGTTGGTGAGTATTTCTCTTTTTTTTAAACTTTAACTCTGGTTTATAGTTTCTAAGTTCTCTCTAGTGTAGCAGGGACTGTTGGTAAACCAGTTAACTGTAGTGTAATTAGTGGGATTGATTGATTTAATTTAAATTCAATTAATTAAAGGGTAAGTCATGGCAGGACAGCCAGGCCCCGTGATCTGCTCCTCCTGCGATATTTGGGAACTTAGGGACACTTCCTGTGTCCCTGACTGTTGTGTATGTACCTTTAAGAGAAGAACTGATTCTATACTGCAGTACCGGCAGTGACCACCCCTGTATATAAAGCCATAGCAGGCTTCTGTATTTCAGTCTTAAGTTACCCTCTGTTCAAGTAAATACCTGTTTTATTGTTCTCCTGCAGTCCGTGTATTATTTATACTCGGACATTACACTGACAACTACATGTGCAGGAAGTGCATCCAGCTGCAGCTACTGACGGACCGCATTGTGGTGCTGGAGCTGCGATTGGATACATACTGGAGCGTTCACGATGCTCAGGACATCGTGAATAGCACATTTACGGAGTTGGACACACCGCAGGTAGAGGTTGGACAGGAAGAAAGGGAACGGGTGACCAACAGGCAGAGTACTAGGCGCAGGCAGGCAGTGCAGGGGTCCCCTGTGGCCATCCCCCTCTCCAACAGATACACCACTTTGAGTACTGTTGGGGGGGATCGCTTATCAGAGGAAGGCAGCAGCAGCCAACTTCCTGGCACCAGGGGTGGCTCTGCTGCACAGAGTGGGAGGAAAAAGAGGGGTAGAGCTATAGTAATAGGGGATTCAATTGTAAGGGGAATAGATAGGCATTTCTGCGGCCGCAAACGAGACTCCAGGATGGTGTGTTGCCTCCCTGGTGCAAGGGTCAAGGATGTCTCCGAGCGGCTGCAGAACATCTTGGAAGGGGAGGGTGAACAGCCAGTTGTCGTGGTGCATATAGGCACCAACGATATAGGTAAAAAGCGGGATGAGGTCCTAAAAGCGGACTATAGGGAGTTAGGAGATAAATTAAAAAACAGGACCTCAAAAGGTAGTAATCTCAGGATTGCTACCAGTGCCACGTGCTAGTCAGAGTAGAAATAGAAGGATACTTCAGATGAATACGTGGCTAGAGGAATGGTGCCGGGGGAGGGATTCAAGTTCCTGGGACATTGGAACCGGTTCTGGGGGAGGTGGGACCAGTTCAAACCGGATGGTTTGCACCTGGGCAGGGCTGGAACCGACGTCCTAGGAGGAGTGTTTGCTAGTGCTGTGGCGGAGGGTTTAAACTAAAATGGCAGGGGGTTGGGAACCTGAGCAGGGAGACAGAGGAAAGGGAAACAAGGATAAAAGCAAAAGATAGGAAGGAGAAAAACAAAAGTGGCAGTCAGAGAAATCAACGGTTTAAATCAAACATGGCCACAGTAAATAATAATTCTAATAGGTCTAAGAGCGTTAAAAAAACAAGCCTGAAGGCTTTGTGTCTTAATGCGAGGAGCATTTGTAATAAGGTGGATGAATTGGCTGCGCAAATAGAAGTAAACAAATACGATTTGGTTGGGATTACGGAAACGTGGCTCAAGGAAGGACAGGACTGGGAACTCAACATCCAGGGGTATTCGATAGTCAGGAAAGATAGGCAAAAAGGAAAGGGAGGTGGGGTAGCATTACTGGTTAAAGAAGGGATTAACACAATTGTAATGAAGGATATTAGCTCTGATGAGGTGGAATCTGTATGGGTAGAATTGAGAAATACTAAGGGGAAAAAAACATTAGTGGGAGTGGTTTATAGACCTCCAAACAGTAATGCGGAGGTTGGGGATGGCATTAAAAGGGAAATTAAAGAAGCGTGCAATAAGGGCACAGCAGTCATCATGGGTGACTAATCTACATATAGATTGGGCCAACCAAATTAGTAACAATACTGTGGAGGTGGAATTCCTGGAGTGTTTACGGGATGGTTTCCTGGACCAATATGTCAAGGAACCAACCAGAGATCAGGCCATCTTAGACTGGGTATTATGTAACAAGAAAGGATTAATTAGCAATCTTGTTGTACGAGGCCCCTTGGGTCGGAGCGATCATAATATGATCGAATTCTTCATTAAGATGGAGAATGAAGTAGTTGACTCGGAGACTAGGGTCCTCAATTTAAATAAAGGAAACTACGATGGTCTGAGGAACGAGTTGGGTAGGATTGATTGGGGAATGGCACTCAAAGGGTTGACGGTGGATAGGCATAGGCAAACATTCAAAGACCGAATGGATGAACTACAGAATTTGTTCATCCCAGTTTGGCATAAAAATAAAACAAAAAAGGTGACCCAACCGTGGCTAACGAGGGAAATTAGGGATAGCATAAGGTCCAAGGAGAGGGCATATAAATTGGCCAGAAAAAGCAATAATCCTGAGGATTGGGAGCAGTTTAGGATTCAACAAAGGAGGACAAAGGGATTAATTAAGAAAGGGAAAATAGAATATGAGAGTGAGCTTGCAGGGAACATAAAAACTGACTGTAAAAGCTTTTATAGATATGTGAAGAGAAAAAGATTGGTGAAGTCAAGCGTAGGTCCCTTGCAGTCAGAATCGGGGGAATTTATAATGGGGAACAAAGAAATGGCAGACCAACTAAATACATATTTTGGTTCTGTCTTCACAAAGGAGGACACAAATAACCTCCCAGAGATGCCGGGGAACATAGGGTCTGATGAAAGGGTGGAACTGAAAGAAATCAGTATTTGTAGGGAAATGGTGTTAGGAAAATTGATGGGACTGAAGGCCGATAAATCCCCAGGGCCTGATAATCTACATCCCAGGGTAGTTAAGGAAGTGGCCCTGGAAATAGTAGATGCATTGCTGGTCATCTTCCAGAACTCGATAGACTCTGGAATGGTACCCATGGATTGGCGGGTAGCTAATGTTACCCCACTATTAAAAAAAAGGTGGTAGAGAAAAGGCGGGGAATTATAGACTGGTAAGCTTGACATCGGTAGTGGGGAAAATGCTAGAGGCCATTATAAAAGATGTAATAGCAGAGCACTTGGAAAGCAGTGACTGGATCGGACAAAGTCAACATGGATTTACAAAAGGTAAATCATGCTTGACTAATCTACTGGAATTTTTTGAGGATGTAACTGGTAAAATAGATAAGGGAGAACCAGTGGATGTGTTGTATTTGGACTTTCAGAAGGCTTTCGATATGGTCCCGCATTAGAGATTAGCGTGCAAAATTAAGGCACATGGGATTGGGGGCAAGGTATTGACTTGGATAGAGAACTGGTTGGCGGACAGAAAGCAAAGAGTTGGAATAAACGGGTCTTTTTCCGAGTGGCAGGCAGTGACTAGTGGGGTACCGCAAGGATCGGTCCTAGGACCCCAGCTGTTCACAATATATATTAATGATCTGGACGAGGGAACTAGATGTAATATCTCCAAATTTGCAGACGACACAAAGCTGGGTGGGAGGGTATGCTGTGAGGAGGATGTCGTGAAACTCCAGCACGATTTGGACAGGTTGGGTGATTGGGCAGAAACATGGCAAATGCACTATCGTGTGGATAAATGTGAGGTTATCCACTATGGTGGCAAAAACAGGAAGGCAGATTATTATTTGAATGGCAATAGATTGGGAGAAGGGGAAGTGCAAAGAGACCTGGGTGTTCTTGTACACCAGTCGCTGAAGGTAAGCATGCAGGTGCAGCAGGCGGTTAAGAAGGCAAATGGTATGTTGGCCTTCGTAGCAAGAGGGTTCGAGTACAAGAACAAGGATGTCTTGCTGCAGTTGTACAGGGCCTTGGTGAGACCACACCTTGAGTATTGTGTGCAGTTTTGGTCGCCTTATCTGAGGAAGGATGTTCTTGCCATGGAAGGAGTGGAGCGAAGATTCACCAGGCTGATACCTGGATGGCAGGAATGACGTATGAGGAGAGATTGTGTCGATTGGGCTTATACTCACTGGAGTTTAGAAGATTGAGAGTGGATCTCATCGAAACCTATAAAACTCTGTCAGGCCTGGACAGACTAGATGCAGGAAGGATGTTTCTGATGGCCGGGGAGTCCAGAACCAGGGGTCATAGTCTAAGGATAAGGGGTAAGCCATTTAGGACAGAAATGAGGAGGAATTTCTTCACCCAGAGAGTGGTGAACCTGTGGAATTCTCTGCCACAGAGGGCGGTGGAGGCTAGTTCATTAAGTATATTCAAGAAAGAGTTGGATATATTTCTTAAGGCTAAAGGGATCAAGGGATATGGGGAGAAGGCAGGGACCGGGTACTGAATTTGGATGATCAGCCATGATCTCATTGAATGGCGGAGCAGGCTTGAGGGGCCGAATGGCCTACTCCTGCTCCTATCTACTATGTTTCTATATGCAACAACTCAACTGTAGCCTAATTGAGGTTTTGTTTGCGTTCAATGTTACCTCCATTTTAATATTCTATGCTTCTGGCTTCTGTCTGAGTCTGAACCAGATTGCCCGTAACCTCTGTATCCTATTGGATTGTGAGCTGAGCTTCCGACCCCATGTGCTCTCCATCACCAAGACCGCCTATTTCCATCTCCGTAATATTGCCTTTCTCTGCCACTACCTCAGCCCATCTGCTTCTGAAACAATCATCAATGCTTTTGTTAGCGCCAGACTCGACTGTTCCAATACTCTCCTAGTCACGCGCCCATCTTCCGTCCTCAATAAATTTGAGCTCATCCAAAACTGCTGCCCGTATCCTAACTTGCACCGTGTCCCATTCATCCATTGCTGTGCTCGCTGACCTACATTGGCTCCTGGTCCAGCAATGCCTCGAATTTTAAATTCTCATCCTTGTGTTCAAATACTTCCATGGCTCTCCCACCCCTTATATCTATGTAACCACTACAGCCCTACAACCCTCTGAGAACTCTGCGTTCCTCCATTTCCAGCCATCTCCAATTTCTTTGCCGCACCATTGGCGGCCGTGCCTTTAGCTGTCTAGGCTCTAAGCTCTGGAATTCCCTCCCTAAACCGCTCCACCTTGCTACCTCTCTCTCCTGCTTTAAGACGCTTTCTTAAATCCTACCCCTTAAACCAAGCTTTTGGTCACCTGTCCTAATTTCTCCTATGTGGCTCGGTGTCACATTTTTTCTGGTAATGCACCTGGAAGCACTTTCGGATGTTTTACTGCATTCAAAACACTGTATGAATGTAAGTTATTGGATACAAAACCAAGTACACCAGAGTCATCTTGAATATACAGTTCTTCAGAATCTCAATGCTTGTTTCTGCAGTACGTCGTTATACCTTGGAATTCACTTTTAACCTCATCGCCTATGGAAATCAGTTGGTTATATGGAACAAATCCCATTAGCCAATACCCGTTAATATTTAGCATACTTTTTTCATTAATTTTACTGATCAGTTTGTTGTTTTAACCCAAATGTTGTGGGATCATCTGCTCTTAACATTGCTCACTGATTCTTTAAACAACGGAACAATGCCAACAGCATTTGAATTTAACATTTTGGCATTCTTTTAATATTCCTTCAGTGGACTTCAAATGTTAACGGGGGAAGCATGCTGGATGGTGTACCTGCAATCCGACAGCCATTGAAATCCCTGATGTACTGCTCAGACTGCTCAGGTGACACCTTTGGACATTGTGATCATTCAGTTATCATTTGGGGACCTGCCAAAGTCGATCTTTATAATCAAATTCCACTGTACTCCTTCTTCTTCTTAGGCAGTCCCTCGGAACCGAAGATGACTTGCTTCCACACTAAAAATGAGTTCTCAGGTGACTGATGAGTCCAATGCGGGACCTACAGTCTTTGTCACAGGTGGGGCAGACGGTGGTTGAAGGGGTGCTTGGGTTGATGTGCGCTCCTTCCACTGTTTGCGCTTGGCTTCCGTTTGTTCCCGGCGAAGAGACTCGAGGTGTTCGGTGCCTTCTCGGATGCTTCTCCTTCACTTTGTGCGGTCTTGGGCCAGGGATTCCCAGGTGTCGGTGGGGATGTTGCACTTTTTCAAGGAGGCTTTCAGGGTGTCCTTGAAGCATTTCCTCTGCCCACCTGGGGCTCTCTTGCCGTGTCAGAACTCCGAGTAGGTGCTTGTTTTGGGAGTCTCGCATCGGGCATGCGGACGATGTGACCCGTCCATCAGAGCTGATCGAGCGTGGTCAAAGCTTCGATGCTGGGGATGTTGGCCTGAGCGAGAACACTGACGTTGGTGTGCCTATCCTGCCAATGGATTTGCAGGATCTTACATTTTCTCCTATTTGTTTGTGGATTAAACGAATAAGAGGAAGTATCAGATTAACTGCTGCAGGTGTATGGTCTTCCTCAATCATACAGATTTCTCCACATTAGTAATTTTATACCCAGCGGGCTCCATGATTCTTTTTCTGAACTGGTGCTACCTCGAATTGCTTTATATTGTTTCTTACATTGCTCGCAACAATGCCAACTCTGGTCAAAATTATAATGGATTAGATCAGAATAAGATCCATTAAACAAAAGCATAGGGGAGAATCACATTCTTATTAGAGCTTATGTAATAATTTTACCACCTGGGTGATGGCAATTTCCTATTTATATGGTGATGTCAAAGTTTGAGAGACTGTAGTAATTGTAGATTATCAAATATTTTTCATAACCGTACAGTACCACAGCGGTTCCCAGCTTGGTTGATTTGTCTGTTCTTGCATATTCCTCTCTGTTAAACATATTAAGCCTGGATGTTTGAGGACACTAGATTGTGTACATGAAATGAGTGAAATGTGTGTGAAATATGTATTTGACCAAAAGAAAGTAGATGAAAGCACAGCTCCCTTCTTGTGTAAATTATTACAATCATTTATACATGCAACATCTGCTCCTCTAGATTATCAAGAGGGAAAAACATCCCTGAAATTATTTCTTTTTTGCATTACTCTGGCAAAAAGATTTTATACATGGGATATATGCACACTTTGACCTCTTCAAAATAATGTTAATGTGTCATTTATTCTAAATGCTACTGAATAGATTAATAAAAATAAAGAAAATTATTTTTGGTATAGTACAGAGGAGTCAAGTGGAGACCAGGCTTTCTCACAGGAGGAAATGTCCCCTTGAGCCACTCTCACGCACCTCTCGCAGTCTGGCAGAGTGGCTTATCAGAGGCCTTGTAGTAGTTCTGCAGCTCATTCTCTGGGAAGTTGTACACTATGGGGAGACTACCCGAAGAAAGAAATAATGAAATAATTTAGAAATAGATGGTGTATTTGTAGTGTATGTGCCTTTAAGACAGAACTACTTTTACAGCTCCTGTATACTGTAGTACCGGCAGTGACCACACCTGTATATAAGCTTTGCGCATGCCTCTGTACCCCCAGTCTTGAGACTACCCTCCTCCAGTAAATACCTGTTTATTGTTAAGTTACAGCATCCGTGTGGTTATTGAAAAACAGCATACCCTCAGAATCACGGATCTAACAGTATTCAATTTCAAATTCTACATTTTGCACCCATTGTTCAACCACCTTTAGCAAAAGAGCTTGATTTGCAAAGCTAAGTTGTTGAGGCGACAAGAATGCACAAGGTTTGTGTTTAGGTATGGGTCAAATAAATAAACTTGGAACTTGAAACAGACTTCAAGCAGTCCTCTAGTTCAATGCCATTAGTGCATGTTAAATAACTGCTTTCAGTTATCGGTCTTTCTTTGCTAACAAGCTCAGCTCTGAGAATTTTTTTCAAAGGTTAAAACCAGCATTATCTTTATCACTCTTGTGTGAGCACTGTTTAATGTATTGATGTCATTTTGAAGTCAGTGAGGTCAGCGGAAGCTGAACACCAACGCTCCGACACCTCCTGCTACCTCCACCTGGACCATGACCCCACTACCGAACATCAAACCACCGTTTCCAAGACTGTCACTGACCTCATCTCCTCTGGAGATCTTCCCCCCGCGGCCACCAACCTCATAGTTCCCAACCCCGCACAGCCCGCTTCTACCTCCTTCCCAAGATCCACAAACAGGACTGCCCTGGTAGACCCATCGTTTCAGCCTGTTCTTGCCCCATAGAACTTATCTCTTCCTATCTCGACTCTATCTTTTCTCCCCTTGTCCAGTCTCTTCCCACCTACATCCGCGACTCTTCGGATGCCCTCCGCCACTTTAACAGTTTCCAGTTTCCTGGCCCCAACCGCTTCCTTTTCACCATGGACGTACGATCCCTCTACACCTCCATCCCCCACCAGGATGGCCTGAGGGCGCTCCGCTTCTTCCTTGAACAGAGGCCCGACCAGTCCCCATCCACCACCACCCTCCTCCGCTTGGCTGAACTTGTTCTCACATTGAACAACTTCTCCTTTAACTCCACTCATTTCCTCCAAATCAAAGGTGTTGCTATGGGTACCCACATGGGTCCTAGCTATGCTTGCCTTTTCGTGGGGTATGTGGAACACTCTTTGTTCCAGTCCTACTCAGGTCCCCTCCCTCACCTCTTTTTCCGATACATTGATGACTGTATTGGTGCCGTTTCCTGCTCTCGCCCCGAACTAGACAATTTCATTCACTTTGCCTCCAATTTCCACCCTTCCCTCACCTTCACATGGTCCATCTCTGACTCTTCCCTTCTCTTCCTCGACTTCTCCGTCTCCATCTCTGGGGATAGGTTATCGACCAATATTCACTACAAGCCCACTGACTCCCACAGCTACCTGGACTACACTTCCTTCCACCCCGCCTCCTGTAAGGACTCTATTCCATTCTCCCAGTTTCTCCGTCTCCGCCGTATCTGCTCCGACGATGCCACCTTCCACACCAGTGCTTCCGACATGTCTTCCTTTTTCCGCAACCGAGGATTCCCCTCTACCGTAGTTGACACGGCCCTCGACCGTGTCCGGTCTATCTCCCGCACTTCTGCCCTCACCCCTGCCCCTCCCTCCCGGAACCACAATAGGGTTCCCCTTGTCCTCACCTTTCACCCCACCAGCCTCCACATTCAATGGATCATCCTCCACTATTTCCGCTACCTCCAAAGTGATCCCACCACCAAATGCATCTTCCCCTCCCCTCCCCTTTCAGCATTCCATAGGGACCGCTCCCTCCGAGACACCCTAGTCCACTCCTCTATCACCCCTAACAGTCCTTCCCCTTCGCCTGGCACCTTCCCGTGCAAGCACAGGAGACGTAACACCTGCCCCTATACCTCCCTCCTTCCCCCCTTCCCACTTTCCAGGGCCCCAAACACCCCTTCCAGGTGAAACAGCGATTTACTTGTACTTCTTGCAATCTAGTATACTGTATTCACTGCTCACGATGCGGTCTCCTCTACATTGGGGAGACCAAACGCAGATTGGGTGACCGCTTTGCGGAACACCTCCGTTCAGTCCGTAAGGGTGACCCCGAGCTTCCGGTCGCCTGTCATTTTAATTCACCGCTCCATTCCCACTCGGACCTCACCGTCCTTGGCCTCTTGCATTGTTCCACGGAAGCTCAACGTAAACTCGAGGAACAGCACCTCATCTTCCGATTCGGCACTTTGCAGCCTTCCGGACTCAATATCGAGTTCAACAATTTCAGATCATAACCTCGGCCCTTATTACATTTTTACTTATATTTTTTTCCACCCCTTTGTTCTGGGTCTTCCCTCCCCCCACCCCCCCCTTTCCTTTTTTTTCTTCTCTCTCCCACATGGCAGCTGTCTCTCATTCTGCCAGTACACTTCACACCTAATCTCAGCCGTCTTTTGTCTCCACTTGTCCTATTACCATCTCGTCTGGTTTTGAATACCTCTTAATGTCTCTTTTACTTCTTTTGTTCTATTGCAGCCCTGCCTTCGATCTATTTTATTTCCTTTCCAGTTTTGAAAAAGGGTTTCGACCCGAAACGTCAACTCTTAATTTCTCTCCACGGATGTTGCCTGGCTTGCTGAGTTTTTCCAGCATTTTCTGTTGTTAGGTCAAATATGACTTGACCAAGGATCTATGCAAAGCTAAACTAACTTGTTTTGATTTATACTGGAATGCCCTTGAGACCCATCACAATACTTGATTAACTTCATTGATAACAATTTTGCATTGACTGGAAATTCATATTTATCTACATTAGTCTATTGGCCATCATTTCCCCCCTCAATTACACCATCAAAAACAGATTAACTAGTCATTCGTTCATTTCTCTTTGTGGGACCTTTCTTTGTGCAACTTGGCTGCCACATTTGCTTACATAACAGGCGACTTGCACTTCAAAAAGTACTTAATTGGATTAAAGCACTTTGGGTTCTCCTGAGGATATGATATGGTGCACTATAAATGCAAATTTGTTGGTCATCTGCTCTAATTTCTCCTTATGTGGCTCGGAGCCAAATTTTTGTCTTGTAACACTCCTGTGAAGTGCTTGGGACGTTTTACTACATAGAAACATAGAAGATAGGAGCAGGAGTAGGCCATTCGGCCCCTCGAGCCTGCTCCGCCATTCAATGCGATCATGATTGATCATCCAAATTCAGTACCCGGTCCCTGCTTTCTCCCCATACTCCTTGATCCCTTGAGCCTTAAGAAATATATCCAACTCCTTCTTGAATATATTTAATGAATTGGCCTCTACTGCCTTCTGTGGTAGAGAATTCCACAGGTTCAGCACTCTCTGGGTGAAGAAATTCCTCCTTATTTCTGTCCTAAATGGCCTACCCCTTATCCTTAGACTGTGACCCCTGGTTCTGGACTCCCCGACCATCGGGAACATCCTTCCTGCATCTAGTTTGTCCAGTCCTGTCAGAATTTTATAAGTTTCAATGAGATCTCCTCTCATTCTTCTAAACTCCAGTGAGTACAAGCCCAATCGACCCAATCTCTCCTCATACGTCATTCCTGCCATCCCAGGTATCAGCCTGGTGAATCTTTGCTGAACTCCTTCCATGGCAAGAACATCCTTCCTCAGATAAGGCGACCAAAACTGCACACAATACTCAAGATGTGGTCTCACCAAGGCCCTGTACAACTGCAGCAAGACATCCTTGTTCCTGTACTCAAACTCTCTTGCTACGAAGGCCAACATACCATTTGCCTTCTTAACCGCCTGCTGCACCTGCATGCTTACCTTCAGTGACCGGTGCACAAGGACGCCCAGGTTTTGTTGCACTTCCCCCTCTCCCAATCTATTGCCATTCAGATAATAATCTGCCTTCCTGTTTTTGCCACCAAAGTGGATAACCTCACATTTATCGACATTGGGCAGAAGCATGGCAGATGCAATACAATCACCCAACCTGTCCAAATCATCCTGGAGTTTCTCGGCATCCTCCTCACAGCACACACGCCCACCCAGCTTTGTGTCATCTGCAAATTTGGAGATATTACATCTAGTTCCCTTGTCTAGATCATTAATATATATTGTGAATAGCTGGGGTCCAAGGACCGATCCCTGCGGTACCCCACTAGTCACTGCCTGCCACTCGGAAAAAGACCCGTTTATTCCAACTCTTTGCTTTCTGTCTGCCAACCACGTTAAAGGCGCTATATAAATACAAGTTGTTGTTCTGTCTAGAAAGAAATTGTTTTATGTTTGTCACCTTGCCACATAGTTTAATGTTATCAGTAATACTAAAAGGGCCTTTCCTCTATCATTTATCAATACAACGAAAAGTATGGGGCCCAAAACAGATTTGTATGTCTTCTCTTTCCTAACTGCTTTGATGTTATTTCATACACAAAGGTTCTTATAAAACAACCTCCAAGTATGCGAAAATCAGCAAAAAGGATTACCACCACTCAAACTTGATTCTTTTAGACATCTTGCTAGTCACATTTGCCGGTTTTCAGAAGTCTTGTGCCACAAAGGCATTTGCTATTTTCAATTTTGTACAGCTGCTGCTAATGGAGGAGCTGGGACTGCAATATATTCGAGCTGTGGATGTAAAGAATTTTCCAAATATTGCAGGGCTCATTTTTTTGCCAAACAAGCTGGGAGTTTCATTTCTTCAAATCAAATCGGTTTCTCCATGTCCTCAAACTACACCTATAATTCATTGGTTTTCTACAATTCAAAGTCTTGCACAATAGTGACCTATTCCAACTCACAATTCATCCACTAGGACTATGTAAATAACAGAATCGCCCCACGATATTTATTTCTCGGACAGCTGGCAGAGAGGAGGCATGATTATCTTAGGGCTAAGCTTAAAATTTTATTTTTGATACCAGATGAGCTGGTTACAAATTGTATTCAGTGCTTAAAATGAAGGCGCTGTGAAAAACAAAATAAAGCAGAGAAAAAAGGTAGGTTTTGTCTTTCCCTGTGGCTGAATATTTTGTTCTACGTTCCTGGACCAGCGTAGATCTGAATTGATCTAGAGAATCCCACGGCCAGCAGCTGTGTGCCAACTGTGATGAAGTTAACTGCTGCCCTCCTGTATCATTGATACTTTTCAGATGCCAAAAGATGATGGCCTAGAAATTGAGTTTTGGCTTAGCCAGGGCTTTAGCGCCGGAAGTTAGTGCCGGCGCTAAGTCCCCCTGCGCGCGCCAAAAATTCAGCAGGGCCGCGCCCAAACGGCTGCCGGCGCTACTGAAGGGTCTTTGCGGTGGTAAATCGGCGCTAACTGCCGTTTCGCGCCGCAATTCCGGCGCTGCGGCACCCGATGCGGTGCGGTAGGCTCGGGAAGTGCAGGCCTCCTCCTTCCCTTAAGGAGGAGCTGCCTGCACCCGATCGCGGCCCGCGAAAATCTTTTAAAAAATGAGCCCGGCACCTCGGACAAGTGCCGGGCTTGCTTCTGTTCCGGGGGAGGGGGGGGAAAGTCCGGGGAGGGAGCTGCGGCCAGGCGGCCGGCGGGAAAGCGGCCGGCCGCCGCGGGGCCTTTAATGCGCCGGCGCAAAGACTCGTAAGACTCTGTTGCCAGAGTCTTAGTTGCGGCTGTCACGGGCGAGGCGGCCGCAACTGAATTTCGGCGCTGGGGCCCGTCGGCATGGCAACCGGGACGCTGCGCACACCGATGACGTCATCGGTGCCGGCGCAGCGCTACCGGTCTACCGCGGCGTAAGGGCCCCAGGCAATTTCGGCGCCGGCGCCAAATGCAGCGCTAGGCCCTCTAGCGCCGCAAAATCGGCGCTAAGGGCACTCAATTTCTAGGCCGATGTCTCTAACATGCTATGATCTTTGTCTAACTATATCTGCCACATAACTCGGTATTAGTTGGAAAAGCAATTGCTTACATCAAGTTTCTCATGACAACAGCGGCAGCTGCAGTTGTAGCAGTAAAATAAATGAGCGTGCTCGGAGTAATGAAAGAAATACTTGCATTTATATAGCACCTTTCACAACCTTAGAACGCCCCAAAGTGCTTTACAGCTAATGAGGTATGTTTGAAGTGTAGTCACTGTTGTAATGTAGGAAATTGTTTATTAATAGAATTAATACACATATGCCTACATGGGTCGTCAGAGTAAAGACATTTATTGCATTATACATTTTCACTTCACATACAGGAATATGTAAGTATGTTTGTTACTGTTGTTTCTGGCAGTGCGTGCAGTATTGCTGGCTCCTTTGCTTTTATAGTGCCTTATATCTGACAAATACAAGTTAGTGCCTCCCAGTTCAAGTTTTGTGAAATCCTGTCTTGGTTAGTCCATTTTTTTAATGTCAAGAGCGATCCATCTCATAACCTTTGCAGATCTATCATTTCCTCTAGCCTGATAACAAGTGTAATTTATTACAAAATCCAGTGTTGTTCCCTTCCCTTATTAGTTCTCTAGACATGGCTGCTGCCTTATCGAATGCTTTGTCCTCCTCTTTGAAAAATGTAAACATGGACATGTCAGGTTTTTTTTCTTTATAGAATCATCCATATGGTGCCATGGAGAAGATATATTAGTCATATGTGAACTTGTAGAAAATTATGTAAAATTAGAATAATTTGCAAGATTTTTATTTTACCATTTGAATTTACTTTTCCATTCAGATGTTTCCACACATTCTTGGAACATACCTGAATTTAAATAAAGGAAACTACGATGGTCTGAGGTGCGCATTGGGTAGGATTGATTGGGGAATGTCACTCAAAGGGTTGACGGTGGATAGGCAATGGCAAACATTCAAAGACCGCATGGATGAACTACAGAATTTGTTCATCCCAGTTTGGCATAAAAATAAAACAAAAAAGGTGACTCAACCGTGGCTAACAAGGGAAATTAGGGATAGCATAAGATCCAAGGAGAGGACATATAAATTGGACAGAAAAAGCAGTAAACCTGAGGATTGGGAGCAGTTTAGGATTCAACGAAGGAGGACAAAGGGATTAATTAAGAAGGGGAAAATAGAATATGAGAGTAAGCTTGCAAGGAACATAAAAACTGACTGTAAAAGCTTTTATAGATATGTGAAGAGAAAAAGATTGGTGAAGTCAAGCGTAGGTCCCTTGCAGTCAGAATCAGGGGAATTTATAATGGGGAACAAAGAAATGGCAGACCAATTAAATAATATATTTTGGTTCTGTCTTCACAAAGGAGGACACAAATAACCTCCAGAGATGTCGGGGAACATAGGGTCTGATGAAAGGGAGGAACTGAAAGAAATCAGTATTTGTAGGGTGTTAAGGAAATTGATGGGATTGAAGGCCGATAAATCCCCAGGGCCTGATTATCTACATCCTAGGGTACTTAAGGAAGTGGCCCTAGAAATAGTAGATGCATTGCTGATCATCTTCCAACATTCGATGGAATCTGGAACAGTACCCATGGATTGGAAGGTAGCTAATATTACCCCACTATTCAAAAAAGGTAGTAGAGAGAAAACAGGGAATTACAGACCGGTAAGCCTGACATCGGTAGTGGGGAAAATGCTAGAGTCCATTATAAAAGATGTAATAGCAGAGCACTTGGAAAACAGTGACAGGATCGGACAAAGTCAACATGGATTTACAAAGGGCAAATCGTGCTTGACTAATCTACTGGAATTTTTTGAGGATGTAACTGGTAAAATAAATAAGGGAGAACCAGTGGATGTGGTTTATTTGGACTTTCAGAAGGCTTTCGATAAGGTCCCGCATAAGAGATTAGCGTGTAAAGTTAAGGCACATGGGATTGGGGGCAAGGTACTGACTTGGATAGAGAACTGGTTGGCAGACAGAAAGCAAAGAGTTGGAATAAACGGGTCTTTTTCCGAGTGGCAGGCAGTGCCTAGTGGGGTACTGCAGGGATCGGTCCTTGGACCCCAGCTATTCACAATCTATCTATATATATAAAAGACCTCTTCTGTCTGTCTGTCTGTCTGTTCTCTATACGTTCGAAAGTTATAGAGCATACCTACACGCGCGTCACATCAAAACAAAGCTTACGATTACGGACCGGTCATAGGCATATTTACTTTTCCGTCAGACAAAAATCGTGCCCACGGTATCCAAAAAACTTTCAAAATTCCGCTCATTAAATGGGAAAGGTTCCGCTCATTTGCTCATTAGCATTGAGTGACGTGAAGGTTGACAAATCGTACGGTCGAGTGACCTGACAGTTGACCGACGGTTGACCAATCGCTGCGTCACGGGGGCGGGTTTATTGCGCGTGCGGGCGGGCCATCCTACAGTTGAGTGTTGAGTGACTTGACGATTGACCAATCCTACAGTTCAGTGACTTGACGGTCGACCAATCGGTGCGTGTGTGGGCGGGCCTTATCATTCTGAACCGAGGTGAGTGGCCGCCATCTTGATTATTCACGATTTTTTTCCCATACTTTCTGTGTGTTAGGGAACTAAGGAAAATAACAATTTATTTGAGTTTTAAATTGTATTTAGCAACAGTAGGAAATGAAGTGATCCCCTGCCCTTCGCCCGGAGGCTCGCCTACTTTGACGGTCATTTCGAGCGGCTGTGCCGGCTCCGGGCGCGGCCGAGCAGCCCGGGAAGCCTGGGCCTTGAGTTGCGGGACGTGCCGGGAGCCGCCGCGCACAAAACTTCCCCGCGGCGTCAACAGCCCCGCCCGAGAGCCCGACCCAAAGCCACCAGGTCACCGGCCGCGGCGGGCCGTGCCGGGAGCTGCCGCGCACAAAACCTCCCCGTGGCGCCAACAGCCCCGCCCCAGAGCCCGACCCAAAGCCATCAGGTGAGCGGCCGCGGCGGCCCAGTCTCTCTCTCTCTCACACTCCCAATCTCTCTCTCTCTCTCACACTCCCAATCTCTCTCTCTCTCACACTCCCAATCTCTCTCTCTCTCACACTCCCAATCTCTCTCTCTCTCACTCCCAGTCTCTCTCTCTCACACTCCCAACCTCTCTCTCACACACTCCCAGTCTCTCTCTCTCACACTCCCAATCTCTCACTCCCAATCTCTCTCTCTCTCACTCCCAATCTCTCTCTCTCTCTCTCACTCCCAATCTCTCTCTCTCTCTCACACTCCCAATCTCTCTCTCTGTCACTCCCAGTCTCTCTCTCTCACACTCCCAATCTCTGTCTCTCTCACTCCCAATCTCTCTCTCTCACACTCCCAATCTCTCTCTCTCACACTCCCAATCTCTCTCTCTCACACTCCCAATCTCTCTCTCTCTCACTCCCAGTCTCTCTCTCTCACACTCCCAACCTCTCTCTCACACACTCCCAGTCTCTCTCTCTCACACTCCCAATCTCTCTCTCACTCCCAATCTCTCTCTCTCACACTCCCAATCTCTCTCTCTCTCTCTCTCACTCCCAATCTCTCTCTCTCTCACACTCCCAATCTCTCTCTCTGTCACTCCCAGTCTCTCTCTCTCTCACACTCCCAATCTCTGTCTCTCTCACTCCCAATCTCTCTCTCTCACACTCCCAATCTCTCTCTCTCACACTCCCAATCTCTCTCTCACACTCACAATCTCTCTCTCTCACACTCCCAATCTCTCTCTCTCACACTCCCAATCTCTCTCTCTCTCACACTCCCAATCTCTCTCTCTCTCACACTCCCAGTCTCTCTCTCTCTCACTCCCAGTCTCTCTCTCTCTCACTCCCAGTCTCTCTCTCTCACACTCCCAATCTCTCTCTCTCACACTCCCAATCTCTCTCTCACACTCCCAGTCTCTCTCTCTCACACACTCCCAGTCTCTCTCTCTCACACTCCCAATCTCTCTCTCTCTCACACTCCCAATCTCTCTCTCTCTCACACTCCCAATCTCTCTCTCTCACACTCCCAATCTCTCTCTCTCTCACACTCCCAATCTCTCTCTCTCTCACACTCCCAGTCTCTCTCTCTCTCTCTCACACTCCCAGTCTCTCTCTCTCTCACACTCCCAGTCTCTCTCACACACCCAATCTCTCTCTCCCACTCACTCCCAATCTCTCTCTCTCTCACTCCCAATCTCTCTCTCTCACACTCCCAATCTCGCTCTCTCTCACACTCCCAATCTCTCTCTCTCTCACACTCCCAATCTCTCTCTCTCACACTCCCAATCTCTCTCTCTCTCGCACTCCCAATCTCTCTCTCTCTCACACTCCCAATCTCTCTCTCTCACACTCCCAATCTCTCTCTCTCACACTCCCAATCTCTCTCTCTCTCTCTCTCTTTCTCACACCCCACTCTCTCTCTCTCTCTCTCTCACACACTCCCACTCTCTCTCACTGCCAGTCTCTCTCTCTCACACTCCCAGTCTCTCTCTCTCTCTCACTCCCAGTCTCACTCTCTCACACTCCCAATCTCTCTCTCTCACACTCCCAATCTCTCTCTCACACTCCCAGTCTCTCTCTCTCTCACACACTCCCAGTCTCTCTCTCTCACACTCCCAATCTCTCTCTCTCTCACACTCCCAATCTCTCTCTCTCTC